>NW_018397254.1:4443583-4585376 GCF_002168275.2 Theobroma umbraticum | reverse complement strand
GAACAAGAACCATCATCGACGAAATCGAGAACCAAGAAGTCCAAGAAGAGAAACAGAGAGGGGAAGCTCCAACAACCAATAGAACCGATGTCACAAAACCCTGGAGCAAAAAAGGAGAATTTCAAAGTCAAAATCCAACTTTTCCAAGACCAACCAAACAAGATTCCACCTTTAGTCGCCTATTTCCCGTCTGGCTACAATCCTTGCAAAACCGATCCTCAAACCCGACAAGAGGAGGAAGAGGAAGAAGAAGAAAGACCCAACAACAAAAGCGACCAACCAAGGGTCAAGGTTTATAGAAACATGGCTCAAAGGAAGACTAATAGGCTGCAGGTTGTGGTTAGCCCAAGTGGGTCCAATGTGGATTTTGTGGGCTCCAATTACAGTGGTGAGGCAGCTGCTGCGCAAGTTTGCAGGTACTCACTTGGGGTTCTTGATAGGGAGACCAGGACTCTCAAGATTATTCCTGTTGCTTCTAATAAGGTAACTCTTTGTATGTATTAAAGTAACCCTTTTTTTTGGTAATAATTTGTTACAATTATCATTTTTTTATTGTTGTAAAGAGGAAAGGTCCTTAATTTGAAAAACTTTCTGATTGCTTAAACTAATTTATTTGCACAGCTGTTGGTGATGTTTTGCTTTCTGTTGATAGATGTTGTTATTGTGTTGTTTGATAATGAACGAAAATGGAGACTTGAGTTGATTTACTTTCTCAGCTTTTGATTGTTAAGGATTTACGGAAAAGCAGCGACCTTGAAAACTTTTGTAATGTTTTATTGGTATAACTATTGGATTTTTAGTTGTATAATGGAGTTCATTTTTCTGAGCTAGTTGGTAGCTAATTTATTTATCCATCCTTATGTTATTGAAAGAGGAACAAAGGGGTGATAGGGGAAATAATGGAAACCGTTGTTGTGTTGATATTAAATGAGATTTTGATTGTGGTTTTAATTAATCTGTTGGCGTGATTGATTTAATCCTAGATATTTAGATTGGAACCAAGAGTTAGAAGCTCAGAGACTGCTAATAAGGATGTTTCAAATTCAGTTAAGAGTGAACTTACTACAGAAGACAAGGAGGACAAAATGGGGGAGCTAACTGCACTCTATGGAACAAAGAAGGATAGAAAGAAGGTTTGGCCCTTTCTGCTTCCTGAGATTTTGAAGTAGATTTTTTTATGTTCCTTGGAATTATCAGTTCATAGGTGTTTGATTGTCATTTTTATATTTCTGCTCAAGTGGTAATGACACTATATAATTTGTATAATATGCAGAGGAAGGATCTTAATAATTTGAGGAAGGAAGTTGATCCTGAATCACAAAAATCTTTGGACAAGAAGATTGAGCAAGTTGCCTTCAACAAGGAGGCTCTGGGAAATACCAGTGCCCTTATTGCTCGTAATATCCCTCCACATGACTCTTCTGCTACTACACCCATAGAAGCTTACCCATTGGACAAGATTATTCTCAAGGGAGACTGGGAATTTCTTGGAGATATTTATGGGCTTTTGGAGGTGGGAGCAGAAGTAGCAAGCAATGCTTATCCAACTTTTGTTTGCAACAGAATTAATAAATTGGAAGGCATTCAGGTAAGGGTGTGAGAAAGACTTATTATGTTTTTGCCTGAAAAGTTTCTGGTAAGGAAAGTTATACTTGTTGAAAAAGCATAAGAAATACAGGCTTTTGTAACATCCCTCTCTTTCTGGTCCTTGGTTGGAAGTCTGATAATTTATGTTAATGATGCCTCTAATTGCAGGATGAGACGGAGAAGAGGAAACTCTCCTGTGTTTTTTCATTTATCACTCATCTTGTGAAGTTCAATGATCAGGTCTCCATGGATCGTTTTGCTTCTGCAAAGGGCCATAAGATCCCAAGCATTATACGCCAGAGGTTTTTCACCATGTTTACGGATCCAGGGTTGAGAAGACCTTCCCCTGACCAAATTAACCTCCTGATTAGTTACATCTTGGTGCTCACTTTACATGCTGATGGATTCCGAACTGACCCATCAGATATAGCTAAGGATCTAAGAATGAGTTCAATAGGTTTGAGACCTCATTTTGAGAATTTGGGGTGCAAACTTGTACGTGACAGCAACTCAATATTCACTACCCTTCCTGTTCCTCTAAAATTTCCTTCGGAGAACTTGTTGCGGAAGCGGAGACGGTAGATAGAACAACCGCTGTGTATCTTATTGTAGCAATGTAGCTTTTTTACATCAAAAGGAGGTGGTTCTGTGTCTTGGCTATGCTGAGTATACGACTCCATGACGAATTTTGATTTATCCTGTTTGCTTCGTGACCTTCTATTGCTGCAACTGTTTTGGAGTTGAAGACATTTGGAATCAAAGATGGGATGCAATTTTATTTAGAGATTATATTATTACTTATCAAGTGTTAGCATGCCATCATTTTTGAACAATCGGTCTTGTGTTTTGCCTCTCCCACTTTTTATACTGTGATCATTTTGGGACATGTAAATCTTTATTTATAAGTTTCAAATTCATCTCATATCTCTTACAAATTTCAATGGGAAACAAGCACGGCTGCCTCAAATTCCCAGTGTCAACCAAAATAAGTTATAAACTACAAAACCAACTCCAACTCTGCAAAGTGACTTACAGTCTGGAGGGGCAAGATACAATAACGACAACTCTGTTTCCCTTGTCGAAATTTGTTAACCCAATAGAGGAAAGGATGCGAAGAAGGGCATTACATAACCACGACAGCTTAACAAGCAAGAAGCAGGTTATCAAAATTTCTTAATTAATAGTTCCATAAAGACAGAATTTAAACAGAAATGTACTTCACAGTTTCAACTCTTTACCTCTCTTAATACACAGAATTAAACCTTGCTTGGTTTAATTGTCATAAGATACGATTACTAAAAGAAAGAAAAGACTAATAGTACATACCATCATATCCCAAAACAGCACCTGTGCTACAAAGTAAGAAAACCAGCCTGGAGGTTTTTCAAATATTATTTGTCCTGTGAAAGAATTTTATGATGTAATGGCTTTACATTCACTACACAAGATATTGGCTGGTAATGTAACAAACTCCGATATATATTTCTTAAGGCCAGAACACTAAATTAGAGGATTCTGTCCTGGAGATCGGTAATAAGAGTGGATGCCAAGGAGCTGAGTTTCTTTCCAGTCTCTCCCGCTATGTTCTTAAGGTTAGAGATATCCTGCTGTGCCTGAAAGTGATATTTTGATTATATATATATATATATATACATATATATATATACATACGTATATATATCAATAAGAAATAAGTCAACTTAAAATGATAAAGAAAATGAGGAAAAATCATTGTAAGATAAACCATCCAAATGCCATATCCACTAACAAAATTTCAGGTGACACTAAAGATGCTGTGTACAAAGCAAACCTGGAAAGAGAGTCGATTGATGAGGTCACTGGCAGCAAGGTCAAGAGAATTATCTGCACCTTGACCAAATAGATCAGCACTGGAGATGGCTGTTGAACCCTGCAAAAAAACAAGATGGCTATTGATCTCACAATACCAAATTTCAAGCATGAAGTTGCAGTTATTACTGCTCTCACAGCCCTTGAACCAATAAATAGATTTCCAACTATTTCCAATTATACCTATAAATTTCAGTTAAAGATGATTTATGATAGCAGATTACACAGTTAGTGTTTTCTTTTGCTGCCTGACCACAAATAAGTGTTGCTATTACACTAAAATTTAAATTGAAAAAGAGATATAGTTCTTCTAAGAAACTTCTCCGTTCAGAGCAGACTGTCAACCAAATGTTACTAAGAAAGGAAAAGAATATTATAAGATGGTACTATATAATTGCTGATAAATAAATAGAGACTTTTGAGCACTTTAAAAAGATAGTATCTTCCAAGAAAGGAATAGCTACTGCACATACTGAGAATTTCTGCAAAGAAACTTGGGCATCAGTGTCAGCTGATCGGGCCTGATCACCAAAAAATTGGGCCGATGAAATAGATTTTGCATTTGAGAACTTTCTCCTAGCTTCATCAGTTTCCTGAATCTGAGATCAAAATGAAGCAATAAGAAACAAAATGAAAGGGCAGATGCAGATACCAGCAGAAAACCATACAAAGCTTCCTTCCCATCAAATTCTCACACACACATTACATGCACATGTCCAATATGGGACCATTTTCTTTTCAAAGTCCATAGCGATTTGGTGGGTACAAGTATCACATCAAAGTAGCTTCAAGGTGTCTTATAATGTTATGTTAGAATAAAGTAAAGAGTCCATAAACACACCTTGCAAATTTAAATGCTATGTGAAATTTCGTTTTCAACTAAACATGTGACTTCACTTGAGCTAAAAGCCTATAGCCAGAATAACATACTGAGTTCAGTCTCTTTATGCCGGACATCCTCATTATGAAGTTGACAATTTATAGCAGTACGTGATTCGACAAACAACAAGCATGCATATGAAGAATCATGGAGAAGAGAAAAAAGTTCAAAAACCAAAAGGAAATAATCCCATCAAAGGAATCAGCTATTAATACACAAAATATTTACGTTCTTGGTCATCAATAGAGGTCATCTTACCTGCCCTTTTGAGGAATTTGAGCTTGATTTCTTCTGAAAGCCACTATCCATTCCAAAATCTGCAAAGAAGCTTGATGACTTTGGTGGAGCAACATGGCTAAGCACTTGTGGGCCACCAGAATTCAAGTCAGTAGATTGAACATTTTCTACATACTCAAAACGAGATGGAAAAGATGAGCCAACAGGTGCAGTATTATTAGTTGAGGAAGCAACGGGGACAACAGGTTCTTCAGGCTTCTGGTCATAGAGATTTTCACTTGGCTGAAATTGACAAGAACTACATTGTCAAGAGGAAAGGTATTTAAAATAACTCCAACAATAAAATAATAATTCTAATCAAGATGTCCTTATGATCATTCTGCTGTAATTACATAGTTCACAAGGATCAGAAACAATACCTTTGTAGTAAGCTTTCGGGCACCAAGCCCCCCAGTTTTCCCAGTTTTCTTAGCACCAAGAGGCTTCTTGACAGTGCTGGTAACCACTGAATGAGAAGCTTTTGGTGTAGCAGAAACTTCAGGTGTTTCTTGCCTGCCTAAAGTACTTTCTTTAGGAGCCTCATCAGTCTTGCTATCAAGAAGTCCATTAGATGTTTGTGATGACTGAGAAGCAACGGGGGATGAAGGCAAACCTGCCTCTTCGGCCATACTTTTCGCAACTTCTTTTGATAGTATTTGCCTATATAAATCGGCAGCTCTTGAAGTATATTTGGCCTCAATTTTGCCTCCATCTGTCCATCCATGCTGCTTAAAGAAAACCTGTGCACGGTTATTTCCTCCAAAGACCATCATTCTCAATTGCTCAGGAGACCATGAGTCTAAATTTGTAGACCTGCATTAAATTATACATGTCCTTCAGCATAAGACGAGAGAAACACAAAGACTCAAGAATATTATCAGTCCATTGCTAAAATATCCTATTCAATTGTGAAGGTATTGTGATATTCTAGCTCAAGTCCTCACTAATGAGCATGTTTCACAGTAAGCACCAAATATCTAAAAGACTCTTTGCTTTCTTAGCCAGAAGGACATCTTGAGAAAATGGTTAAATGATTCTGTAGCTTCAAATTCGGCTTAAACATGAGCATCAACAACCGTAATAACCAGAAAATAGAGCATATCAAAGTAATTGGCATGCTACATTGTTTACCCACAAAAAATTACATGCAGGATTAAGCATGATAGCAGATTAATCTCAACAAAAAGAGTTTCCTCTTTCAAAACTATAAAAAAAGGAACCTGTCTAACTAGTTCCAGAATTTATATCAAAGGAAGAACAAAAACAAACACAGGAGCAATCTATCTCATTTGCAAAATACATCAGAATACAAGTTTAACCTCACACATAATAAAAGCTTAAAGGAGGATAATTCACATTAGGATTTGAGTCCAATGCAAACCATAGCTATCCTATCAAGGGAATTCCCTCAAACAATGGAACCAAAGAGAGAGGAGGCAACTTTGGAAACAAAATCTACACTTCTTAGGGAGAATATAGAAAATCATAATTCAAGCGTTTGTATAAAGCATATAAGGAACCGAATATTCTCACTCTCATTCATTTCTTTAGTCAAATATCAGGAGATCCCAAACAATAGAACATAATCTGCTTAATCAAACCTTTCTTATATTAAAATTTATAAATTTCCACACCAGATATAAACCGAAATCGTAAAAAAAGACTACTCGTTCCCCCTCTATAATCTACAAAAAAATTCCAACTTTTTTTTGTAGAATTCTAGATGCACAAAACTTAAAACGCATCGACCATTGTGAAACAGACAATATTAAATAAAAACGTATTAAAAACTAATAATACCTGACAAAGCTGATGTGGACACCGAGACTCCGATGAACGGCTGAGCAATCGATGCAGAGAAAGATCCCGTACGTCACCGACGCCCATGTCGGATTCTTCGCATTACAATCAAAACACATCTACAACAATAAAACAATACAAATAAGCCAAATCCAAGATCCAGTGACAATTTTTCCAGATCTGAATCAGATCTAAAAAAAAAAAGTTATTAAAAATTAAAAAGAAACACAGACCTTGTTTTCTGATTTTGCTTTCAGCTTTCTGAAAACAGCGTTCTTGTCGCTCAGGCTATCGGACGACGCCATCGATGCCTTTCTTCTTCTTTTTTTCTTTTTTGAATTTTAGAATTTTTTTTCTGTTTTTGTTTTTGTTTTTAAGAAGAAGAAAGAAAGGGTTAATCTGAAGAGGTGTGGGATCAATATCGAACACCTCCTCAGGCTGGAACGGGAGACAGGAATATAAGAAAATGAAACGAGATTTGTTTTTTCTCCTTTTCTTTCCTTAAGAAATTAAAGAAAAAAATTGAAAAAGCTCAAGGCGAGGAGGACCATCTTTTTATGAGGAAATTATTCGTGAAATGACGATTGTAGCCTTGGTATTTTATTTTTGTGCATAAATGCCTTGGGTGAAGGCAGGACGGTTGGGTGATACGGTGGTGAGGTGGCGGGAAGGGGGGAGCGGAGAGCCCTCCTCCATGTAGTTTGGTGGTGGCGACCAAGTGGCGGTTATTACGAACCATCAATTGGATTTGGATGTTAAAAGCTTAACTAAATAAGTACACATTTCGTCAACCTCAATTTTTTTGGGATGGCTCAACCTATTTCTATCTTTTATTAAGAGTTTTTTCGTTTTTTTTTTTTGTTTACAATTTGATTTTGCATCTTTTTCAAGCTATTACCTAACTACTTTTGGCATTTTAAATTTTTTGAGATTTTCAGTTAATATTTTTTTCTTTTACTTTACACCTAGCTCGTTTGTATTTGTATATGTGGATAAAATATGATCAATATTAAATAATTTTTTTAAGTTATCGAGTTGAAAACTTTTCATTTGATTAAAGGAAAAAAACTCTTAACTCTTGGTTTATTTTCATTGAAGATCATCATGATATCGATACGATGATGGTACTAAAAAAAATTTCAAACAAACCCATTCCCAAAATGGAAAAAAGAAGAAGAAAGGAGGAGAATAAAACATCACCATCAAAATAAACGCTTCCATGTTGAAACCTTATTAATATGATTCAGGCTTTACATTAGTGCTCTTGAGGGGTTTTAGTTTGTAAAGGCCCAATTAATCAAATAAAAAGATCGTTTAGAGTGAAGTGGGCTTCTGGCAATGTTTTGGAGGAATTTTGGACTTTAAAAAGGTTGATTTCACTTATCCAAATTACTTAAAGATTGTGCTAACCCATCTTTCAGATCCAGCTGTATCACCCCAAAACAGATTGATTAGCTAGGAATATGATAAAACACATTGCAATATTATTTTTTCTACAATTATATTACTTATAATTATATTATTTATAATCATATTGCATTATAAAGTTACTAAAATATGTCACCTCAAAAACTTGTGGGAGTAGAAATCAAAAGATAAGTATTTACTTGAGTATAATAAAAAAATTTAAAATTTGGTGGCGTAAATCAATACGTTTTTAATATTTAAGTCAAATTGAGTTGTTTTCCAGGCTTGGATTCTTAATTTTTTTTGCGTTTTCATATGTTATGGGCTAACCCAATGACAAGGAGGAATTAGTTCTACCTATTTACCAAACAATAGGAAAAGCCCAATGATTCAGCCACAATCAAAAGGACTGCAGCCCAAGTCAGAAACAATTCTTCTGCATAAGCAATGAAGCCGGATGAAATTGAAAAACAAGCATTTGTTTTTCCCTTTTTTTCTTCCCATGAAAGTCAAAGTACAATTTAACTCTTTTACAGTAAGGAAAGTATTTCTACAATGGATTTTAATGATTATTAAGTGTAAAATAAAGAGAATAATGCAAGCACTTGGGATGTTAATTAAGAAATCTAGGTATAGGTAAAAATAGGAAAATTTAAATTAACGTTATGATTACGATTAGTGGGATTATAAAGAACAAAAGTCAAATGATGTAAATCATTTAGGAGTTGGGATTAGTCTAAAAAAAAGTTTCAAAGTAAGAAATGATTATTTTTCATGCATTTTGACTAAAAACGTCTGACTGATACTGAAATTAGGTTTATATGCATGCATTCAATTATCATATCTTTTACAATTAAGAACGTTACCTAACCAATCTCTATAGCATATTTCTCGTGAGTAAAGAACTTTCAGATTCAAAGGTAAATGATGAATTGAGAACCCTTTCTTCCCTTAGCCTCATATAACTTGAAATTAAACAATTAATCATCTTCGCAACTATTAAAAAGCAAGAATTAACAAATTTTTTTAAAGTGCGATGATACCAGTACTAATGGACCCAATCTCATTAGTCATGAAAGTTTTTATTCATAGATTTTCATTCCCCAAGTGCTATCGCTGTTTAACTTAAATATAAAATATAGCTGGCAAGCATATGCCCAGCCAAAAGAAAAAGGAAAGACAAAGCATGCATTAAAGTGCAACACAATAATCGTCCAAAGAAATTTGAAGAACATCATTATTTCTTTTTTATCTATAAAAAGAATGTGGGGATTAGTATCTAAATTGTGAATCCCCCCTGGAATAAGTCACTAGTTAAAACTGTTGGCATGGGACCTCTTCCTCGTGGAAAGTTTTCATGTTTTGTCATTAGTCATTGTATTACAGTTTACCAGTACAGGTTTTTCCCGTGAAGAAAACGTTTTGTAATTAGTATGAATCATTTTTGTTCATGGCTTTCGACCAAAAATACAAACAGGGGATTTGGGTTAGCATCACTTGCAAAATAAATTAAAGGAAAAAAAAAAGAGGGTATAGCTAGGTAAGTACGCCATAGATTAGGATAGGAATTGAACCTCAAGTCAAAGTTACACCTAAACCAATCACTTTGGTTACAAGCAGAATTAGAATTAGATTAGATGATCAATTCCCTTCATAAATACTTCATAGCAAACTCTTCTTCCAGGGAAATCTTTTCCATTATGAGGGACAACATTTGCTTTGGAAGTTAAAACCCGAAGGCGCGGCCCTTAAAATATGAGATTTTCTTCCTCCATTTTTGTGGGGAAAGGACCCTCGAGAAAGGGCCACGCAAATGACATAAATTCCTTTTTCTCACAGCAGTGACCCCTTATAAATAACATTTATAGCTACAAAATTGAATCGGCCAGCAAGAAAATGTAGGGCTGCAAATCTAACTTGTACATGCAGGCGCTGCACGTTTTTATAATGCAAGAACATTCATGAACCACAGAGGAGGTGCACACGATCCGTCACTGTCGGTGGGTTTGAAAGGAGGGTGTTGGAGAAAAGAAGCAAAATGTTATATATCCACCTCTTGGCTTTTCCACTTTGATGAACAGATGGAAGATGCTGACCCTTCTCTAAAAGGTGCAATGAATGTACGTAAAAGATTAGGTTCTTAACAGGAAGTTGTTGTTCCGCAAGTTTTAAGAAAATGGGAAAAGGTTTGGGTGATTTTTATTTTTTTTTGCTAATTCATCCACATTAGTTGTAAGTTATCCACGTAGTAGTCAGGTGGTATTTCACCTCACTTCCCCCAACTTCAATTCTCTTTCTTTTCATAATACCATTTCCTTTTCCTTGGAAGACAAAAGCAAATCCATCGTTTTGCATTAAGGAAAACTAAATGTAAGAAAGATTTTACATTTACACAATAAGCACGAGGAGAGACTAAGCAAGAGTTGTAAGTGCACAAATTCAGCAAATGAGCAGATAAAAAGCTAATTTTTTGTTAGTTTTTGAAAACAGATAGTAGATATATTAATTATTATATGGTGATATTTGGTACTTTACAATACAATGTGATTATAAGTAATGTGATTGCAAGTAATGTAATTGCAAGAAAAATAACATTACGGTGTTTGATATAAAAATAAAATAATGATTAAAATATAAAGAAGATAATATTGTAACGTTTAATTTACAAGTACTTTGTTGGGATTGTAATATTAATTTTTAAAATTATTCTTATTTATTAAAATGCATGTTCAATATACTTATATTTTTATTATTAATTTTTATATAATATCATCTCTTTGATATATTTTTAATGTCATATACTTTATTTTTATTTTTTATTATAATATTATATATTTTATTTTTATTTCTTTAATATAATTTTTATATTATATATTTTATTTTAATTTCTTTTTACCTATATTATATAAATTTTAATTTCTTATATTTTATTTTATTTTAATTTTTGATTCTTATATTATATATCTTATTTTAATTATAACATTACAAAATGTTTTTAATAAGATAATAAAATTGAAGGGTAAAAATATTTTTAATAACATTACAGGGTACAGTATAATGTAATTACATTAGTTTTGGACTGTTATTATATTATATTTTTTAATTGTAATATGCTTATATTGCTATCTAACATTACATTATAATAGTCTGTTACAAACTAAATATTGTAATGTAATTTAATTAGATATATTATAAAAAATATATTTCTATTTTTCTCATATCAAACGTTACTTATATGTAAGCATAACGGAATATATATAGTATGTTATATTCCCTTCCTCGCCCACCAACCTGTTAGCATTTTTAATAGAAATCGACAAGTCAATTCAGTTGCTATCAAGTCTCAAACAGATTCTAAAGTATGAAGCAATAACAAGATTGTTAAGTGCAAAGATCGGAGAAAACAAAAAGAATTAGAAATAGAAGTGGAACTCTTTATTACAACCTTTTACTAACTTTTGTCATTTAAGATTAACTCAAGATATGAGATGGGGATAAAATAAAAATTTCAAGTTCGAACCTAATACTATGTTTTTGTGTAAAAAACAAATCCATTAACTATATCTCATGGCAGGTAAAATGTACACACATTATTTTCAATCGAAATTTATCTCATAACTGCCATCGTTGTACATTATTAATGGCTGGGAAAAGGGGAATGGAGCTTGATGAGTAGAAAAGCTTGAAGCGTGTGCCTAGCAGGAGCGCGCAATGACCATTGGTTCTTGAAGAGATGAAGATGATGGAGATAAGTGCGAGAGGAGTGTACGTGTCAACGTGAATCACGTGGGTTTTGTCTTTCCCAGATGATAAACTGTATGAACACTGCAGCTTCACATACTTCGCTTTCACGATAACATCTGCTTTTCCAAATTTTCCAGTCTTTCTCGAAGGCGAAAACTGTTTGTTTGGAAGTCTATATACTTTTCTTTTTTTTGGGTTTCGAGGTGTCTGTCTAGGCAATTGCTCACCCGTTTAGGGTTGTTAACGATTTAGGTTTAAAACTTCGATTAAGAAGATGGCAAATTCAAAAAGAAAAAAAATTAAACGAGATGTGAAATAAATGTTTAATTAATCTTTTTGTTGTGAACTGAATGATTGATTTTGCATTAGAATACTGTTTGCCCGCACGTTGGCCCCTTCGCTTTATTTATGCAAAGCGGTCTCCTTGTATTTGGTTTGGGGTATTGGCGTGTATCAAAGAAAATCATTCATGTGCTACTTGTGGCATTAACTACGATCACCTTTTCGCCATGACCATTTCTTGACCCCGAATTATCTCTTTGATTTTGTACTTTCGTCAACAGATTAGGTTTCTCTTTTTCAACAACTAAAAGGGGTCAAAAAAGCTCTGGCCAACGTATTCAACTATTCTTCAAAGTCGAAACATTTACAATTTCAAATGCATGTATATATATATATATATATATATAGCAAAAGTTATCAGTTTCGTCAATAATCTTTATGTAATCGTTTCATATTTTTTTTCTTAAATTCGAACTTTACATGTAAATTGGACAACTAAAATAAGAAAAAGTAAAAAAGAAAGTCATTGAATAATGGGTAAAAAGCTCATCTAAAGTTATTGTACCGCATGGCGCATCAAATCATTAGTTATTTATAGAAAAGAAAAAGAAGAGGAAAAGAAGTACTTCAATCATGCTCCTACAAGTTATCATGTCATTGTTTTTCCTGATTTTACTTACCATTTGGTGATAGTTAGATGGAGTAAGTTTGAACAGAAACCTTGGGTTTTATTTAATTACCTGTTTGGAGTCATCATTTCGATCATGATATAAACTTCTCTTTTACAAAATACTAGTAAAATTTGTCTTTCACTTTTTGACATAAAATCAAAATCCAAATTGTCGTAAACGATGGAACCGTATATTGAATTTTTTTCCAATAGAATATTTCATCGGGGGGGAAAATTGACTTCCGATACTCTTCCAGGAGATTGGACCGCCCTAGTATTGTATCATACTTACATCACCATACGGGTGCATATATAATTATGTTACATTATTGTATAGTGACATTAGATGAGTTAATCAGCAAGTGGCTTGAAGGAGATGATAAAGTAAGGAATGATATCGCTTTCGTCTCATGACCCCAAAAAGACAAAAAAAAAAGAAAAGAGGGCACTAAATTCTATTTGGGAATTTTGTATGAGAATTTCGAAACAAGCACATGGAAAATTTTCTTTTCGAAACTAATCGCACGAAATAGAACCCAGCGCCAGAAATAAAACAGATATTTTTTTTATTGTGGAGCGCCAACACCCTGGAAGATAGTTAGAAATGGCGACAACCTACTTCGTCGTCCAACACCTGCCATTCAATGTAGATTCAAGTTTGATTGTAATCTTAGGTGCTTATTTACTCAAATTTTCATTGGAACAATTTTATTTTAAAATAAAGTCAAATTTTATCATTTTTAACAAAAAACTAAACCCGTAATCAAAGAGCACTGACTACTGTATCTGGCAAATACTATATTAACTTACTTTTATATAAATCAAATGTAAAAAATTATTACTCTTTCCTTTTTTGAATATTTGTTTTTTTTATTTTTACGAAAATTAATATTTTTGTGTGTGTAACAATAAATGCCTCTTATTTTAATATTTTCCCAGTTAAAAAATTTGCTGGATTTTATTAAAGAAGAAAAAAAAAATGAAGCTGTTTTTTCTTGGCTAGAAAAAGCAGAGGATAAAGGAAGGAGAAGGTAAATCCAAATGGAAGGACGTAGGAAAGCAACCAATAAACAGTAGAGCACGTTTTGAAAATAAACTTTTGTAAGCGTATGGGAGTGCCGCCAAAGTGGAAGAAGATAGGGGAAGATCTCAATAACAGTAACAAAATGACGGACACGGCGGCTTAGAAGCTAATCGTTGACACGTCATACGGAACGCGTGGGCATGGTTGTTCCCAGTATGAATCACGTGCAGCTGCCGTCCACCCTATTGTCTTCATTTTTTATTATTATTATATAAAATAATCTAGTCCTACATTGTGTTCGCTTTAAAAAAAAAAATTTGGCCCTTTTTTCTCTTAGGTCCTTCAATTTTGCCTTTATTGTCAAAATGCCCAATTAAGATCAATTAGCAATTAGAAATTAAATTATTCAATATAAGAATAGTACTAATCATGCTATTTAGAGTCTGTTTAGTTTAATTTTTTTTAGTTTAAAAGTTACTATAAAGTTTTCCTAAAACTCTTTTTTAAAAAATTTTATTCTTTAAAATAAAGTTACTTTTTTTTAAAATTTTTTAAAATTTATATTTAACTTAATTTTTACTTTTAAAAGATAAATAAATTGAAAAAAAATCGAGTCAAACGAGCACTTGAATTATGTATCCACCTATGACCTCTTTACGTGATTTGTTTTTATCGGAAATAATTAAACGTAACACTTTTTCTAACTCAAAAGTGTTCAATAATTGATTTTCATAAATAAAATTTATATTTTATTTTAGTCATTCTAATATAATTTTAAACCATTGCATTGAAATTAAATAAATAATTTGAAAGTATCTAAGCATTTGGTTCATTGATTGATATACTATCCCCTTACCTAAAAAGTGAAGTTTGAATCTTTCTCTCCTAATTATATAAAAAAATTAAAAAACTAAATAATTTGAGACATGCTTTTCTTATTTAGGACAAAAATGACAATTAATAAGCTTATACATCAATCAAGAGAAATTTTATTGTCCAGCAAGTTTTCGTACATATATCACAAAGGTTGCTCATTGAAAACATTTAATTTGATTTGATTTGATTGAAAATCTACATATAATTCAATGAAGAATATTTCGTGTGGTAAGTAAGAGGTTTAGGAGCTTTTGGCTGTCAAAATATGAGTGCCTCCATGCAAAAATAGAAATGGTTCCTGTTCAAAAACACGAAGTAGAGCAAGGGTCCCATGTTTTTGTATTATCTGATGTTTCCATCTGCATTAGCTGAATCGGCCCACTAGCTGTCTCAATCAATTCCTACTAATATAATAACAAATCATGCTAGAGGATATCCCTTTTTTTTCCCCCATGATATTATATAAAGGAGATGTCACTATCTTGTTTAATCATACCTACTGAAAGGATGACCTAATTATAATTACATAATTTATCCTAAAGTTAGATCAAGATCTCCTCTGATACTTTTTTTTGGTCCGATACTGTTTAATTCATTTGTAATCAATATTTATACATGTAAAATCTATTCATGAATGGTAAAAATTATATTTACGAGTAGTGATTATAATTTTAAAAAATATTAAAACATAATAAATTGAAAAGTAACGAAGAGGAGTTGGATCCATTCATTTTATGTGATTTTGACTTACAGCACTTTAATTTTTATAAAAGCATGAAAATAGTAACCTATCATTTTTATGTTGAACCAAAAAAGGGACCCCCTTTTTCTTTAATGCAACTGGACTGTTTTTCTATCATTTTTTATTTAGGTGAAAATTTAAAGGTAAAAATAAAACCAAAGTGTTTAAGCTTGTCAGATAACAAGAAGTTTTGAATAAAAAAGTTTTGTTGAGTCATGAATCGAGGATAATCAAAGATTAGATAATTAGATGGCCTTATAATCCACTAAATCTAACCTGAATTTTTTTTAAAAGAGTAACAGTTATTGTTTAGTACTATAGTATTTAGTAATCTCGCATGTGAAACTTGTGGGAATTATTAATTTGCAAAGACTGAACCTTGGAACAAAGTGGTCGCAATTTGCATTTTCCTTGGAATTGATGGCCGACTAGTTAGCTAGTTGCTCTCCCTTCTTTCGAAGGCTGCATGACCCTCTAGAGTTCAAGAAATTAAAAAATATATATTTGATATATTATTAATATATAATATAATTATAAAAAATAAAAAATTAATATATATTTTTAAAATCTATTACTTAATAACACTCTCGTGAGAAACAATTAAAAGTTAGAGCATCCTAATTTGTCATTTTTCTCACATTTCCAAAGACAACATTATGAAAGAACAGCAAAGAAAAGGGCATGATTAGACAAGTCGGAAAATTGGAGGTCTAAATGAGTAAATTACCCGGACAAGATACTTGGGGTTTAGTGGTTTCAGAAGGGTAATCATTAGTAAGTATGCCTTTATTTCTTCTAATGGAAAGGGTATATTCGACCTCCTACATTAATTTGCACCCTACTTTTCATCTCTCTACGATTTGCTTTTTTTTCTCACTTGGCTACAAAACGAATTTTTAATTTTCTTTTGGGTGTGAGGGGGTGGGTTTGTGCAAGTGGGTGGATGGCATGAACGCTTCACCAACTTGTAGGCTCCATCTTACTTTGGACGTTAAGAAACGAGAAACTCCAAAACAAGAGTCCATGAGAAGGGCGCATCAAATGAATAACCAAATCTTTGAGGCTCTCCATTAAAATTTAATTTAGACAAAAAGCATTGGTTGATTTTTCACTCCAAGTAATTCCTTTTGGCATTTTCTTTGGCTTATTTTATGTTTAGTATTTATTAAAAAAAAAAAGAGAAGGAAAGAAGAAGGCTAATGCGGCATGGAAAGAGGTTGGAAAGGGATGGATCAGTTGGCAAATTGGCATCACTTGAGTGCATTACTATTTTATCTTTTTTTTTTCTCGTATTTTAAATTGAGCTAAAGCGTTGGGAACAAGTACTTGATTATATCCAACTTTATTCATTGTAATCATTATCCAAACAAAAGAAACAATGGCAGTACAAATTTTAGTACCATATCAAGACAATATTCTTGTAATAGCCTTCAGTGAGAGAATTTTTTTTTTATGGATTTATTTAGCTGAATATTTTGATAATCTCAACCTTAATCAAAGAAAACACGAAGCGCAATGAACAAAAAATGAAAAACTATATTTATCTTAATTTTAATTTTACTTTTATTGTTTTATTAATAAAAAAATAAATTCAACTCTTTAAAACCGTCAAGTCTAATATTTATGTAACGTAAAAATAAAGTTAATCGTGGAACAGGGAGTCTCATTAGATCAGTTAACAGTCAAATTAAGGTCATTAGCAGAAAAAAAAAAGAAAAAAAGGAAGAAGAGATGGAAGTCATGGTGCTAATTTGAGGGTTCGAGCAACTGTAGAGTGAGGAGCCATGGAAGGCATGAAAAAGGTGCTTAAACCCTGGGAAGACGCAATGGTCTTGTCAATTCATGATTTTAGAATTCTTAAGAGGGGCATGAATGATTGGTTTTGACTTTTCATCAGAACTCCCTGGTGCTGATTTTCCAATGCCCCTCTGTTTACATGTTATTCTACTTTCTTCCCCCTTTCTTTTCGTATTTTTACAAACTTGCCTGTTATCTTCTTATATTTGCTTGTAATCTTAATTCCAATGAGGTAATGACTGAATTTGAGATAGATTTTCCTCTTTAAAAACTTGAAAAAACGGAAGAGAAATACTATGTTTTGATATTTTATTAATATCCAAGTTATGGATACAACGATTATTTTCATACTTTTAACTTTTATAAAAGATTAATTTTACAATTTGACTAACCTAATTGTGTTGTTTTTTTAAAAAAAAATTATAGAAATTATAAATGATATTTCATTTACTAAAAATTATAGAAAAAAATTTTTGACTCGTAAATGGCTCAAAATAATGCATATTGGACTTGAGGGACTTAATTGAAAAGCTTGCTAAAGTGTTTTGTAGGTTTTGGATGTAATTGCTAAAAATAGTTCGAAAGTAAGCAATAAAACAATGGTTAGCATTGATGTGGTATTTTCACATGGGAAAGCTGCCTACAAACGTAAAGTCTTCTCTTTCAAGGAGCATGTATGTCTGACTCCAACATAATGATTCTTAATTACAAAAAGCTAATTTCACCCACAAAGCATCAAGCAAAACGTGCCTCAATAATTAATCTTTTTTTTTCTTTTTAATTAAAAAATATGTAGATGACGGGGAATCAAATAGAATATTTTAATTTTTTTGAAAAATGGAGGAACACGGGAGACTTAATCAACGGCCAGCATTTCATCCCAACGCGTCCCTGGCTTTATTATCCTTATTTCTTTAAAGTTTGTCCTTATCATGAATTGCCACGAAGTAGTAAATATCCAAATTTAGAATAAAAAGAGCACCAAAAAAATATCTTTAACTGAAGTCAAAATATTGGAGTGGATGAGTGGCGATTAATCGGGGTAGTGCCGCCGATATTTTGGGTGTGTTGTTTTACATCGGCTGCGCTTTCATGGAAGAAGCCAAAGGTGATGAGCTTTACCAGGTGCCACAGCGTACAAGGAGGATTTGATTTCATCACGGACTGTTAGCATGTTTAAGGTGACCTTGGAATTTGATTGGACCACATAGGCGGCTCCTTCTTGTCCATATTTTGTAACTGTTTGTCAGCCAAAATTAAAATGTTAGGCAAATAGAACGTACCACGCCACAATTTTTTTAAAATAAACAATTATATTTACTATTTTTTATATGGATCTATATATCTAATATATAGACTGTAGTCGATATATGAATTTTGTATATTATTAATAAATAAAATATTATACAGTGTTTAATAAATAAATTTCAAAATTAATAATTCTTAAAAATATATATTTGTAATTATTTTTCTTTTCGAATTTATAACATTGTTTGATGAAATAACAATACATATAACTATTATAAGATATAATATTTTTTTGTAAAAAACAAAAAAAAGGGAGTATAGTAAGAGATTGATGTTCTAGTCTTCTAGAATAAATTATGGCCACTGGTTTAAAGTAATGTGAAAATATCTTCTTCTTTTTCTTAATAACCAATATAATTTTATATAATTGCATGCTATTAAGATTTAGGAAAAGACAAAGGCTAGAGAGGCGAGACTTATTTTATGAATAGACAATATTAGTCTTTTGAGAATATATTTTTACATATTTTTATGGGATTTCTCTAACAATTATTAATTCATTATCCATTTTTTTATATCGGTTCAAATTTTAAAATTTTATTCATTTTTCCTCATATAAACTTTGTTTATGTGTCAATAATAAAAATAGGGACAAGAGTCCTTTGACCACTGATTATAAAACATTTTAGTTGTTTTAATTAAAATATTTTCATGTAATAAGCCAAACTTCCTTTCTTCTGACAATGGGAACAAAAAAACTCATTACTTCATAGGAAGGTCTATCCTGTAGGCTGTAATGAAGGATGCTATTTGGATAAATCCCTATGAAAGAAATATGGTTAACATGTTTATTATTATTATAGTAAAAAAATCCTGTTTAATGGTGTCATTTTACGTTTTTATTATACACGTAAACTTCCTTAATAAAAGGAACTTGTGAAAAAATTATTGGTTATAAAAATGTAAAAATTGAGAGCCCACTCAGATAGAATATTTCTGTACCTATTGAACCATATATTTGATAATTGGAAGCCGCCACTCAAACCAGGTAATCAGTCAATTACTGGAATTCCTTTTAGGGCAAGTGTACATTCAATATAACCTTTTTCATTTTTTCAATTGAAAATAAAAATAAAAAATATGATTTTAATACATTTTGTATTAATTTTTTAAATATAATATAAATCTCTTGAAGCATAATGAGAACACCAGGTAGTGGTCCATATTTGACAAAAGGAAGGGCGTAATTCTCAATGTTTTTTTGGCTCAAATCTTTTGACATCTTATTGGAAAAGAAAAAACAATACAGTTTAATTTTCTTTATTCTGTTTTGTTTTATATCATTTTTTCTGGTGGAAATATTTTGAATCAAATATAATGAAAAAATTCTGAAATATATATATATATATATTAAACAAAAAAAGAAAAGAAAACCATGGTGGCGTGCCTTCAAATTCTTTTCCTTCACAAATTGTTAAACATAGAAGGACATATAGAAAAGCATACCAAGAGTGTTTACAAAGGGAAAGAAATCAAAACTGATAAGGAAAAATTAATAATGTAGAAAGCCACTCCCCTTTTTTTCTCCAAAAAAATTACTTTTTTTGCTATCCATCTTTCTATTTTGAAACGGTTCAAAATATTTTTTTTTAAATACATAATACTTTTTATTTTTTTATATTATAAGTTGACAATTTCTTCCCAAAATTAATCTACTTGCGAATGAGCAAATCAGGAAAACCATCAAAAATGGCGAATATACTGTTTACTTCCATTATCATAGCCAACAAAGTCGCAAAAAACAGGTAAATTCCTTGGCTCTTGGGTATATATAATTTTAATAATTAATTATATATCTGTTCTGGTATGTAAATCAAGCTACAACACAAACAATTCCTTAATTTTTGTTACGAGATTTTATTTATAGGATTTGCATCTTGATTTTCCATTAGCATACTAAAGCTTTCGTGTCATTAAAATAATGTAAGATCACCTTCGTTAAAAGTCAATTATGTTCTTTAAAGGAGATGAATTTTCATCTTAAAAAAATGGATTAATTATTATTTTATGTATAAAAAACTATACACTTAGATATACCTCAAAATTCATAAAAAAAATTCATTTATTATCGCATGTGATAATTTTAAACTCTTTTTAATTATCACTTTTATTAGGTTACTTCTTTTGCATATTGCAATCAGTTGAAAAATAGCATATAAACGCATCAAAAGATAAATTTTTTTAAAAAATATTATTAACTTTTACTTGAATATAATTGAATAGAATTTATTACTTAATATTAATATTTTAAAGCAACATTAAGAAGAATAGAGAAAGCACTCACTTGCCCAAAAATAAAAATTCAATTTATAGTTGTTAATTCAAAATAACTATCATGTGTGGAATTTTTTTTTAAAATATTGACTATCAAATATTATATTGTATAGTAAGATACGATGAAATATTTTAAAATTAATTATAAATAATATATAAATTTATAAAATAAATAAAAGAATTTAAAATATTATTTTTATTAAAAAATTAAGAATTATGTGACATAAGTTAAAAAGATGATTGCTTTTTAGTTGAATTTCTTAACTTGTTTATTAGAATATATTTAAAAATAAAACATGTATTTTTTATATTAATTTATTAATTAAAGGCAAAAAATAAACATTTGATCATCTATTGAAGACAAAAGCATGAATCTGATTTTTTTAAGTATTTTTTTTACATAGAATCTAATTTTTTTTATAAAAAATAGTTTTTTTGTACTAATGTTTTAATAAAAAAGAAAACTTTTAGTAATGGTGTAAAATAAACTTATTATAAAAATATATCATACCATATGATAATGTATGAATACAAATAAATGTAGCAAGTGATATATTTTTTATATTTAATTAAATATAATGTAATATATCTACCTGTATCATTTTTGGTTGATGACATATAGATTTTTCTGGGTTGGTGCAAGATTTGTGGTGGCATTCAAGCTCGTTTATCTAATGAATTCACCTTTAAAGTAAAAAAAAGGAAATATATCGGACTTTACTATAGTATCCTGGATTTTATATCTATTTCAATTAACCAAAGAAGGCCACTGAGAGCGTGTATCGCAGTCCCAACAAGAAAAGAAAATAGTTCAGATTTTGACAAATTTGACCTTATCTCATTTCTCTCATCTGAGTCACACAGTAGCCCGAGTCCACTAGCTCCACAAAATTGCTGCTTCTCAAACCCCAGTCAAGCATGTTACTATCCCATCAAACAAAAAGCCGCCACGTGCTGTAACTTAACCCTAGAAGCTACCGACAGAGCTAGCTTAACCCTAGTAGCTGCGCCATACCCAGGCTTTTTACCGATTTAATCGGCTCCTCCAGCCCCTTCGTAGAAACCGCCCTCATATTTTTTGTCCCCTCTCTCAATCCTCTATTTCCCCACCCATCCTTTAAAAAAAAAAAAAAAAAGACTCAATTCCACTCCAAATAAATCTCAAACCAAACCAAATGCGCTGCAAATAATCCCCCGCACCTGTTCCAGCATCCCACCTTCTCTCCTTCTGCTGCCAAACAACAGAAACAAATTCCTTAAAAAGAAAAGAGAAAAAGACAAAATCTGGCGAAATCATATGGAATGACGGACTACCGGTTAGCGCCGACGATGAATCTTTGGACGGATGATAACGCATCGGTTATGGAAGCTTTTATGAGCTCTGATCTTTCCGCTTTATGGCCACCGCCGCAGTCCTCTGCGTCCACTTCCGCACCTGCAGCTGCTGCCGGACCGACCTTCCAAGTCATCTCTCGCCCAATCTCAGCCCTCCGTTTCTGTGCTCAATCAAGAAACTCTCCAGCAACGTCTGCAAGCCCTCATCGAGGCGCCGCGAGAGCTGGACTTACGCCATTTTTTGGCAGTCCTCGTACGATTACTCCGGCACTGCCGTACTCGGCTGGGGCGATGGGTATTACAAAGGTGAAGAAGATAAAGGGAAAGGGAAGTTGAAAGCTTCTTCATCTACAGCTGCCGAGCAAGACCACCGTAAAAAAGTGCTTAGGGAGCTCAACTCTTTGATTTCAGGCTCCACTTCCCCCACCGACGATGCCGTCGACGAAGAAGTTACCGACACCGAGTGGTTCTTTTTAGTTTCCATGACGCAGTCTTTCGTTAACGGCGGTGGGCTTCCGGGGCAGGCTTTTTTCAATACGAGTCCGGTTTGGGTTGCTGGATCGGACCGGTTAGCCACTTCGATATGCGAGCGAGCAAGGCAAGGGCAGGCTTTCGGTTTGCAAACGATGGTTTGTATACCGTCGGCAAATGGGGTGGTTGAATTGGGGTCAACAGAACTTATCACGCAAAGCTCGGATCTGATGAATAAGTTCGGGTTTTGTTTAATTTTAATAATGGAATTGAAGCTGGTTCTTGGTCTATGAGTAATAATACTGCTGCGATCAAGGTGAAAATGATCCGTCTTCGCTTTGGATAGCGATCCCAATAACGGAATCGAACTTAAGGAAAGCAATAACAACAGCAACAACAATAATACTAGCCATCAGAATCAGCAGATTCAGAAGTCAATTCAGTTCTGTGACAATCCGAGTTCCAGTAGTTTAACGGAGAATCCGAGTTCGATTCATGTTGAAATCATCAGCAGCAGCAGAATCAACAGCAGGGCACAGTTTCTGCTTGAATTTCTCGATTATGTTTTGATGGGAGTAGCAGTGTGAGGAACGGCAATTCTTCTTCTCATTTATTGAAGCCAGAATCCGGGGAGATATTAAATTTTGGTGAGAGTAGGAGGAGTGGGAATGGGAATTTGTTTTCTGGGAATTCTCAGTTTGGGGTGGAAGAGAATAAGAAGAAGAGGTCGCCTAATTCGAGAGGGAGTAACGAAGAGGGGATGCTTTCGTTTACTTCTGGTGTAATTTTGCCTTCCTCTGCTGGGGTGAAATCAAGTGGTGGTGCTGGGGATTCTGATCACTCTGATCTTGAAGCTTCTGTTGTTAAGGAAGCTGATAGTAGCAGAGTTGTGGAACCTGAAAAGAGGCCGCGGAAACGAGGAAGAAAACCGGCTAATGGAAGAGAAGAGCCTCTGAATCATGTCGAAGCAGAGCGTCAAAGAAGAGAGAAGCTTAACCAGAGGTTTTATGCGCTGCGTGCTGTGGTTCCTAATGTATCGAAGATGGATAAAGCGTCACTCCTCGGTGATGCAATTTCATATATTAACGAGCTTAGGACGAAGCTACAGAATGCAGATTCGGAGAAAGAGGAGTTGCAGAAAGAACTAGAGGCGATGAAGAAAGAATTGGCAAGTAAAGATTCTCGTTCTGCGCCACCACCACCTGATCAAGATCTCAAGATGTCGAACCACCTTGGCAATAAATTGGTAGAATTGGAAATTGATGTGAAGATCATTGGATGGGACGCAATGATTCGAATCCAATGCAATAAAAAGAACCATCCAGCAGCGAGGTTAATGGCTGCCTTGAAGGAGTTAGACCTGGATGTGCATCACGCTAGTGTGTCGGTAGTCAATGACCTGATGATCCAGCAAGCCACTGTGAAGATGGGGAGCCGGTTTTACACACAGGAGCAGCTCAGGATAGCCCTAACATCCAAATTTGGAGATGCAAGATAGAGAGTATAGCGCAGAGCTTGATCTGTATAAGCAATTGGGATAGAGCTTGATCGGAGATAAATAGGACCGGAGTTTCATTGTTTGAAAATGGCTGCAGGCCTCTGGGACATTTTAAGGCTCCCGGTAGCACCAAGCTCTGTAAAAATATTGTTCTATTTTGCTCTTAGTAGTGTTTAGTATAGTTAATAGTTTGGGAGGTGATCTAAATGAAGCCGCAGGAGCTTAACTGGCTAGCGGGTCGGGTGATTTTCCATAATTTTTCCACTGATGAACATTGTTGAGCTCCAGTCAACTGGAAATAGCCTTTTTGTGTTAAAATCTTGTAGTATGTCTTCAATGTATATAGCTTGTTATAAATTTGAACCTGAATGAAGTTCTGGGTCTTTTACTATGTTGTCTCCCAAGTCCCGGGGTTCCTTCTCTAGACTTACATGTCTAGCTCTGCTAAGTTGTAGTAAAGTTTGTTTCTTTTTTACTTGTGAGCAAGTTTTGCTGCGACATAAAGCATACCTGCTCCACACCTTTTCATTGAGGCGTTACGGACATCAACATTAGTGTTTTGAGAGGTTGGTGTAAACAAGGGGACATTCGGAACTCTTGTTTGAGAGATTTACTTCATTCTTTTGTATCCTTTGTTCCTTCCTCCACATGCTTTGGCCGTTTTTGGTAGTGATGTTTGTTGCATTTCCTAGCGCGTTGACGTGCTTGCTACCATTTTTGCTGACAAGAGCCCTTCGGATGTCCAGCCTTTTAACGTTTTTATTTTTCATTTAAGGCCTCTGCTAATTTGGTTTTGACCACTAGAATTTTTCATGCCCCAAATGCACCGACATTGGTGATAAGGAAAAGAGCATTGCCTCCGAGGTAATGCATGTGGATAATCTTCTGCACCTCCCTTACTGCCACAAAAACGTATTCGCATCCTTGATTTTTCCTTCTGGGCTTATAGAGAATGTAATGAAATATTTGCAGGGAGTTGTGGGAGTTGGAAGTTAATCAATATTCAGCGCTTTTTTTCCTTTTTATCAGATGCAATTACGAGGAATTGAATGTCCCTCGGAGGAAGGAACTGCAAATCTTTAATTCAATTCAGAAGAATGCATTTACTTCTGCATTGACTCTTTGAACAACAATGCAGACATTTTTCAAAAGTTCTCTCTCTCCAGGCAATAACTTTAAAGCCTTGTGCTTGCCAGTGCGCTAGTTGGGAACCAAACCAACACAAAGAGAAAGAGGAAAGGAATGGATACAAGTTTGCTTTATAATTTGAAATTGAACCCACTAGCGAAAATCAAGCAATAAAACAATAAAAAGTGAGCCAGTGAATTAGGTTCACTTTTAATTACACTTATTTTCATATTTAATAATAATATAAAAATATATAATGTAATTTTTATTAACGTAGATAATTTTTAATAAATTACATTTTTTTTTATAATTGAAAAAAGAAGAAATTCGAATTTTACTTTTTAGACAAAAGATTATACATCATCTAATAAGCCAAATACTCATATGTTTAATAAATTACATTTTATTTATAATTCTGTTAAAAAATTATAAAATGCAACCAAATTTATAAAAATATTATTAAAAAATCATATTAAATATATTTTTAATAACATATTTTAGAAATATCAAGCTCTAAGTCAAATTTACTATAATGATATATTTGATTAAAGTTTAAAAGTAAATAACAAATATCCAAATCAAATGAAACTTTCTCATAAAATTTCATAGAGCCTATGGCAATAATTTGTTGAAGCTTATACCGTAAAACTCCAGCCTTGCATAATGCCATTCCCTGATGACCAAGAGAGCCATAACAGGTGAACAATGGCTGAATCTATTGAAAAAATTTCTGCTGTTGACCATGTGGCTGTGGGTATGTCCTTTTCTTCGACTTCCTGGGCGTAGCCTCGTGTATTTTCCACGTTTTCAAAATTTTTAAAATCTTGTACATGTTACATTTTTTTTTTAATTTTTTTTATTTCAATGATTTTTAATTTTTATTATTTTTAGCTTTGAACTTTTTGAAAAAAATTAATTAATTTCATCCAACAGTGTAATATTATTTGTACGGAATTCTCTTGATCGGTGATTTTCATGTTTTTCTTTTGGAAAACGTTTAATAATGTCATTGTTGAAGGAGGAAGGTTTTGAGACACGGTGGAGGATGCTGAATAACTGTGAAAACATGAGAAAATGGGATTCCCAGAACCTGTGGATTTCAAATACAATTTTGAAACGGAACTTGCGGAATGATTGTTTCGACACTGAGATGGGCACCATGGACGGTAATTTAACTCACATCAGGCTAGTAGCAGATACTATTAGGTTCAACTTTGGTCATCACTTGTTAAAAATTATGGGTACATTTAGCCGAGACATAATCTATTCGAACAGATGGTACGAAATGTCGTATCACTTTCTCTAATTTATTTTTGTATTTCGTTTGGCTTTAACAGCGTGAGTTTGCCATTTTACTTGTTTTATAGATAACAACAAGACAGAAAAAGAAAAAGTTAAAAAGGGTCTATTTTCACCACGCCTAAGTCCTAACCCATGTGCTATCAAATCAAATCATTTCATTATATTTGGTTCAGTCAGTTCGTTATCTCTTAATAAAATGTAAGGCTCAGATTGTCCTAAAGCCAGTCTAGATAAGGGTATTTATTTTTTTGGGCAGAGAATTTGGTGCAATGTCCCCACGAAGTCGGAATCTGGCACTTTACCCCAAACAAGGATAGCATTTGGCAACAGAGATGCAATAATCCATGTTGGATTTTCACACCCGAATCCAAAAATTAAAATTCTCAAATACGATTATCAAGGTAAATTCTGATTCCCTTGTACCAAACAGCCGATTGGACAATGAAGTTGGAACCTGGAAGGAATGTTAGGTTTTGCTGTTACATATTTTCTGGTATAATGAGTCATTTCTCATCATTTCCCTCCATCCAGCATCATCCTGCTTGACAGAGGTAGATGTTACATATTGCAGATTTTGGTAGCCAGCATTATTGTTAAATGAATTTGTCATCAGGATTGCAACAGGGTATTAATTACTTTGGTTATTAAGTTTGGTATATTAATTTAATGCTAATAAATCCTGTATTGAATTTTTAAAATTAATCTAAAATCAATCATAAGTCGTGAAAGAAATATTTAGTATATTTATATGATATTTTCAATTGAAGAAATTTTGAACATCATTCTAATACTCCACTTTATGGATAAGAATAAATGAGTTTATCACGTGGTAATTTAGAAAGGGACAATAATCAAAGGGATAAAGCGTATTATAACCAATTAAAAATAAATGGAGAGACTCCTATTACATCAATGTATATATAACAATAAATGCGATATTTTTATATCACGATTCTTGAAAAAGAATAGAAGGAAATCAAAACAAATACTAGTGATTTGTGGTCACTTTGAGAGTGGGGATGCAACGTGCATATATCTAATGGAAATCCTCAACTCAACAAAAAACATAAGCTTGACTGTCAAGGCTAAAAGGTAGTGTTCAATCTTAAGGTAGAAGAAGGGTCCAAACCAAAGTAGGCAGACCATTCAATTGCAAGCTTTTTCAAAGCTAAGCGATCCCCTGATTTAGTTCCCTAAGGTTAAGGATCAACTTGCAGTGCTAACAGACATCCCGTACCTAGTTTAATTTATAATTTATAAAACTGGGGTTAATTTTTTGTCCTTTTGTTAGGAACTTCTATCACTGTAACATCTGATGGAAGGAAAACCAAGAACAAGAAACCAAGTTTAATTTAAACATTGCTTCAACACAACCCTAGGAATAAACTTAAATTTCAAAACAAATAAATTAAATAACTCCTCTTCTTTTTGAATTCGAAGAATTAGCTAAGTTGACAAACAAGTATGATCTGTTAGGTTATTATCTTGATTTCGAGCAACATGATTCGAATTGACTAAAGTGATGAGGTTAAATTGATTAGGAATCCAATTTGATTGTGCCACATAACAATTTCTGATTTGTCCATTAATTAATTGCATGATAAATGGAGAGAAGGAAAAGATTAAATGAATGGAACCATGAAATGGGCTTTCAATTCATGTACAAATACCTAAAAAGGTTAGCTGTTAAATGAATGGAGTCAAAAAAAAGAAAGGGTGGCGGCAATTCTAGAATTTCCACCAGAGCACAATCATTGATCCTCGAAAGGAAAGGGGAAGGGGAATCCTCCAGGAATTGAAGGTGAGAAAAGCCACCACCAACTGGCTTTCCAGATTTTGATGAATCACAGGAGCAGTAGAAAGTATTCTGGTGCTTGAATTCACACAACACCTTGTTGGGAATATATTTAGAAAAGAATTGAATTTGGACAGATTGAAGGAATGGGGTAGCCACATGCTTTGTTTGAGACAATAGGAATGAGATTCCAAACAAACTACACCAAAATATTAAATGCATATGGATTTTTAAACTATCCCTGCTTCTGATATGAGATTGCATTCTTATCTTATGCACTTTCCATTCCAATTTGTCAAAAAAGGATGCATGCTTAAATGGGAACGCTGAAAGAACCTCCGGTCTTAAACTGATTTAGATTGAGAGAAGGGATTTAGATTTTTATGATTGTTTAATTAGTAGTAATTTAAGCAGATGAAGTCCAAAACTATTTAATCAGGTGTTCTTGGTCTACCTTTCTATGCAATTTTATGGAAAATTGAGCAGTGATGAAAGAATTAAGCTTGCAAAAAACACAAATCCATCTCCTTTAACAAACTTCAAACAATTCAAAGCAAAATGTACGTACATAGAAACCAAAAGAAGTTGATAGCCTTGACGTAGTCTCCTTTCTTCTTCTTCTTCTTCATAATCAACGTACTCTCATCTCTTTTCTCATCTTCTCATCCCTCGTTCCTCTCAAATCCTCAAAGCTCCAATCCCTCCTCATCCCGCAGCTCCTCACCAATCTAGGTTCACCGTCAGCTTCGAACGCCATAGCTCCGAAAGTTGTATCAATTGTATTAAGCCGGCGGTGACCCTTCCTTATCTTCTTTGTTGGAACCGGCGTTGGCTCGTTTCTGATTTGCTCATAAGCCGCAGGGCTTAAATTCCCTGACCAGCTTCTATCAACCCTTATACAACAGAACTTCCTGCTGTCCTTTTCTTTACCATAATCCCTATCTTTGTTTGAATCCGTTCTTTGCAGGACCTGGCAAGTCAAGCAGTTGAGACTCATGGCTTGTTATTCCTTGTTTGTTCCCCACCCCACACAAAAACCAACTTCTTTGATCAGGAAGACAGGGAGATGAACAAGGAATGGAGGGATTGGAAAGAGATGTTGTCCATTGAGGTTTTAATGGCTTAGGGAGGTGGTGGACAAAGTGATAACAGATTGGAATTTACAGATGAGTTTTTCCAAGTGGTTAATTAGTTAAACAGCTTTTGGTATTAATTTTAGAAGCATCGCTTTTTGCTTTCTGAGATTGGGATAAAATGTTTCCGCAAGGACCGGTAAACCAATTCTAAATTTGAGTTTCTAAGTACAGCTAAATGATGACAGACAAACCCATTTGTCTAATCAGTAATTACTAAGCAATCAAAAATATGCACATGTAGATGGGGTTAGACCGTTGTGATCTTACAAGCCTCGGCCCTCTCAATAAACCCAATCTTATCTTCTCATTCTCCCAGTAAACCCAACCACAAAGAAATGCAGCTGATCGGAGTTTTTCCCTTTGTTGTGTTTGGTACTAATTGGGACAAGTGATATACTATGACCTTAGTTTGGCAGCGATGTTCTTTTGAAATCCAACGAAGGATTGACTCAAATGTATGGCATTTTCATTCAAAAATGTTTACTCCAAGATTCATTCTAAAATAAATGAATTCCGTTCTCACACTTTGATTCCTTTGTTTGTCTTTCATGTGAGCTGGAGAACATGCCACTGTCATTGATGCCCCTTTTTTAAGTTGAATGAATGGCTGAGAAAGGTGTACGAACAGAATTAATTTCCAACAAGGAGTCCATTAACATTACTAATTATTCAATACTATGTCCAAGGTGCAGGCAAGCGCTCTCTCTAGGCAAATCCAGGTTTGATATCATTCAAACAAGCAAAAGTCTAAATTCATTGTGATCAAATCATACAGGATGTACGAGACAGCAATTATGTAATGTTAATGTCACATATTACAATCTTTCTTCACCATTCTAATTCTAGTCCGATCTCAGTCTGCAACAGTCTTCCAGGTATGCAATGCATCTATTCATAAAATTCAAGTTTGTTAACAGAATGGTTCTTCATGCTGGGTATATACTCTGTTCTGCATCTGAAATTGAAAAAGTTGTAAGAAGTTCACAAAACCTAACAACAAAAGCTCTTCCTAAATACGGCAACAAACTGACTTACCACGCCATAAGTTCTTTTAGTCATTACAACTCAGGATCTTCCAACGATCACACAGACATGTGCTATCCAGCATTCAATTTTGTACCTGTTATACATTCATTTCACAGAGCAGCTTGGTTACAACCAACTCAACTCTTCTTATTTCTTGCATCTGCTTTCCAGTCTCTTCGACCAAGCTTAAGTTTCCTAGTTTCACAATTCGCCAGCTTATGGGAATTTTCAGAATGGCATTCTCTTTCAAGCGACCCTTCTGCCCTAATCCCAGCGGGCAAGCATTGTGTTTGGCTTTCAGCTGTTAGGATCAGAGTAGACTGAACAGAATTATGAAGTGTGTCTTCTTGACCCTTGCATATGTGAGCCTTTCTAGCATCTTTCTTCCAATCCCGTTTACAATGAACACGTGCTGTTCCATTGTTGAGGATCCCATTTAATTGCAACTCTACTGGTGGTATAGTTGGTTGGTTTAGGACATGAGACTTCTGCATATCTGCTTCAAGTCGCTTTCGAGCCCTATATCTACGCTGCCGTTCTCTGTTCTTTAGACGGCGTGTCATAATGTCATTATAACTTTTAGTGTTTGTGTTAGTTACTAAACTAGCTTGTGTACCACTAGGATTCATATTTAGCCCGTCTTCCATTTCAAACTATTGTTAAATCTGTAGGAGTAAAACTAGTTGATGAAGGAACCTAAATAATCTGTATACAGCTTCTGTATGATGGAAAGCTTGTTGCGCTTCTTACCACTGAGCATTTTCTGCTCCATGCAACATCAAGCAGGTACCAATTACCATTATGTCAGTCAAGTTCTCAGCCATCATAACGGAATCTGTACACAAAACAAAGCACATTATTCCAGAGAATTATGCTAAATGAGATTGTTTGAATATTGTATATGTTATGACTTCATACATGACACAAAAGGAAAAAGATACTAGAAGATTGCTCAATAATCTAGAAAGTTTGACTTCTATCTTGTACAAGGCCAGAAATGGTGATCCCGGAAAGTGAGGTGTATTGGAGCTTGCCTTCTCCTGATCACCTTCAACCCAAGACTTCTGTACCATGTATAGAAAAGAGACCTTTATGTTCCACGTATAGAAACTCCTGCATCTCAATACTTATAAAGGAAACCTTTATCCCTGAGAACAATGCCTCTGGAACATATTTATTTATCTGTCTTATCCATAATATCAGTCTGGCCAAATGGGCCACCCCATCCGCAAATTTGTATTTATAGAAAGTGAACAGGAAACTGTAACCATTTAAGCATCTATCAACTATTTTCCATAAAGTTAGAAACTGAGCACTATTTCTAATCCTCCCAGCATTGATGTGGAACTTTAACACCATTTCCAGGGCTTATTACTTATACGACAATAAGCTACAACTGTTTCCCTGTCGATTTTATTTTCATAAAAATTTGCATAGCTTTTACCAAATGCTTTTATTTCTTCATATGTCTACGATAAGAATGCTTAAATTCCTTCTTAAAAAAACAATTTATTTCAGCTACCAACATTTAGAACCTGATTTGTCTCATTCTTCATGTAAAACATAATAACACTACCTTTTAGGATATTGTAACCGTTAACATGATTCGTATCACTTTTTGCATGATCGCCAGAGGTAACAATCCCTAAACTATCTTTCTCTTTATTAGGAAGATGGAAACCTCCCTTAGGGGTAATAAAACAAAATGTGTAGCAAGAAGTTATCAAATCAAAGGGATTATAACCATACTCCTCCTATCGTAATCATTGGTTTACACATTGATATCAATGAAACGAAGAATCTATCCGAAATTTGTCTGGCAACTTTCTGAATGATATACAACTCAATTTGATTAATAAGATGAGCGAGCAGCATGGAAGCGCATCAGACAATCTAGAGTTTGAACATCAATCCCCTACAGTGCATGAAATAAATACTAAATTAATTAGATCCTTTTCAGCCCCATCTGACTTCCGCAACTTCCAAGCATGAGTCTTGTTTCAATTATACTTGTTAATAAAATACTATATCATATCATATAACACATTAATGATGTGTAACATCACACTTTGTTAGAAGCATTAATAGATGAATCAACATTGTTTGAACAAGAAAATTTTACCAGTAAAATCACATCAAACCTACCTATAGGCATAAAAAAAACATCAACCCCAGTAATCAAAATAAGCACAAAAGCCTAACCCATTACAAATTTCACATTAACAAACATCTTCGATGTTGTTTAAAGGTGTCCCCGAATTTAAACCTACTTAAAAGCAAGACCCTTTTAAGCCAAAAAATGTTGAAGACAACAAAAGAAAAGAAGCATTATTGTTACAACATGCAGAAATTGAAAGATTGCCAGAAAAAAAAAACAGAGATGAAAAATAGATGGCTTTAGATATGTACCTTTGGAATGCGGATTTTTTTATTTTTTTTTGTTAATTGATTTGAGAGTATTGGGACAAGGTGAGAGGGAGAAAGAGAGGGAGACAAGCTAAGGAAGCGGGCGGTTGTCGGATTAGGGAAGGAAGAGGAAGAAGAAAAACAAGGGAAGGAGCCTTTTAGAGCAATTTTAGGACGCCGATGTTAACGAGAATCACAGTCAAAACCACTGATAACCAAATCAACCAAATGACTTTATGCCACGTGCGATCGTCCTTGCTGTGCAACTTTCTATACAATTTATATTATGCGTGAAACCAACACGTCAACTTGGGGTGGTGGCGCAGTTGGCTAGCGCGTAGGTCTCATAGCTTTGTTGAGTTATCCTGAGGTCGAGAGTTCGAGCCTCTCTCACCCCATCCTTTTGAATTCTTTTTTTTGTTTGTTATTTTGAAGTTGTCAAAGCAAGGCCAGCCCATGGAAAAGCCTTGAACTATTCTCCCTAGAGATGGGCATTTGATTTTGGTTTGAATCAATTACTTGGTTTGATTTATTCGATTATTTTGATCCATTTTTTATGTTTAAAATTTGAATTGAAAAGATCAATAAGTCAATTGTTAATTATAAATTTTTAAAATATAAAGTTTATATATAATATACAAATATATTTATTGCATACTTTATATATAAATATTATTAACAGATAATATAAAATTAAGAAATGTTATTAATTTTTCATTAATATTTATATATATTATAAAATATTAAAAAATAATAAAACTGAGCAAATGCTCATTTCCCCACTCTACGACTTGACCTCTACTCGTAAATTTTACGATTAAATGTAAAGAATGTTTTAGATTTTTTTATTTTTTTTAAATTTGGGTTTAAATGTTTGCAAGCTCAAATAAATGATAAATGGGGTTAAAAAATTATCTCCGAAAACGATATAAGCTTAGAGCTGGATTTTTCGGTTGTGATATTGTTTTAAAATAAAAAGAAAATTACAAAATAAAAGGAAGAAGCTTACCATTTACCATCACCAAGGGTGACGGAGATTTGAAAATTAATACTAAAAACTTTACGTGTAGTGGTACATTCGAGCATTTTACTCATTAATTCGTGTATAATCTCTAAACTTAAAAAGTAAAATTCAAATTCTTCTTCTCTCAACTACAAAAAAAAAAAAAAAAACCCTTTACATGTTGTGGTGTGTTTTCATGCGTTGAAATTAGGGCAAGCTCTTAGCTTCTTCATGTTTAACAATTTAATTGAATTTGCGACGGCGTTCAAACAAAATTTTTGAGCTTGCAATGGCCCGTCGAAAAAGTATAAGACCAGGACAATGATAGATGTGAGTCCCTTTACAAAATTTCTAACTCAATCATGTCTATATTTTGACATTTTAAACCCATTTCCTTCTATAATTTAATATTACAAATAATGAATATTGTGTCACCCTTATAAATCATTGACGAACCATACTTTTACTTACGTTGATATAACTTATAGGTATATATATGGAAGGGTTTTCCGATTAATTAGTTAATATTTTCATGCATCACACGTAAAACTATCAGACACATGATACATTATAGTAATTAAAACTTTATAATATTGATATTTTTGTTATTTAGTTTGTTGATAATAAATAGATAGAATGTAAAAAGTGAAGAAAATAAAAGATAAATTATAAAAATAAACAAAATATAAAAATAATAGATTAGCCATGCAAGGCACCTGAATCTTACTTCACCACGCATAAAGGCTAGGGAAAATGAAATTTGTTCTCATAAAAGATAAGTAATACGGTCAAGTCAGGCTTTGGTTATTATTACATATCTTTTATATATAATAATAACTTTTACATGTGAAAAATAAATAAATCTTGATGCGTAAAATTAATTAAAATCCCAAAACAAAAGGAAATCAAGTACATTTTCTATTATGAACATAATATATATATATATATATATATTAAATTGGAGGGGTTTATATATTAATTATTTGCATGTGGTTAGTGCAAGTACCAATATTAAAATTTACATAATCGTGAGCATTTTTCGTTAATGCTGGAGACCAAGATGCCTTAAGCAACCAACTTGCATGATTCTTATTTATATTCCAAGTGATCATCAATATTAATTAATTGCAAAAAAAAAAAGAAAAATGTTTAACCTCCTATTGACACGTTGGCTACTCATATGGCCTGGAAAACCCGTATGCGACTTTCCCATTTGCCTAACCTTTGCTCTATCCGTCTTCCTTTTTCAATGTTTTTATTAAAATAAAATATATGAGAGAAATATTAAAAAAAAAAAGAAAATAAATTGATTTAATAGAAGCAATAGCTAAACAATTTTGCATGACTTGGTAACGCAAATTTTCCAATATATACAACTTTCTTCTTTACTTTGTATTAATTAGTCATGTGATAAATGATAAATAGAGATATCTCTTATAAAAGGTGACAAATATTTTTTAAATTTTAAAATTCATGTTCTTACCCTCATCTCATCTTAAATTGGTGCGTTGTGAAGTGTGATTATATTATTTATAAATTTTGTATGATTAAATATTAGTAGTTTTCAATTGTTTTAATTATGTCCTATGAGTGTAAAAATATTAATAGTTATATACATTATAATGAATATAATAAAATTAATTAGATATTTTAATAATAATATCACGATTAACATAATTATTAAACAATCGAATAAAATTTTATACACAATATTATGGTTGACAATTTATTTAAATAAGATTAATTTTTTTAAATTTATATTAAACAAGTTATACGAATCAAATCATACAAGATATAAATGTAATAATTTAATAATTTAATAAGTTAAATGGGTGTTAAAATTGATTAAATGAATTTAATTATGTAATTATCATGTCTTGAACTTGTCAACATGATTAATAATTTTAAACACAAATCCACTTAATTTTGTATCGTATGAACTAATGATATCAGAAAATTATAGAATCTAGCTATTACAGCATTTATTATAGAAAAATGATTTTTTGTTCATCATGCACATGTGAAATCAATAAATAAAGGGGCTAAAAAAGTGGAAGAAGAGTCAAAATGATGAGTTGGCAGATATCCATGTGAAGTGGCTGAGTGGACCCACGGCACTGCGATGCGACTGAAAACTAGTAAAAGGTTAGAGAGTAGAAACATCGGCGCTAATTCCGTCTACTTTGACTCTTCCCCCGCTCCCCATAAACATTTAAAAGCCTCCGTATCTATTCTTCGGTTTATTTAACACGTCATTTCGTCGTCACTAAGTTCTGGACCCACCTCCAGGCCCCACGTAACAAAAAAGAAAAATCCCTAAAAATTAAATTTTAAAAAAATGAGAAAGGGGAAAAAATTGTCAAAAATGAAGGTCACTGAATTCATTTCCACATTGACCCACCGCGCACGTTAGTCTCCAGCACCTCCCCCGCTAGCGCTAGGGTTTACTTTCCTTTCTTTTCCTTTGATTTCCCTTTGATTCCATTTTTCTTTCCCTCATTCTAGAAAGAGTAAGAAGGTCTTCACGGGGACTTTTAGAATACAGACCCGGTAATTTTTTCATTGGTGGTTTTTTTTTTGTTTGTAATTTGATTAATTTATCAGTTTTTCTTTTCTCTTTTTACCTGCATTATTTTGTGTGTGTGCTGATCTTGTTCTTGTGATATTGATGGAATTTTATGATGTGGGATTTGATTTATGGGGCTAATTATTTTATAACTGTTTGATGTTTATGTGGTCTGGTTTTCTGGGATTTGCTTATTGAGTGGAAACTTTTGGTGGGTTGATTTTGGGTTTTTTGCCTTTATGATGCAGGAAGCTGACGTTGGGTTTTTGAGGGCAATTCTGAGTGACTAATTTGAAGAACTTAGATTTTAGGGTTTTAGCGTTGGAAGAAAAGGTTGCTCTTGTTCTTGTTGCATAGCAAGTTTAGGTTTGTGTTTGTGACTTTTGGTGGAGATTGAATTGTTATGCGCTTATATTACTGTGAAGAATTTTTATTGTTTGAACTTGGTGTCCCAAAGTTTGAAGGTTTTGAATGACTGCACCCTTGTGGATATCTAGGGAAAATCAAAAGTGCTTCCTGGTCAGGTTTTTGCAGCTTATGCGAAGTTTGAGGTTGTTGTTGTGAAAGATTGCTAGCTGGTGCTTGAGCTTGGATTTTTGAGGTTCTGGGGTATTCTGTTGAAGCTTTTGAATGGTTTGACTTTGTGGCTGTTTGGAAAAATTGGGATTAGTTTCTTGTGGTGCAGTTTGCAGTTTAGTTTTTTGAAATGGATAATTCGAAGAACCGGCATAATGATCATCTGGGTGTGAACAAGATCGGGAAGAATATAAAGAAGAGCCCGTTGCATCAACCTAATTTTGCTAATAATGCAGCTAGGCAGCAGCCTCAGCCTCAGGTTTATAATATAAGCAAGAATGATTTCAGGAACATTGTTCAGCAGCTCACTGGTTCACCTTCACAAGATCCTTTGCCCAGACCACCACAGAATCCACCCAAACCCCAAAGTATGAGGTTGCAGAGAATTAGGCCTCCACCATTGACACCAATCAATCGACCCCATATTCCACCTCCAGTCCCAGTCCCGGTCCCAGCCCCTGCTCATGTACCGGCTCCAGTTCTCCCTCCTGCTCCTTATAACAATAGCTTAGTTAGACCTGGTCAATATGGACCACCATCACCTGCAATGTTGCAACCTATGATGCCTGGAGATGCTTTTTGGGGAAATACAGCTGAATCTCCTATCTCAGCTTATATGCGGTACCTTCAGACTTCTCTTATAGATCCAAGTCCAGTTGGAAACCAAGTTCAACCTCAACTACACCCCCCAGTTCCAGGTCAACCTCAGGCTCTGCCACCATCTTCTGGTTTACTTCCTAGTCCACCAATGCCAGTTCTTCCTTCCCCAAGAGGAGTAAATGGTCCTGTACCACCAATGCCTAATCTCCCTTCTCCACGAATGAATGGTCCTGTTCCACCAATGCCCAATCTTCCATCCCCACGGATGAATGGGCCTGCCCTTTTACCCTCTCCAACTTCTCAATTCCTTTTGCCGTCACCTACTGGTTACATGAATTTGTTGTCCCCCCGCTCACCTTACCCTTTGCTTTCTCCTGGGGTTCAATTTCCTCCAATGACTCCTAATTTTGCTTTTTCACCAATGGGTCAGTCAGGGATTTTAGGTCCAGGGCCTCAACCTCCACCTTCCCCTGGTCTTGTGTTTCCATTATCACCTTCTGGGTTTTTTCCCTTCCCAAGTCCAAGATGGAGGGATCAATAGTCCAAGATATTGCATTATTGTTCTCATCAGTTCCATACTTGTTGAGGAACTGGGAGCTTCTTCATGAAGGTTAATCTCCTTCCGATGGAGGTTCAATTGTGAAAATATAATGTACACTGATGGTGTAAGGGTCTTCTTAAAGTTCTATTTGCTTCTTTTGTTTTCTTTTTTGGTCTTTTACCATGTTGATACCCATTTCCCAAGTTGTCTGCGCTGAGGCTTGTAACAGCTGCAATGCTTTTTGTATTCTTGGACAAGTTTTTCCTAGGAAATAGTGGAGATCGGATAACTCAGTTGGACATCTGGATAGAAGCTGTAACATGAAAGAGCTGTAACCTGTAAGGAGGTAGGATCACAGGCATAAAAAATTTATAGGTAGGCAAATCTAGTTGAAAAATTCTTGTGTAGTTGAACTGTTGTGGATTAAATCCTAATTAGTTTCAGTTAAATTCTTGTTCAATCGGATGGCATGTGGAAATAAAATGTTCAAGCAATTCTTCATTATTTAGTTGTCCATGTTATGCAAAATGAAGGGTGATGGTGTTAGACTCCCTCAAATTTTGCTCAAAATGTATAATTTTTTACTCCTATTGGTGTTGAGTTGCGTATAGTAAACCATTTTCTAATAAAAACTTGCCTTTGATTGATTGCCTACAGGAGAGTCAAATAGAGGAGTAATTATTTTCTTCATATTAGTTCCCTATAGCTCAATGATGCCATTGAGTACTCTCTAATCTGCTATGGGTTCTCCTCGTTTGATTCTTTTGCTTATATTAAATGCTATAGTTTGCCACACGAAGGCTTGTAAAACTCTAGAAAGGAAAGAAGTTGCTACTAACTGCCAGAAGCCCCAGCTCTGGCGCAAATTACTTCTAAGTAACAATAAACTGCTTTCACTGAGGCATTTTGATCTAGCTGTACCTTTGAACGGCCAAATTTTGATATTGCAACCTGTGTCAAATGAGTATGAAGCAGTTCCTTTGATTTGAAGCCAGTATAAATTTTAAATTTTATCTGAGCGTATTTAATCTCTTCATGAACGCTCTTAAAGATGCATTTCTTAACATCGATTTGATGCATTCAAGTTCTTATTCTTAGGTGATTCTGTATTTTCTTTGAGCATCTGCTCAGGGTAAATGGAAGCTGTAGCTGTAATTAAAGCTTCCCTTTCTAATATTGATTTGAATTTATAGATTAGTTCCCCTTTGCATAAATGGTTGGTGTCCCCTCCTCTTGCTATTTTGGCATCTCTAAGTTGAGAATACGAGTCAAGAGGTAAACGTTCACACCATGGAAGAAGATATGTCCGAAGCAAAAGAGAGAATCTTTTGGTTGTGAGACTTTTTAACGTCTATGGTCAACCAAAATAGAGTGGAGGAGTGGTTTACTTTACTGGGTTCCACGACAAATATCGTTTTGTTCGACATTTGCTTGAATCTTTGGACTGTGGGGGATATGTTGAAATTCCCTTATCAGGTTCAAAATTTTTATTATATTAAAATGATGATAAAATTTTTTATATTAATAAAAGTAGAAATATTTTAAAAATTAAAATATAACACAATAATTTATTATTTATTATCAATTACTTTTAAATTAAATATTGATAATTAAATGGTTAATGATAGGAGAATAGGTAGAAGGGAAAACCTTTTACATGCCTTGAGTGAAAGGCAAAGTGTTCCGAGTTTCATTAAAAGCAAAAGTCTTTTGTCTGCTTAGTTCATTTAAGTAAAGTCAGAGTGGAGTTGGTCTCAGATTGGCAGGGCCAGTTTTGAAAGAACAATTTGCAAGTCAGATGTTTCCCTAACCTTGCCTCGGGGAAAGGGGATGGGCTTCCATTAATGGAGCAGGTTTTCTCCATCAGGTTTGGTGGACTGTTTTCCTGTCAAGAAGGGAAGCAAAGGACCATGGAGATGGACCTCAATGAAATCATTGGCATGCTTGTTTTCCTTAACATTGATGCATACATGCTTCATAAAATCTACATTGAAATCATGAAAAGCCTTACCTAAATCCATATAGAACAATTGAATTACTGTAGTTGGAAAAAGATTAAGGGTGACAATTCCAATTAAAATTGATGGCAAAATGGGTAGAGGAAACCTTATATTGCCATACATATTTGCTAAAAATTGAAAGTTGTTTCGTATTTAGAGAGACCACTATATTTGAATGAATTTTACAAGTCAATTAAATTTTAAAAAATGAAAGGTACTAGTACAGAGTTGTTATATTTTTGTAAAGGGAAAAAATAAAGGTGATAACTCTCCTCTCCGTTTCTATTTCTCACTCCCCCTACCAAACAGAATGGTATTATTCCATAATCAAAATTGGGCTTTAGGTGGACATTTATAAATCGGGCCGAAGATCCCAAACTTGGGTCGGGGCCATACTTAGCCAACAGGCCTAAAGCATTTTGGATTGGCATTTAAGGGGAAATGCAAAATGTTTCTTGACCGTAATTTCGTGGTAATTAAAATGCTAATATGCAAAAAAAAAAAATGTTGATTATTTGCTTTTATAAAATAGTATTGCAAACAACTTTTATCATTTGCTGTCGTGTATGATAAGATTACTTGTTCTTTTTAGTAAAAGGTGAAAACTAATTATTGGTTATTTGAAACAAAACGCATGCTGCAAGTTGATTCTTAAATGCATATGGAACTATGTACGTACTGGGTTGCCTTACAAAAGCATAATATTGAGTTGTCCACTTGCTCCCAATAAACTAAAAAGAAACGAAATATCCAACCAGGTTGTCCTCCTAATAATTAAGGATTTAATTTCCCTTTTGATAGTGTCCTCCTATCTACATAGGAATTATGGAAATTAAATTATATAATTTTTCCCATTTTTTCAGTTAATTAACATAGAAAAAACGAGAAATATAAAATATAGAAATATGCTTTAACCATTATAACCTTTATGAAGCAAGTAAAATTCGAGCCATGATTTCACTGCCTTACCTTGCCCATTTGATGTGATGATAAGAAAGAATTAAACAACATCTGAAGATGGCATTGTGAGCGTGGAAGGATTGATGATTATTGAGTCAATTATTTCAAGTGAATCTGACAAAATAAAAAGCAGGATAAAATAAGGGCTGACAAGAGTGTGGCACCCATGGAGGTGGTGGGGGTATGGTATGGTGTTAGAATATTTTCGGCCTCTAACATTTAATTTCAACGACAATGTGCACACGCCCCTGGTTTTCTTCATTGGACTTGGAAGGCCTCTCACTTGGAGATGTGGCCATCACCTTTCTCACCAAAAAAGAACCAATTATTAACCAAAGAAAATCTAGGCAAAGATTCTTTTGGCAAACCACCAAACCAATTTTTTTTCCCCTCTTCCTTCCCTTTCCATCCCTCTCTAAAGCTGCTCTTTGTAGCTTCTGTGCCCCTCTTTTTCCACTCTCTCTTGGACAACACGAATCTTCCTTTCCTTAATTGTCGCAAGTTGGCCACTTGCACTTAAATTGCCCTTTCGCCTACCAAAAGAGGCAAGTCGCTTTCCATGAGACTTTCTTTGTCAAATTGGGGGGTGGGGAGGAAGGGAGGATGGTGCTCCTTCACGTGGCTTAGATTATTAGAAAAAAAATAAATAAAGTCTCCACCAAAATTGTGATCATTATTTAAGTTTTATTTCTTTCTCTCAGATGACCCTCAAGGAATATTAATGTTAGATAGACCAATCACATCCTCTCAAATAATTGGATATTCAGGACCCAAAAAAAAAGGGGGGGGGAGGTTAAGCATATTCCATGATTTCAACTGTTGTTGGCGTCCAAAGGCATTTTCCATTCGGGAAATCACTCTTCAAAGGGAGCTGCCTGCCCTCGCCCCCACTTTCTAATCTTATCCAATCCGGCTGAGGATAAAGACACTGCATGCAATACTATGTCTAGTTTTTAAGCTTTGTCTGTGATTCTATATTTTATCATAGGCATGCACTCAAAGATTTGGATCATAGGATTGATTTTCATATTTTTTCGACCGATAAAACAAGCTAGCTGTCTATTTTAACCAAATTTTCTGTGTGTTAATTGTATAAACTATTTCAATATTTCAAACAAAAAAAATTTACTCAATTATTTACATATATAAAGTCTCAAAATATCAGAAGAGGAATTTGTCTCATATAACAAGTTTTGCATAATTGGCCCAAAAAACAAATCAAATAAATCAGTGAACAATATTGTTCAAAGTATTACTAGTGTTAAAAATGTTGGCAAATATTCATATTACCTCATAATTTTTTAATCTGTTCGAATGTTCCAAATTAATTATACTATATAGATATATAGATTGATACATTATATCTATCTCTATATCTAATATTTGCATTTTCTTTCCTTCACATTTTCCATATGAACTAAATACATATGGACTTTGGTTTTGTTGGTTCTTAAAATGATATTGAAATAGCTAGATGTTTCAGTGAAATAGAAATACCAAAGAGCCTTAGCATGCCTTATTATCTCTCTTTTTTATTTGGAATAGAGATGATTGTAACTAAGACCATTTTTTTGCAGGTAAGATTTGGTCTTGTGCTCGTTAATTATTATTATTTTGAACAAACAAGTCTTACTGCTGATCGAGTAGGATAATTTCCAACCAGCAGCATGGGTAAGAAAATAAAAAAAATACCAAAAATTACACCCATAATACAAAGTAAAATTGTTGTATAAGACGCTGATCAATACCTAGAATATGAATGGCTTTGGAAACAAAACAAAATTTAAGCTCCAAAACATCATGAGAAGAAGGGCAGCCAATGGTTATATCACAAGGAACAAAAAACAATTGTTATATCGTAATATGTAATAAATGCTTGCTTAATTACCTATCTCTTTTTATTTATACCTAACCGGACAATTGTCCAAAGAATGTTGGAGTTGGGATTTGATATTTGTGCTATCCAACTCTCTACGTATTTCAACATTTGGTTTATTGATTGATATATAATCGTTTATTTAAAAAGTAAATTGGAATACTCTTTCTCTCAATTGAAAAAAAAAAAAATCTTCAACATTGTTTTCACCAACATATCCCTAAATATGTAGAACTCAATGGAAGAAACCTTTTTTTAATTTGCATGTTTAATTTATGGACAGCACAGAGTTTGAATAATTCCAATTGAGCATCTTTGATTGTATTTTTTTTTCATGCCAAAGGCAATTTTGCAACAATGTTTAAAGTTTAGAATTTTGTTTTTATATATAAGCTTGCACCCAATTGAGCTTCACTATTAAGTTTTGCTAACGAGTGTACATTCTTTGAGATTATCATATATTAAGTAAATCAACTTATATTTGGTGTAATGTTTATTTATCAGCGTATACATTTCAAACACTGTCAATGGACGAGACGTTATAGATTACTAGATGAAAAGAAATCCAATAATAAAATCCATAAAGAACAAGCCATGGCAGGGAGCTTCATGCATGTCGTGCATGTGCTGTCTGCTTCACTACCACAAAAGGATAGTTTTTGAATACAAATTAACTATAAGGAATGAGATCACTAATTACCCTTCAGAAAAACATAATAGAATCCATAAAGGAAAAAAAAAAAACGAAACTTAAGAAGACGCAATTTTTGTAAGTGTGAACCCCTTATGATGCTCAATACACCTTTTGATTTATCATCAAACACTGCCAATTACCTTGATAGTTGAATTTTCATTTTTCTGTGTTCATATGGCGAAGATATAATTAAGTGAAGTCTTCACCAATCTCGTGTCTCTAAGAAAACTAAGCTGCATTGATTGCCCTGCATATTACTACTTATTAAATATATCTGACCGGCAACTGTATGATAATGAAACCTTATCTGCCTTAAGAAGACCTTTACGTTACTCAAATAGTCAACATGCCATGAAAATGCACCTAAACCCTAGGGTTTTAAATTTCAACAGAAAATGTATACACTCTCAAATCACAATATACAGCTATAATATTATTTAGGCTTCATTCATTTTTGGCCTCTCAAGTAATTAAAACATAGCTTAGTGATAACAAAGATTTACCTCTGCAAACACAAATTTATATCCTCCTTGCAAAAACAATAAATAAAGAAGAAAGAAGAAGAGGAGGAAGAGGAAGGAATTCTACCGGAACAGAAAGAAAGTAATTGAAGCAGCAAATCATTGGCGAGTAAACCAGATATCCTTGACCTCAGCCTGTTCAAAGCATATCTGAACTAAAGAAAATAATATGGCATTAAACAAACCTTTCCTTGTCACCCTGCATTCAGCCATAATTTACCCAGAGACAGAAAACAGAAAACGTTTAAAAGAAGAATGGCTAGACCCTAAAAAAGGAAAAACAAAATAGTAAAATAAGAGAAACACAAGGCATACATTGCCATGTTCCCAGACAAAATTAGGTGAATTTTAGGTGTCGCCAGCAGGAAAGATAGAACTCAGTTCAGACCTGTGCCAGTTAAAACTCAGACTCCATTAATGATCAGAGTCAACCTAGCTACCTCTCCCTTCTATTCCATTCCATTCCATGTCCGCTCTGATCTTGAACCATCTCGATCAACGTCTATCTTTCCATCGTGAAATCCACACTTGGCCGAATTTCATCCTTGCATATATATTATTCACGGATATAATTCCACCGTTGTACCTAACATATTTTCTTACCGATAAATCGCGTCCAATCTCTGAATCTGAAAACTCAGCCAACAACATGGAGACCATGACAGTTTTGCTTAAATATAGTCATGGCCCAAACAATATAGTAAACACTACGATGATCTCGAGTTAGAATCCCAACAATGTCAGAGCCGGCATGAACTAAGACTATGATGCCGGGAAAAACCCCACCGATGACAATGAAACATCAAAATCATGACACTGATAGTAGCTGTTGTTAATAATGGACTGTGCATGATTGCCATCGGACGGTCTATGTCATTTGTAGACAACAACGTGAGGGTCAGTGCGGGTATAAAGAAACAGTTAGGGGGAGTCGAGACCTTTTGGCATGGAAAAAACGGCTTTTTCTTTTTTTTAATCCTTAGCTTAAAATAGAAAATGGGGCTGCACGAACTTACCAGAAACGACCCTTTTGATATATTTCTTTTAGCCTGCCAATAATTCCAGCATACTTTACCTAATTTAACTGTTGTACTACTCTCACCCTTTTTTTTTCCTTTCTTTCTTTCTGTCCCTTTCTCTGTAGATTCCTGATGTGGAAAAAAAGCAGTCCCACCTGACGCAACTGGTGGTTCATTGCTCTTTTCCTAGACGGGGACCATGGCCTAGGGACTAGCCTCAGGCCACTCCCTTAGTAGCCAATATTCTTTCATTCCATGTAGAGTGTCTGATTGCTTTGTGCCTTGTTTATAGATAGCGAGACATGAAATCGTGGAGGGCTCATCTCATCCCATTTTCTTATTATCAAAGAATGAGTGCAGAAGACAAAACAGCCTAGATGAAATTTTTAGACAATCATAGGTTCAATGCATTTTTCTAACATCTTCGAAGAATTATAAACGGGGAAATCATTTCCCGTATTGTGTATGGTGTAGAATAAAGAAGGAATACGAATACGAATACGAAAACGAAATTATCCTTATCATTCAGTTAATATATATATAGTAGAAACAATCATATTGATGTTATGAATAGTATTGAAAGATATGATCACAAAATTAGATTCTTGAGATATTGAAGGGATAGTCAAAAGCACATATTTGACAAAAAAAAATATTGGAGGGAGCTGACGCATATAAGACAGCTGCTTTTGTCTTAATTCATGGTATTTAAAACAAATAAAAGAAGTGAAAAAAAATATTGGCTCTCAAAGTAGAGATTCGTAGCCAACTATTGCTTCCTTGATTTGATCACCACTTTGCACTACATTTAATGCTAATTAAAAAAATTAAAACCAGAATTGCATCAATATTGTTCAAGTGAAAAACATTTCTGTACAAACGCATTGACTCAAACGCCCTTACCATATATGTATCCACAGTCCACACCCACATCCCAGTCAATCTACTGACAGAGAGGATATTCCGGTAATTTCACAGAGGGGGTTAACCCAAACGCATTAAAATTAGAAAAATTAAAGAAAAAACATAACCCATCAAAAACACACAAAGAAAAGCGAGAGAAACAAAGAAGAAAGGTACAATTTTTTTTCTTCTCTATATTTTTTTTCCGCCCTTTTCACATCACCTGTGATTTACGACCGTCACCATCACGCGCTAAGCCTTCGGTGACGGTGGCCAGCTTCTGCAAGTTCAACTTGACAACAGTATCGGCAAACAGCCGCGTGTCTTCGTCCGTATTCCCTTCTGGAACATCAACAACGTACGATTCCAAAACGATGGTCCAGATCCTCCCGTCACGCTGGAAACCATGCACCGTAGTCACCGACCTGTAATTCCTTAACCGATGCTCCCCTCCAATGATACTGAAACCCGTGACCTGTCGGTCATCATCTAAGATATCGAGTCTCTCGGTGCTGGTGGCAGCCGGTAACCCGGAGATCACGTTGACGTCACGCGTGCAACCCACGACCATTCGGAAACCTTCTTTCACCGTGCAGCTCTTGATGAAGTGTTTGTACGTCTGGGGTTTATCGAAACGGCGGACGACGGACCAAACTACGTCGTGCGGGGCGTTGATAGGTTGGGCTAATAAGGAAGAACATTTGCCTGGACCCACCGAGTAGGTGTGGAACTGAGTGATGGAAGGGATTAGGTCGCAGAACTCGTCGTGGGTTAACCCGGTGGGGATGGTGAGGTGGTGGGTGGTAGGTTTGGAGTCGGGTCCTGCGTTGGGCATTGAAGAGGAAGGTTCGGGTTTTGGGTCTGCCATCGGAGGAGGGAAAAGGCAAGAGCAAGAAATGGGGAAGGGGTTTATTGGGGGCTTATAAGGGAAAGGGATTATGGGGAATGGTGGAGGGCAAAATAGGAAGTGAGAAATGAATATTTAATTGTTTTTATAAATTAAAAATGAAAAGGGTCTGATCGGGGTGGCCAGCAGGTGAAGGAGACAGGTGGGTTTGGGCTCAGAGGATTTGATGTTGGTTGCTTGACAGATCAACCTGCCTTTCAACATATTGCAAAACTAGAGCTCAGAAAATCCATGTTGTTTCTTTTATTTATTATTATTATTAAAAACAAGATTAAATCCTTATTTAAACAAAAATAAATATTATTATTAATAATGAAAATTAATTGCAAACACCTATAATTTAATCCAATTATACACTACATAAATAAATTATAGTTGTTCAAAAAGTCAACCCTTTCGAGTTAAGAAAACCTCAAGCTTGACTGGATTAATTATAAAATTCGAGACTTAAGATTTTTTATTTTAATTTTTGAGATTTACATTTGTATTTAAAAAATATAACTGAGTTATTCGAACTCAATTCCATTATAATGAATTGAAATTCTACTTACAATCAAATCCTCTTGACGTCAAACTTTGAATAGAAAATGTAAACAAACTTTTGTTTTTACTCCGAATAAAGACAAATTAAAAAATACGTTTGAGCTTAGTATTATGCTTGCTCAATTCCTATTACCTTTGAGAAATATAGTAATTATTTTATGTGAATATTAGTGTGCGGTTCGTCTTCCAAGTATTATGTTTTAGATGATATGTTTACAGCATAGTAATAAGCATTATAATTATAAAAAAATTATTAAAAATATTTTTCAATATTCAATAAATAATTTTAATACAAATAAACAAACAAATGTTTAATCATATATATTCATATACATATAAGTATGTTTAATTGTTTATAGAAGAGCAAGAAAAAGATTTGAATTATAAGTTTTGTTTAATTGTAGTTTCCTAGTTCGTTGGAAACGATGGGATGAGAACAACCGCACTGCCCCAGCACCCAAGGTGAAGGGAGGTAACATGGGAAAAGCAGCCGCCAGCGGCAGAGACAACGTGACAGATATAGACTGTTGTACAGTATTTCCAATTTTAATTATAAATATAATTAAAGGTTATTATGATTTGGTTTTCTCGTTGGGCTGCTTTCTTACATCCTACTGTCAAAGTCACTTCCAATGATACAAACAAAATTGCTTTTGGGCCATTAATTTCCTTCTCAAAGAGATAAAAACATAAGTGCCCAGAAATTTATCTCAAATTGCCTCTTTCACATTAATCAAAACCATTATTTGATTAATTAATTACCATGCGAGAACGATGGCCTGCTTTGGAAAAGAAAATACGGCGTCCACATCATTCCACGGCTAATCCAGCTAAGCAAACCGATTCCTTTGTAATTTGTATACATCCACAAATAGTTCAACCCTCAGTGTATAATTTTTTAAAACAAAACTTATCGTCTCATCTAAATTTCCTTTGTTGACCCCAATTATATTTGAAACAGGCAAATTGATCGTCTCTCGATTAAAACAATGCTAAACATTAATTATAATTTTTTCGTGTGGACATCAAGCATCCAACCAGCTTTTGTTTCCATGACTTCTTGTTCCCTTTCAATATTTTACTCATTTACATTTGTTTTTTTTCTTAAAAGGGTTGTCATTTTTTGCCATATCTTTCCAACGACTGCGTAAGAAAAGTTGACAGGAGAATGTGAGAGATTGGTGCAAATGGCTCTAGCCTTAGTCCCATTGATGAGACATGATGTTGAATTTCCCATATGTGTCTAAATTCTGTCTAATTGGTTTGCTGATATCTTTAAATTACCCAAAAAGTAGCCAAGCAAAGAATAATTTAGGCTTCGTCTATTGGGTTTTTTTTTTTTTAGTATTGTCATAAGAGGTCAAGCTCTAAGAAGGAATCAACTCCCTCATCCTTTGAGGCTTCCAATTAACTGATCAAGCCAGTTGCTTTGCATCAATGATTCCAAATTGTTTTTCTGAAATTTGGGTTCGTTGAATCTTGAAGTGAAGTAGCTGTCTGCTTGCAATTTATGTTGCTATTTGACTTGTAAAGCATGGAAGGTCCAGTTTTCCATGAGAGAAGCCTTGGACTTCAATGAAAACCCACTTGAAGACAATTCGATGTTAGGCATCTTTCTTTGTTTATTGGCGGGAGGGAAAGAGAAATACACCTACAAGATCTTAATAAATAAATTCATTGCAACCCTGGCTTAATTGAGATCATAGCAACCAATGGGACTAATTAATTAGAGAATTGAAGTTGCATTATCCAAATGTGTCATTGGACAAGAAACGTAAGCTTGGAGAAAAAGGCAGGTTAATTAGCAACCTAATATTTTCCAATGCGACCACTTGGGAGATACCTTCTTCCCAGTTTTGCTTACTTTTTCTTTCTTGCCCCACCTTTTGTTCCCAACTTGCTGCTTAAGAGGGTTTGGATCTTTCTTCTTTTGTAGCATTGCCTCAGATTCTTCCTGTACAAAAAAAAAATGCCAATTGAATTATATTCATATTTTTGTGACATACAAAAGCCAACAGTGCAGTACATCCCATCAGAATTCTATTCAGAAAGAGAATTTCAATACAAGAATTTGAGATAAAGAAGCCAAATACAAGTAGAATTGATTAATGGTTGATGGTATATAAACGTACGTATGATTCTTCGGACCAATTATTAGGTCCAGACTGTCCACACTTGACCTAAACAAAAAGATCCCAAATCAGATGATCTGCTTGGATATATATGCCTAGCTCCATGTGGAAATGCCTGATCTGGATCATATGATAGAGTAGGAACATAGAGCTCACTTTGGCCAAACAAAAGATCATGAAGACAGAAGCAGATGTAGACTCAAATTAAAGGTAAATCAAATCATCATTGGCTTCATTAATTATCACCATACAAATTAGTCAAAGATAATGCACATAATCAAATGTACTTTGTGAAATTTCTTACATATCAATGAGAGAAGGGCAATGAGAGAAAATCATTGCCAATAACTTTAAAGTGGAAAAAATATTTTGAAATAAAGCCTTCTTTGCTTCAACTCTCAAAGGGTAAAAAATTTTGATCAGCCAACTGTGGCTAATAATAATATCGCCATATGGACTTGCGCGATCAATTCATCAAGATAACATCTGAACACTTAATTTTTTGGCCAAAAGTGAAATATAATATGAATAAACTAAAATAATGGGGTGTCAAGATTCCTAATGAGGTTGTTTAACAATGATTATTTAAACCATAGTTTTATTTTTGTCTTTGTCGGTGCGAGGAGAATATTCAGAGACACTAATTACCTGAATTTCAGGCCTGGTGAACAGGACTTGATGAGGTGGCTGTTTGTGAGCTTGATTTGAGTTGATGAAAGTAGGCAATGAGCGAGATATTGGTTGCCCTCTGGATCCTAGGCTGGAAGATGCATAACCAGATGTTGATGTTGAAGTGCTAGATGTGCTACTGGATTCCAACTCTAAGCATAGCTAAAACAAGGAGAACAAAATAAGCAAGATTATCAATGAAGGGAAAAATATAACTTTGTGGTGTTAAATTATTCTATGCTAGTCAATGAAGGGAAAAAAAAAATCATAACATTGTCTTCTGGTACCTAATTTTAAAGAGTGCAAGTTTTCTGCATGATGATTGGAAGACAATATTTCAGTATGCTGCAATTTGTACTGATCTGGAAATGAGGTGTAGCCACGGTGTTTAAGCAAAAACATGATGACTGACCATTTTAACCAGGAAGGGTACTGTTCAAGGCAGGTTTAGTAAGGACCCTGATTGACTTGAATCTTTCTTATAAATGAACTTGACCTTAAGTTGCTGTCAGGAGCCAGCGAGAGCTAAAAGTGTTACTAGGGGTGGGGTCAAGCTTAATATCAAGTTGATGTATTGTAATCAAAATATATCCTTGCATTAAAAGGCGAATCAAATCATTCCAAATTTTCTATTCATCCCACTACTCTTGTCAAAATCCCCATTCCACATGAGATCAAGCCGAAATTTCAGAATGATTTCCCAACCTTAATTTGTGATATGCACGAAGACCAAACCACCTTTGAAGGCTTGAAACACGACCATCATCGTTGATTTAAAGGGCATAATCTCAATAACTGTATTTCCTTAATTTTCTTTTCCCAAAACACTGGTTTTGTTTCTTTTTTAATGAAATTTTTTTAAAAAAAAACCATTGCTTTTACCTGGAAAAGTCTATGTTCAAGAGATGTCACCCTGTCCAACAACGACCCTTTGAAGTAAGCCTCCCTCATTGCCAAATCTAATGGCATGCATTCTTTTTCCATTCCTTTCTGCAAACTTCGTTTTCCTTCTAAATACTTCATCTGTGTTGAAGAGAATTCGTAATGAAAAAAAAAAAAAACCAAAAACAAAAACAAGCATAAAAGTGGAAGCCACTGCAAGTAATATTTGGTATGTTATGATAGAGGGAGAAACTCACAATGAAATCCAAATGATCCAACCTGGAGGCAAGAGTCATAGAGGAGTGAGATCTTCTTCCATTTTCCATTTTCTTTTATTTTGGGATGAGATTTGCGCTTTGGGTTGAGATCATTGAACAAGTGTTTTAAGGTAGTTTATCTGTGCAGAGCTATTAACTCTGGAACGGTTACATATGCCCTCCTTTTCAGTCAGCCATGCGCTAGTTTGTTACAGTTACGTGGCAGACGACCTGTACAAGCTAGAAATGGAGGCTACACAGACGGAGCCACAGTTCAATGCTCCACGGGCCATGTCTGTTGTTTCTTGTGACCCAAAATAGAACTCAGTCCAAGTTTTTGGCTTTGAAACCAAAACCCACAAATCTAAGCATGGGCCAGATTTCTTGCGAGTTTTTTTTGTTAGAGAGATTGGTTTTCCATTGTTTGACGCAAATATTCCACACAGAAGACGAAAAAAGCTTTAGCTAGGAGTAACTATAAATATGGTTGATTATTGAAAGAATGTTTCCTCCAGTCAATGGAAGTTACAGCAATCTTGAAGAATAGAAACCCTGTCACCATATTGCCAAAACTTCGTTTAAACAGGATAGTTCATTGACGGAGATAATTGGCTTCGATAAAAGCAATATGATAACAACGGCAAGCTTTTAACCATGCTTGGTGAGGAATCAGTGTGCAACAATTGATCAACCCAAACTAGCCCTTGTCACTTCGTATGCCAAGAAGCATGCTGCATTTGCAGGGACACTTCGGGCCATGGCTGGACCAAACCCTCTGTACAGGCCTTTCGCCCCCTCTGAAGCTAAGATCCTCCTAAAGGCATTTATGGAGCCAGTGTACTTAGGATTTTTGTAATCATCGACCTGGATCACACTCTTGACAACATCAGTTGGGTAGACAGAGAACCAGAATGAAGCTCCAGCCAAGCCTCCAGCCACGATCAAAGAGCCTCTCCCTAATTTAGAAGTGTCTGGCCCTCCTGCCATGTACTGCTTCAGTGCTTCATAGACACCAAACATAGCCGCATTTCCAGGAACCTCACGTGCCAAGGTTGGAACCAAGCCCTTGAAGAGACCCCTTATGCCACCTTCTGACCTGAGAACATGCCTGGCTACATCCATTGGCCCCCCATACTTCACTGCCACACCGGCTGAGCCAGAATCTGCCAGTGCACTTTGGGCTTGCAATCTGCTTTCACCATAAGACCCAAGAAGTAAATAGGTGGTTTGAGGACTTTATGAGTTAACACTTATCCCATCCAAATGACAAAGTGGAAAATTATTTGAAAAAAAACTTACCAGCACTCCTTACATCCAGGTTGTACAGATTTGGTAAACTAAATCAAGAATTTACTTGAAAATGGGAAAAAAAAAAAAGACCATAAGGTACTATAGCTAAAAATTGAGAGAAACATAGAATAGGAAAACCATGATACTGACCTGCATTTGATCAACTCAGTGGGGCAAGCTAAGAATGAAACAGCAACTCCAGCCCCAGCCCCACAAACAACCTGCTGGCTAACTGTGAGGGGGGCACCAGGTTCTGATCTCAACAATGCCTCCAGTTGCCCTCTCACAGTAAAAAGGACGGCATTGAAGGCTGCCACAGTGGCCAGTGGAGCCCCCATACCCTTATACAAACCCCTTGGGCCTTCAGCAGCTAAAGTTTGCTTGACAGCATCCATAGCACCAGCATACTTGGGTGGTTGCCCAGGGAGTGGAGCAGGTTGGCTTTGAAGCTTAACCTTGATGGTATCAAAAGGGTGCCCAACTATCAACTGTGCAGCCCCTCCAACAGTTCCAGACGTTAGATCCTTAGCTACGTCTCCCATCTGCAAAAATTAAACATGTAGTAAAATAATTAATTTACTGAAGTGGCATCGAATCTATTAAATCGAAAGGTGTTTTTTCCCGTAATAATTGAATTTAAAACTCAATGAAAAAGAACCTGAAGATAGAACATCTTCACTTGAGCTTCGAGTTTGCAATACAAGAAATCAAGAGCAATAATTTTCAATGAAAATATTTTTGTTATTAATTTATATTTTAAGTTGAATGCTTCAGTTATAATATCACCAAACAAGGAGTGTTGCCTTCTATTATCTCTGCTAGTATTATAATAATTTAACAGGATGGGTGAAGGAATAATTGTTAAGGGAAGTGCAGACTTGTAAATGGAACATCATCTGTAACTAAAATGGCTTATCCAAAGGACCATATGCAGGCTTTTGAAATAAAGACACCATGTTTGACCTATATCGATAGAATAATAACTCACCAACCAATGCTTCCACTACTCTCCACACTTTTTTGTCCTTGAGAACAAGTACAACTGGATTAGCTCCAGGAGAACATCATTCTCATTAATAAAAGAGACAGATCCAGTAACATATCTCTTATACCACATCTTATGTCTATATAGGGGGGAGAATGCACCGATAAATAACCTCTTACTCGCAACCCTTTCTACCGTAACCATGAACCATCACTTAAATTACAAGTAGTTATGTTGTGGTTCTTCCTTGGCAGATATAAGGCAAAAGCACACAACAGCATACATTTTTCTGGTAAGAAAATCAGCTTTAATCACTGCAAGGATCCGCAGGAGGCAGACAAAAACATTGGTAGTGCATGACTTTTAAGTGAAATGAAGATAATGACAAATGAATAATTAGCAGCAGGTGAACAGCTTAAGCTAAGCACACTAGCACACATACTCAAACTCATTCTCCGTCTTAAAAGTGAGTGTGTCCTTTAAACTAGACGCATAATTTACTTCGGCTTGATCTAAAAATTTGACATTAGCTGATAGTATAGCAACTTTACACATGGCAACTACTTGAAGAAACCAAAGGCAGTGAGATTCAGTAACCACAAGCAATGATTAAATTTAACAATGTGCGAAGCAATCTGGTTCAACATAGAAGGCAATTTTGGATGCGAATATTATCGAATAATAAAAGATTTAGAGAAGCTCAAGTCAAGTAAGCAGGGTTTTAAAAACTCAAGAACTATGAACTCTCAACCATCGGGTTATTAAGACCAAGATCCAATTCCAAACCTTTGCTTGTATTATTTATAAACATAATCAAAGCATTGAAATATCCCAAGCTCTCAACTGCAAAATGATAATTTAAGAGGAAGAAAAGTTTTCTTTTCACATTTTGAAACCAATTAACAATATGAAAGGAGACTTAGGCAAGAAAATTAAGCACAAGCCACATTTAAGGGTAAGAAAAATCATTAGAGGAAGTTGTAGGCCACCGATATCGATCTTTATCAAAAATAAAATAGAATCAAATAATACATCCTCAAACAAGATATCCTTTTGAAGCAAAGCATATCGAAGAATCCATAAAAAGAGTAACTTTGGATTCACAGGCTTCTGCTACAAGTCCAAAGCTTACACCATTTTAGAACTGGTGTTTTATATTAAAAGATAAAAACACGCATTTCAATCAAAGATACCAAACAAGGGACAGTTCCCCAAAAATGGTAACTGAAAAAAGAAAAAAGACCACGACAAATAGATGAAATTCAGAGAAAATCCAACTCAAAAGCAGAACTTGAAAGAGTGCAGACAACATGCATATGAAATGCTAAAACACGGGTCCAGAAAACCAAACGGACTGTTACATTTACATTCCACATATTCGACAAGAACTAGGAGTCTTACCTTAAAAACGCAACACAATGAAAAAGAATCGAATTCGAGAGAGAGTTAGGAGTCCCAACCCAAGTGATCAAATCTGATTAAAAAAATAGAAAACCCACTAATCAGATCCAAAAATGTTTCTGTAACGCTCATCAAAGAATCAAAAAAGAGATAGAAAGCAAAATATTACCCAAAACTGACACGACATTTCCTACAAAAAGCCCCCAAAAGTTTTTTTTTTTCTTGAGGGGTGGGTTTGGTGAAGCCTTTTTTTTATAGGTTTTGTATTTGTGGGGTGTGAGACTGATGAGAGAATCTATAGGGAATAAAAGAGAAAACGTGAAATGAATCTTTGGGATAGGATTGAGAGCCACAAGAGAGTGGTTGGGTTAGACGCTCACTTGAAAAATAAAGGGACGACCAACCACTCTGCTGGAGAGTGGATTTCACACAAAGGAACAGAGACACAGAGATTGTGGTTGCGATGGGATTGTTTCTTATTGGTTTCGAGATGTGGACAGAATTGTTGGTTTACAAGCAGAGGCCAAGAAAAGATTGCAGTCTGCCTTTGTTTTTTCCTCCCACCACAACTGGCGTGTTTGGTGACTTGGATTCCGTTGCCCTGCAGTGGCAGCACATAAAGAAACTACTAATAAAAGAGAGAGAGGCCTTTCTTCTCTCCCAGATGAAAGGGTGATGGCTCTGATGCTATCGCCCTTCAAGTTATAAGCCCATTGCTAGCATTGTCAGTACCCAGTACTTCGTAGTGCCTGCTTAGGAGTTTGGAATTAGCCTTTCGAACCATCAAGTGGGCCAGCTTCAACCCATCATGAAAAACAATTTTCTTGATTTTTTTTTGCTTTAACTATTTTCATTTGGGATGAATTTTCTTATATTCCATCATTTTGATTTCATTTTCTGAAAACTAGAAGTTTGAGTTTGAATTGACTAGATTAGTCAATTCCGTATTCTGATTTAGAGTTGATGGAATTAGACCAAATATATTGTCGTCTTCTTGCTGTATTTGATTGAAAAAAGAGCATAATAAAATTAAAAAATTAGACAATCGGGCAGCAGCCTGAATAAGTTTTTTTTTTTTTGAAAAAATTGAGAAGTTTAATTAAATAAAACACTTTTAATTAGGCTTGAAAATTGAAGGATTCTATAATTTAGACTCCTGCAATCGATAGCTTAAAAATAAAGTGAGGAATGGTGTAAAGTTATTATGAATAATTAAGTTCAATTTCGTTTAAATTTATTTCAGAGTGATTTTGTAATATGATGAATGAGTTGTGGTTCAAAATTTTTGAAATTAATACTTTTAGAGTAATCCCAATTCTAGATAATTATCTACTCATTTTAGATCGAAGAAATTTTTAAATTTATTTTAAATTAAGTATAGTTTTACAAGTTACGTAAACTATCCTACTCTTACTGATAACTTTCTTGCTAACTTTAAGAATGGTAACAGCCCTCATGGGGAGAGGTCATTTTCCGGATAATGTACATTACTGTAGCTGTTACTCGAGAAATATTCAGTTGGTGAATGATCGGATCCAGTTCCAGACTCCAGATGATGATGCTATTGGAGCAAGCTGTGAGTGGCTGTTATGGAATAATGGATACAAGAGATTGTGAGAGGAAAGGCATGCATACTGCTTCACTTTTCGGGACCAGGAAACTGTGGATTGTAGAAATTGCTTCTGTTTTGCTCTGTTCTGGGAGTCCGAGGATCAAATCCAAGGTCATGTCTTCCTAGTTCTAAAGGAGCATACGCTCGCACTGGCCTAATAAGAATTGGAAATCGATCTTATTGGATGATAAGAACAATAATATTTAATTTAATTTTTTGTTAACTTCCTTTTTCCAGCTCATTATAATTATAATTTGATAAGCAACAAATTTTTATTACCTGAAATTGAAAACTTATTATGCTTAAATTAACAAGTCTAACTGTTACATAAACAAATTTTGTTTCATATTCATACTCAAATTAAGATTAATGATGTTTCACTTATAGCTTTCCGTTTAAATTCATCTTTATACAAATAAAAACATGTTGATTATGTTTAATTTTAAAATATGGGATGATAAGATAGAGATTTAACTTAATCATAATCATACTTGTTTAATTTAATGCAATTGCAATCACACTTTAGAGATTTGTTTTTGCCTCATTAGTTCATGAAACTATATTTCTCAATGACTTGAAGCCTTAGTCACTAAAAGGCACTGGAGATTCTGTTTGAAAAAACTGAAATTTTTGGTGCCTGAATGATACTTCAGGGTTTGAAACAAAATTCCCAAAGCAGTCTAAACCGTAGAATGCAGACATAGTATTATATGGGAAAAGGACTATTAATCAGATCTTAAATTGATTAATCATTCCTGTTTTTCCTTCATCGTTTAGACGAATAGGAGAATGTTTCTTCATGCACTCATCTTTAATTCAGTTTTTGGGTATCCCAGACTTATTCTGGATCTAATTCTGCCATGGGATGTAACATTGATGTATTGCATCTTTCTCTTGTTCGTATTGCTTGCTGTGATTGTTTCTGGCATCATCTCTTGGAGGACAAACTGCGAGATTGATCAATTAGATATTGGAAAAATAATTCCCCAAACCCATACCTTCAATGGGGAACCATATTTCAAACTTAGGCCCGAGTTCCCTGTAATTCGAAGGAAGAAATTGCAAAGTCCCGCAATTCCGACCCTGATGGAAGATGTGTTGTCACAGTGTAGTGGATGTAAAGGCACCTGTGATTTATGCATGGAATGTGGAGGGTTGCCAATGAGCTGGCATGATGAGGAGGACTTGCACTTCCTGCAGGATAAAATGGAGTAATGAGTCTAAGAGGAAAGAAATCCGCCACAATCAGGCAAGACAGAGAAGCATATTGGAAAAGATCCCTACGGTTATTGACCTGGAAAATTGCTTGCTGATCATCTAAAAGCTTGGAAGTCTTTCATTCATTAAGTTGTATGATAGCAGCACCGGAATGCGTAGTGTTTGATCTTGATGAACGACAGCAAATGTGTCTTGACTCCATTAGTTCAGGATTAAGCTTTTGCTGAGTTGAGCTTTTTTTCTTTGAAAATCATACTCCTGGCTTCATTAATAGTTCGGGAATGGAATTATTCCCCATCACGAGAGTACAAAGCAAAACAAACGAGAGACCAATTTCTCTAGTGTATTGGTCGCTATTCTCTCACGATACAGTTGAGAATACCCCACCAATGCTACTTAATCCTCCAAATATCAAAAGCCCCGCCCAAATATACGCATAAAAAACTCAAAAGACCAATACCAGATAACACACAATAATACAAACTCTGGGAGAAATCCTGCAAAAGAAAGGAAGCCATCTCTGTACAAGAAAACACCAAGGCCTAACATCAGACTTTCATAATTATCCAAACTCGGCAAGATGATCCAAGCGAAGCCAAAACAAAAATCCAAAAAACGCTCTTGAACCCTTTTCATCCCATTTGCTTAAAAACATAAAAAAAAAATTTATTGATTTTGGGAGGATATATATATATATATATTATAATTTCTTACATTGTTCAACTCAAATTGTTAGTCGCAATTATATTTGGATGGGAATAAATTTACTGGAGAGATACCTAATACTGATATGTTGAGTGTTGGTTTTCCTTATTCTTTAATTGATATTGATCTAAGTAATAACAACCTGTCTAGTAAGCTTACCAGATGAATATGGAATTTGTCAAATTTGAAAAGATTGGCTTTGTCCAATAATCTTTCGAGAGCTCCATTCCAATGGAATTGTGCAACTTGGATGTACTTTAATTTATGGATCTTTTTCAAAACAATTTATCAGAATGGATGGAATGACATTCGTTTGACTTTGAATGTCCTGGTTTTGAAAGCTAATCATCTAAATGATAGAATCCCAAGGCAAATTGTATTCCTTGAGCATCATGAATCTTTCTCAAAATCTGCTTTCTAGCCCTATATCTTCTTGATCGGGTCATTTAACTCTTAGATCAAGTTATGGCAAATCGTATGCAACGACTTTTTATCACTTTGACACAAAGGAAGACTGGATAGAGCTTATCACATGGAGTGCGTCCTACGAATATGGGACGATTTTCTTGAGAGCATGTCCACTATTGATTTATCTTACAAGTTAACAGGCAAAATTTTACTCGAATTAGGAAAATTGAGTGAGATCCATTCATTAATCTTAAGCGATTTAGAGATGAGAGTTTGGACCCTTTCTTACAACAACTTGAATGATAGAATTTCCATGCAGTTGGTTGAGTTAAATTTTCTACTAATTTTCAACGTGACACACAACAACCTCTCACGTAGCACCTCAAAAAGAAAGGCTCCATTTGAGACCTTTAATGACAGCAGTTATGAGGGAAACCTCTACTTCATGGACCTCCATTGCATAACAATTGCTCCAATACTGGTTCGCCATCAACGGTATCAATTACATCAGCTGATGAAGGAGAAGGCAGTTGACCGGACACATAATTTTCTTGTGTGACCTTTCTGGTTTCACATGTAGCTGTATTATAGGGAATTTTTGTTGTCTTTTACTTAAATCCATATTGGTGAAAAGCGTGGTTTTCTTTCATGGAGGATTGCAGCACTACATGTTACTTCTCAACTGTGGAAAAGTTTATTGAGGTATTCATCTTCAAAAGAAGTGCTTAGTTGCCATGGGAGCTCTTAAGATTTTCCTTTCGCATAAATGGGGTGAAAATACGGATGAGGTTGATCTTTTCAATGATTTTTATTTTTTATCTTTTGTTAAAATGGTTGCAGGACGAGTTGTAGATTTCGTCACTCAGATTGCCGATTCTACATTTTTAGCAAACCTTCCTATCTCTGTTGGAATACTCTGTTTTTGGCTTCTTTTTTTTTTTATCTGTTCTGTTTTGGAAGAACATTGTGTTTTCAAGAAAAATAAACTAGTATTAGGTTGACTTAGTTTCAACTTTCTAAGCTACCGAAAGTTATCTCATGCCAAAAAAAAAAAACTTGATTATTGAAAATAATGTTTTTAATCTTCCTAAAGATTTTTTTGATAAGGAGAGAGAGAACGTGTTGTAATAAATGAAATGAAATACATTTGATGTGATAAATTGAAAATCTAAAGTAATTCTTGAAGCGTAAGTGTTTTGGTGGCAAGCAGTGGAGGAAGCAACTAAGGATAAGAAGAGCTGAGTAAAAAGAATAATTAGAAGAGTTTTTAAAGAATTTTAAGGATAGTCTTTGTCGAATTTATAATTGTTTTTAATTACTTTTTAATTTTCAAGACTCTCATATTTATACTGAATGGGAGCAGTTAAGAGAATACATTCAATCATAGAAGAATGTGCTTGTCATGGGAAAGAACGTTAAAAAATGACTTATTAGATATAAAACTCAATTATGAGAGAATGTGTTTGTCATGGAAGAGCACATTAAATAACAACTTATGGGATATAAAACTCAATATGAGAGAAGATGCTTATCATGTAAGAGCACGTTAAAGAACGTCTTATAGATATTAAAAGAATAATAATATAGTTAGGTAGTAAACGTGGAGTAGTGACACTTGATAATGTACTAGGGGTATGGAAGAAAATGATGAAGCAATTAAGAGAAATTCTCTTAACTACCTCCATATCTGAGTCATTAAACCAAGTTCTCTAAAAACATTCCAAATATGAAAATAATTCATGAATCTTATCACTAAGTTACTTTCACATTTTCGTATAAATACTTGTTTTATACTTGTTTTTGGGTGTTTTCATGCTTGGAACGACCCTCGATGCCTCTGCACTTGAAACAACTCAAGGCTTTTGCGCTTGGAACATCTCTGCATACTTCTGTACTCAGAATACTCATGGACGCCTTTATACTCGGAATGCCTCTGATATAGTTTTTTATGTAACATAATATTTCAAAAAATAATTATTAACTAAAATTAAGAGTCAAGTTTATATATCTAATACAAAAGCAAATCCCATCAAACAAATAAATAATGTGAAGAAGTTGTGGAATAAGTAAAAAGGAATTCTAACAATTAACCAAACTCCATTTCTGCTGCATAATTATTGAGATGTTAGATAGGTAAACAAAAGATTTTCAAACTTATTAGATTTGCAGCAGACAGTCATTGATTCTGTCATTGGTGTGGATATGTACAAGCAACCTGCTCTCGATCATCCGCGCTGAAGAATCACAAAATTGAGGTAGTATTGAAGTTTAGCTCTCTCTTTACCCTATCTGCTTGGCTGGAATTTGGTTTCATTCTATATACTTTAGAAAACAATGATTTCTGTATATTAATTTGAAGAGCTGAGCAGTTCTCTCGAGGGTGGTTTTGCATTTCTACTTATGTTAAAGCAGTAAAATTAGAGTTTCTGATAAAAAAATTTGAGCTGTAGCACGAATTAATTCGTATGTAATTGTCGTTTCAATGCTGTAGAGGAACCCAACATTGCCCTGGGAGTTGATGACAAAATCAAACTTAGTTCTTTTCCTCAGCTAAGCTTGTTTATCCTTAAGGGTGTTCATGGTACTAAAAGTAGATGTAGAAAGAGAAATATTTTGTAAAACTTGGATCCTAACTTAAAGCATTTAACGTGACAATTTTATTATCAAACTTTATGTCTAAATTTGTTACAATTATGAAAGTTTTCTTACTGAATTTTTTTTCTTTGTTTTACTAATTATAAATTTCCGACTTTCAAAAGTCCAATATATCATCTTTGGTCAAATCAAAATCTAATAAGCAGTCGTTGTACTTGTTCCTAATTTTACAATTCGTTTAACTAATTCACAGGGTAGCTGTGAATCTATGAATAAAGAAAGCTAAATCCACCATTCATAAACAGGTGAGAAAGCTTCTATGTATGATTTCATATTAAAGTTTGGAAAACTATCATCCTATAGGTCATTATCTGTAACGCAAATATACACCATGAAATCACTGTCCTGAACTCTATTTACATGCCATTATTCTCTACCTAAGAGTCTGAAGATACACCAAAAAGAGACAGTGTAGTGTTCACCTCCGGGCACTTGGGTACCTGCATTTCTGAATCAAGTTTCAATACTCCGCCCTTCTTAGGATAAGGCAACGCAAGGGAAAGCGCAAGCAAAGGATTAGTATCACCACTTGTTTCTCTATCAGAGTTCCCTACTTGTAAACCTTTACTGCCCATCAGCATGAAAACCGGCGGCATAATTCCCTGATCTGAAGAACTCCTTTCAACCCCAAGCTTAAGCTCAAGACTTGAAACACTGGAATCTAGTTGATTCCCACCGTCATTTGAAAGAACTTGCCGCTGCAAGGCCTTCCACCTATTCTTATCACCTAATGAATCTAATTCTGGAGAAAATATCGACTTATCATAAGCTCCATCACACTTAAACTCAGCAGAAATGCTAGGAACTTTTCCATTTATAGCAATGGAACATCTCTCATTTATATCTTTAATATTATTATTACCTATGTCCATTCCACTAAAACAACTCTTCAACCTCTTGCTGTCATTTCTTCCATTAGCCTCTGTACAATCTTCAGTATATTCTTCGCTTTCTTGAAGAGAATTGTTGAGATCAATTTCGGGTCTTCTCTTCAAGTCTCTTTCTTGCCTCTGCAGGAAACACTAGATATCGAAGAAAAATAAGAGCACAAACATAAATAAGAAAAACTTAATAGGTATCGAAGAAACTAAAAGAGTAAAAGCAAGTCAACAACCAAAATAATGTTTTAATCAATGACAACATTATATATGGACATCAACATACAACGTCACAAACTACTCATAGCTTGAAAATTGAAACTATTTAGTATATTCCACAAAGATAATTACTCCCAACTTTCTTGATGAGATGCTGCTTAATGCCTCAGGGAAAAAAAAAAACAAAAAAAGCTGATTTCGACTTCTGATCAAAGAAGACTTAAGTAACCAGACCAGGGGAACAAATTCAAGGAGACAAACCACACTCTCTCATCTCTCTTCCTCTCTAACTTTTGCCCTCCATAATTGCCCAATATCAACAAACAAGTAGAAGCCAAAAATTTACCTGAGATGAGTCAGCTCTGGAAAACTGCTCATTTTCCATTTCACCATCAACTCTGCCCATTGGTTGACTGCAACTGGTTTGTAAATCCGGAGGTTTCTGTTCCCAAGAAGCTTTGGTTTCACAAACTTCAACCATTCTTCCAGAAGTAACAGCTTGTGAGTCAAGCAAAGTGATGGAGTTTAACGTTTGTTGAGTATTATAAGATGCCAAGGACGCGGATGTACTTTCACTTGACTTTCCAGGAGGGAGCAAATTCTCAGAAGCAGACATGCCTGGAATCTTTCCTGAGCAATGAACCCTCTTTCCTCTAAATACACCCCATAAAAACAGCAAGTTATTCCAACCTGCAATTTTGAAACTTCTTAAGATTTAGACAAAAATGTAAATGTAAATTTCATTTTGCTTTTGTGGATGCATGTTAAATGTAAAGCTTAAATTCTTACGCCGAGATTTTTCTGGAAGTAGGTTAGAAGTGAATATTAAAAGATCAACCCCGCCAAAGTTCCCTTTGAGGCTGACTTCATTCTTAATCATCCTATCCAACAAGTTCTCATAGCTTCTCTCATAACTGCACAAGAAGAATGTAGAATGTTAAATACTTAAGTTATCTGAAAGAAAAATAGCTCTTCCACACGAAGAAATATTTTAACAAACCTGTTGAGGTCTTTTGCAAAGAAGTAGAGAGCAATATTATCTTCAGTTGCATGACTTTTCATGAATTGAGTCGGCCACATGCTCAATCGAGGTACTTCCTCCAACACTAGTTTTTGAGGCAGTTTCTGCACTACTTCAACAACTTTATGTGAGCCACAAGTTGACAAGTGTGCTTGAATTCCATCACAAGTAAATGGAAGTCCTCCACTCCTTTGAATTTCAAACTTGCCTCTGCAAAACATGTCAAAAGGCCTTGTATAAGACACTGAAAAGCCAAGCAGTGAAGCAGTAAGGCGAAGAGTCGTTGACAAACTTCAAAACAAGCAATAATAAAGGAATTAAAAATCATACTGCCATATATAATCTAGCTGTGGAACAGCAGAAATCCAAGAAGGCATATGTACTGAAGAAGCAAACATAGACAAATCTCTGAGGCAAGGCCATTCATCCGGAAGGACATTGGCATTTGACTGATTTGTACAGGTAGCAGGCACTACTTCTGCAGAGTACTCAGCATGCCGCCTCACATCAACAACTCTCTTTTTCTCTTCACTTGCAGAACCTCCTTGTGCAGAGTGACCAGAAATTTTCAATGAATTATCTGATATTTCATCAGCCTTCATAGTAATTAGACCATGACAAGAGGAACTGGAAGAGTGTCGCAAACTATTGTTGCTAGGAGATGCAATTCTTTTATCAGCCACTAATTCAAGCGAATCACTGTTCGCTAATCTCAATTTCTTTTCTGTCTTGGTTGAATACTGTCCTTTTGCATGCCTTGATCTCTTCAAATCCTCACCATGAGAAAACTTAGGACATAATCCGCTATCAGGATTACTATTATTCACACCATATGACCTCATATTCTTCAATGACATTGATTTAGTCATCATTAGAACTCCCAATTTACTGTCACTTGCAGCAGTTTCTTTAGCAAATCCTTGCATGCGGCTACCACCTTCCTTGAGCATCTGGACATCCTCTTTTGAGCTCATAGCAGGAAATGATTTTGACTTAAAAAGAGATCCTGCAATTCCAGAATAAAAGCTTGTTCAGTTATTGAATAAGAATTATATGCTGACATTCTAATTAATAAAGCACAGCTTCTGCCTTAAGGTGAACGAGAACTATACCCCTCAACACCTGAGATTGTGATAACAATTTAGGTGATTTAATACTTGATTCAGTAGGAATGCACACAGTTTTCAGAGTAGTGCTAGAAGAGTGGCCTCCAGATTGATGCATTGAAGTTTTACTGCTGGAACTAGAAGTGCTAGGTGATTTCAAAGCTGTTTCAAAAGGCGTCTTTCTCACTACTTGTAAACTGCCAGCAGGTCTCTTAGACGAGAACAAACGGCTTGAACTAACTTTATATGCTTCGCTTCCCTCAACCTTGGTTTCTGGCTCCAAACTATTTGATATTTTAAATATCCCAACTCCTTCCTCCATTTTGTCTTGCTTTTGCTTCTCAGTTTGTTTACTGAGCATGCATTCCTCACACATCCAATCACTTTTGGGAACATTGTCCATCTTTACCCGCATGCAATAACTGGTTTATGGAAATGGAATGTCAACATTTCAGTATCCCACAAGAAAAGGAAGGTGCTATTAAACACATGAACCATAAACCTTAAAGCATAAACATAAGAAGAAAAAAAGCCACATATGCATCCATGAGAGAGTGAGAGAGAGACACAAGACATACATGTGTTCTGCCCCATCATTGCACTTGCTACAAATAGCAAGCAACTCCTCTCGTCCGATGTCACCACATATATCACAAACTTTTACCTGCTTATCCAGAGACAACAATTAATATACAAAGGGCCTACTCTGTTGAGCAGAGACAAATATAGCAAGAAGGGAAAATAAGTCCCTGTGCAACAGCGTTGTGGTCATGAAGATATCAATTGGATGCCTAGATATGAGAAGCAAAATGTTTTAAAGGTATACCATCATTGTAGTTCATGCATAAGAAACTTAAGAAAATTTTCCTCAAGTAGCTATTCTTCAAATACGAATTAGGCATCAGAGAGGCAACATTCATAATAGATGTTATACCATGATCTCTCAAGCCAAAATAAACTTGCTGGCAATATTCAAAGCTTTCTACAGCATCTGTTCCTACCCACCTAGAGCTTAATTAGTCTAGATTTAGTAATGCCAAGCCAAAGTGTGAACATGCCTAACATAAGAATATAACAGGAATAACACTATACATACTTCCAACTCCAAGCTGTCAGATGCATCACTGCCAGCCAAAGGCCTTGAGACAATAGTGCTTTCCTCCATATTAACGTCCTTGACCACTGTAGTGGACTTTACTTCAGCCGTTTGCTCTCTTCCATTTATTCCAGTATCAGGTTGAATAGATTCAGCAGAGTTATGCTCATCACCAATCTGACTGCCAATCCGTAGGGCATCTGCTCTCGCGAAAGATGATTGGACTTGTTCCTCAGAGCACTCAGAGCGTTCTCCCTAAAAATGACAGATTGAAATTTAGTTTTAAATCCTAAGCAACTTCCAGGAAAAAAATTTATTCGCCACATAAAAGAGAAAGAATTTCAACAATCTAGAACACCTTTGCCGAGCTAGCTCCAGCACAGGAATCTCGCAAGGATGAAATTTCTGATAAGTCTGATTTGTTTGAACAACACAAAATCTCCTGAGAAGACACATTGGTAGATCTATTTGACCTCCTTGGATGATTATTGTCTACCTCGTCACAAGGACTACCAACTAAACAAGAAGAAGCAGGTGGAGCATTAACTGCCTTTTCAATCTCAGAGAAACTATCAACTGAAGCTGAGCTATAAGACATATTTTTCTTGTCTGCATCACTATTATGGCCACCACCCCTTGTCTTCGCATAGTCTGATCCACAAATAAAAGCGATGTTATCTCCATGACACTCCAATTCCTTCTGCTTCTCAAGCTGATTCGAGACAACCTTATCATGAAATATTGATGATTTCAATGAACCACAATTATCAGCAGAATTTCGGCACAAGTTTGGTTTTCTAATCATGTTAATGCCTTCGGAGGTGTTACAATCCCTCAATGTTTCTTCACTCTCTGCATTTTCAGAGAAGGATTCACGACTCAAACATGCACTAAGAGGGTGGCTTGTCTCACTGCTTGCATGATGTCTATCATTGCAAGTACTATTTACCCGAGAAGATGACAAATCAGCATCATTAAAAGAGCAACAATTACCATCCTTTTTTATGCAGGCTTCACCTGAAAAACCATTGGTCTTAGTTGCCATTGACGTCACTTGTTGAGAATGCACGCATGGTGAGCATGAGGGAGCACAGGTGTTGCATGTCCCAGATTCTTCTTTTAAACCTAATTTACTGCTTGAGGAATGGCCACCGCTAAATCCTTTTTCAGCATTAAATGATCCCTGAAAGGCAATAGAGAATCACAACCAAAAAAGAAAATACTATAATAAGTATCATGGTAAAACCAATTGCAACTCCATTCAGAATGTGGAAACTAGATGCTTCATTAATTTTCAAAGTGCCCATGCATCACAAATTCAAACTCAAGAAGTAAAAAATTTAAAATCTACACCGCATTCACACATGTCAATCCAGCATCCATATTACCATGTCTCTGTTCCTTCTTAGCCACCATCTAAATGACAAAAATCACAAAAAATATGTATCTTCTCTTTGTTATATGCTTGATTCTAATTCTTTTACTCCATCAAGAAGCATTCAACTCAAACCAAGCTAACCAAAAACCACTATTCATTAAAAGTAACAAAAAGCATCACAACAAATAAACACAAAACAAAACCTGCCTCAATGCAATGAAATAACCGGTTGGCTCTTTTCCAAATCCCTGACAGAACTAAAATTTATAAACACAACAAATTTATCACAAAAACTCTGAAACAAGCTTAAAAGATCAGCAATGCAATTAATGTCCATGGGAATTGTGCTACTTGAATCATAATTTGCCACAAAACTGGAAAGAAATTAACAGAATACACTAACTACGCCACAACAAAATTTCTCACCATATTCAATGGAGCTGGGCAGTCAGTTTCATGCGCAAGACCTTCTGAACAGAAACTTTCTTTCAACACTGATGTGACCTGTACAGATATCAAAGAAGAATATAATAAGCTTTCAGAAATTTAGGAAATTCACAATGCTAAAGCCACAAAGCTAACACATTACACCAAAAGCTCTCCCTTTATACTCAGAAGTTCGCATTTTGAAGAAAGTAGTACATAATCCAAACACAACAAATACAGGCAAAAGTTGACAGACATTTGATTGATTAATGAGAATACATGAGATAAGAACAAATAAGAAACAAAAACAAAGAAAAAAAATTCCCAGATCATCTTCAATTGACAAGATTAAAATAGTCAATCTTTTATTTTTCCATTACCAATGCTAAAACAAAAACTAAACCGCCTAACACTTATACTCATAATATCCATATCTTCATATTAACTATAATTCATACTTGAAGAAGAAACATGGTTGCTTGAGCTTTACCACCAATCTTGACACTCCACAAGAAGCAATAACAAATAAAAGGGAATTAAAAAGACAAACAAGGAAAGAAAAAAAACACCTTTCTTCAGCAACAGGAAAATGTCAAGTTAACATTTACAAACAAATCAAAGAAAGGCAAACCCAAAAAACTCATTTATCTAAACAAACAATCCAAAACCAAGAATCTCATCCTAAAATAAGCCTTAACTTTTTAATAAGTAGCCATGACCAGCAATTCTAGAACCCAGAAAATTGAACCCAGAAACAAAGACCAAGTATAAAAGAAATTCCATGCCTTTGGCTTGAAAACCTCACTTTCACCCCCATAGAGTTCCTTAACATTCTTAAACTTCACCTTTCTCATATCACAAACAAAAATTAAGAAAAACCAAAACACAAGTACAACACTCAGCCCAGACAAGACAACCTTAACTCATTCAAAAAAGATCTTCAAAAAAAAAAGTCAAGTACATGACAATTGGAAGACAAAGAAGCAGAATTTATAAGACCCCAGATAATCAAATTTTAAGGAATTAACTCCAGAAAATACTTCTTTTCCTATCCTTGCCTTCCGTTTATAGCTATCCTCCCTTTTTTTGCAACGTTTTCTTTGCTCTCTTCTTCAGTCCCTTTGAAAGGAAAAAATATATATTAATATGCAATTTTAATTTTCTTTATTGGCTTGCCTTTTAAACGAGGAGAAGCTAGATTTTTTTTCACAATATATAAAATTTTATTTCGTAGTAATGTCGGTGTATTACCAGGCCGTACCTGCTCTCATGTTTTCTACGCCGTTAATATTCAACTAATCAGAATTTTCTAGATGCTAAGGGTTTCCGGGCATTGCACGTGGCGTCAGCCTTTAATATTGTTGACACGTGGTCAGACACGAGTGGCAAAATAGGGTCACAGTGCCCGCATTGGATTGCAACCTGGTTAACGGGAAGTCGGGGACGTCACGCGTGGGGCCGAAGCGGATGCTAACGTGCACCTTGTGCGTGTCGTACTAGGATATTATTTTAGTTCCAGGCAATGGGAAAGTGACACGCGTCTGCCGTGGGGGAGAGCTAGAATCTGTAGGTGATGCACCAACACCCACTTGACCTGTTTTGCGTGGGAGACTCCAAGGGCGGTGGGATTTGTTCATAAGGAATGTCATTATCTATTTGCCTTTTTTTAATTCTTTTTCGTGGATTTGGTTCACCGTTCCTTCTAATGACAAATGTTAAATTATGTGTCCTTGTTTAATTTAATTACTTTATGCATAATTAAAAAAATTAAAAATTAGATATGCATTTATAATAATTTTTTATGTGATTTGATAATATATGCATGTATTTACAAATTAAAAATTATATTTTAAATCGGTATTTACCGTACAATTGAATTTTACTTAAAAAACTAAAAGACATGCAAAAAATGTATTCTATCATAATTACCTTCTTTAAACCCTATCAATTATATTTACAACATTAAGATATTTTTTACTAGATGGTACATGCATGTATTCTTCGATCAAATATTTATGAAGATTATTTTCAACAATTTTATCACAAATAGCGATGGAACATTTATCATGCACGAAGTTTGATAATCAATTTTTTTAATTCAAAAAATTAGATTTGAACTCATATTTATCTTAAAATTTAATTTTAAAATAAAAAAACATGCAAGACGGATGTGTTCTGAATTAGAAAAATTCATGTATGTAGAGCATTTTTGAGCAATTTTATGGCGGCGAGTGAGGGAACATTTAAATAAAAGCACTTGTTCTGCAAAAGGCAGGCTTCTCCTGGAGATGATAATTTCTTGCCTAAATGGGGGAATTTTGAGGTGAAGATTCTGATCATCTTTACAACGATGCTCCAAGTTTCAAGAAGATAGAGGCTTTCTTCGATCATTTCTAGTGCAATTCCACTTTCCCATCATGTTTTCTTTTATTGCTTGTTACCAACGTACAACTTCTTTTTTTATATATTCTTAAACCGGTTAATTAGTTCGTAATTAAGATATAAAAAGAAAAAAAAACCATATCTACGAAACCAACCCATAAAAAGAAACGCCAAAATATATATATATGAAAATTATAAAATATTAAATTAAATAGATAACGTGAGATTTATGAAATCAAAAAATAAAGTAGTATCTCTTATTTGTACCTCAAAATCACACGTACCAAAACAAAAATATTACTAGTATCTCTTTTATTAATTAATAGAATATTAAATTTAAATTCATATGGTATAAATATTGGAGATAGGGATTGAGAGTGAGAGCCAACCTGCCAAAGATGTTGGTCTTAAATGTGTGCTTTTGATAGTCATAAATTCAGACTATGTATATATAAAGCATTTAGATACACATTTAATTTCCAATGGCATAATAGAAATTTTGGCGATGCAAAAGGAATGCATAAAAACATATTGCAGGAAATAGCAGCGTGACAATTGAATTAGTTGGCAAATTTAATTTGATATTAAACCAAGGAGTTGGTATCCCATAAATATCACATGGAAAGGTAATAAAATCAAGGAGTTTTTAGTTAAGCAATTTACTGTGTTCTCTCACTTCTTTAACTTAAGAGATTTGTTTTACTTACTTTTTAAGTAAAACTCAGTGCTATAGCTTTACAGCTCATGTTCATAAGAGCTCTATACTTAATATCGTTCACAACTCTTAATTAACTATAAGAAGCATGCAAGCACAGATAATCATAACTGTTTTATATAAATATTAATTTAATATATTAATTATTTATGGAGTAAAATGAATGGTCATCGAATCGAATGTCCAATGTTAAAGAATGACAAATTAAATTCAAGCACAACCATACACATCGTATGTATACACCTGCATACACGATTCTTATAATTATTTATAATTCTATCTCTTTTGATGATGGACAATCATTTATATTTTTAGTTTTTGACTTAGTAATGAAGTAGTTTATGAATTCTTATGAAGAAAGCAATTAGAGAATTATACATATAGACTTAGATTAAATAAAATGTTAAAGATTATTGGTGGAGTCAAGGTGATGACGGATAGTAATGATCTCTATCTTTTAATTTTTTATTTTTTTATTACCATATGTATAAAATTTTTATATATGATATGATTATTTTTATAATTATTCTTTAATTATATTTAATGTAAAATTATGAATTCATTACTGTTGGAGAGTGTTTAACAAGGATCTATGAGCTGCCAATTTGTTGGATTTTAGTGCCCTTTGTTTCTAGCCAATCAAGTTCCATTACAAATAAAAAAGTAAATTAATAAGCTTATATATTTTCCCAATCCTCCATTTTTTTTGTCAATTTTTATAATAATAAAAAATACAAATGTTGAGAAAGTTGATATCCTGGAAAGTCTACAAATTGCATCATCCCATGCGATAGCATTCGTGGGAAAAAAGGAAAAAAACCATTAGACGACAAGAAAAAGGGAAGAATTTAACGAAAGAAAAATGAATATTTTCAAGGGGCGACGGGCCTACTTATTATATGTAAGCACGAGATTTCGCTTTGATTACCCTATTATTAACCAAGACCAAGACTCGTGATCCAGGGTTATTATTCAGGTATATTGGACTCAATCTCGTGTTCATATATATGGATTTTGTTAACAAATTAATGAGTTTAATTTTGGTGAAGTCGACTCTTTTTTTTCCCTAGTCTTTTTCAGCTAGCATGCGAAATAAATAATGAAAAAAAAAAACAAAACATTGGTAGAAAAGCTTTCGTCTTTTGAGCTTTGATTTGATTCCAACGGGTACTAATAAATAGTAGGAGTATCATTATTAAGTTTTTTTTCCCCTTTTGGTTTCCCTTTTTTTGGTTTTTAGCTCCCGTTACCGCGTTGCTTGTCTTGGAATATCATACACTGACATGCCATTTAGGGTTAAGTGCTCCAATTAAATCCTTTTAATTAGGTTTAAAAGGAATCTTGGACAATTAATTAAATTAAATATCACAAACCAACATGTATAATCTTTGTTCATCATTCATTTTCAAACTATTCTCTCCCTCCCCATGCATGTTTTTTGCTGTTATTATGCTTAATACCATTAATTAAACAAGTAGTACGAGATCTTATTCCCACATGATTAGGTGGTTTGTAAACAAATATATATATATATATAATGTTGATTTATATTAGCAATTGTTTAACACACACCAATTAATCACAAGTCATTGTATATATATATTTTTTGGGAATAATGGGGGTTAATTGGAATTGGCCATGTTTTATTGAAGGTGCATGGGGAAAAAGTGAAATATGTACTCAAAGTGGAGTGCCATGCCACTTGATTAAAAATAAAAACAGGACTGACGCGATACCCTTCAATTTAGTACAAGGATAATCAGCACACCCCTCTTTAATCTTTTTGAATATTAACGTGCCATGTGAGGTATGTTCTTTAGGTTTTTCTTTAATTAATTTGGTGTCCTGTTTTAGATGTGAAGCCTTTCACCTTCTCAATGCAAACGTAAGTTTGATGAAAGAGGAGGGTCAAGATAGATGTTACCCGAATTGATTTAATTTTAAAAAAAAGAAATAAAATCGTAATGAAATTGAATGGATTCCACTTTCCATGTAGCAAAAAGCATGCAAGTTGGTGGCAAATGGAAAAAAGACAGGAGGAGGAAGAATAAAGTCTAGAGAGAGATGCGTAGGCTTGCTTGACTTAGGAGAAGAAAATTACAAATGACAGGTGATACACATTTTCTTTTATGTCGTGGTCACGTGATACAGACAGCTTATGGCCATTGGTTAAGCAAAAGCTCCCAAGATTTGTATTGTAAGCTTGAAGCCAAGGTCAAAACCATCAAATATGAACCCTCAATTTGGTTGCTCGTTTGGGCCTAATTTGGGGCATCAAAACAGAAAGACTTGCGTCTCAAAAGTCCCTAGTCCCCAGCCATGTTGGAACAGATCTGACAGTTACTCTTGCAATGTAACAAATTTAAGAATGTGATGCGTTTTTCCCAAGTTTGGATTCTCAGTTCCGTGGGTCTGTCAGCCGTAGGTTCCTGATTCTCATCTTTTTTATAGAAACCATAAGTCCATTGTTTTTGAGTGAACCATCGTTAAGGTTAGTTTGTCTTCTTGTTTCTCAATTAGGCCCGATCTGGAGGTGTCCTTGGGCCAGCTGCCGTTTCTGTTTTGGCCCAACCACGTATGTTTTTCCTTTTTCTTTCAATATCAAATACTAATTGTGTTTGCTGTGATTGCAGTTGAAAACATCAATTAACACATTATACTGTAGAAAACTTTACTTGTAAGATTAATTTAATGAGTTTTCCAGTGCAAGATTCCTTACTTGCTCAATAGAAAATTAAAACAGTTTACTTATTCTTCTGAAACATTTGACATGATATTTTTCTCTATTCAAATCTAATAATATCGTCATCATCGTTAATAACTTTATTTATCTCATTTTGAAAGTATTTGTCATAGATTATGGATCGAGTCTATATTGGATATATTTTGATATTACTTAGTCATAAGCTTATTATTTTTTTTTTAAAAAAAATAACTTGATGGGATGTATAACATTTGCGCTTATAAGCCTCTCAAGATCTACTTACTTGCACAATGTGAGATTAAAGTACATTATATACTTTTTTACTTACTTCTTTTAAAATGTTTGACATGATATATACATATACATCTATATCTATAAAGTGTTCTTAATGCAATTGTTATCTCTGATTGTATATATACAAAGGTAAAGCCTCCTTCCAAATTTTTAAAATTTTTTCTATATTATATAAAATTTTTAAATAGCTCCCATTAAATAATTTTTTATTTAGTAATTAATACAAATAAAAAATAACAAAATAATTTCATATACTGGACTCAATTTTAAAGTTTTTTTTTCTGCTTTTAATTTATATTTATGTTTATATTTGTTTATTTTTTCATTTCTATTCAATTATTAATATGTTCTAAATCTCTATAAATTTTTTGCTACAAATTTTTATGAACCATTAATCATATATATTTTTATTTTGTCATATGTAGATTATATCTTCTATTTGTCATGTTGATTTTTTTTTATTATGCGAATTTTATTTTTCATAATTTTAATATTTAAAAATTAATAAATTATTATGTAATTTTTAAATATAAATTGTAGTGTTGTAGTACTACTTATAATTCTATCAATGTATCATTTTTTATTTAGAATAACCAATGTGTTTTGACATGTATGTTGAAAGCTTCAAGTAACAAAAATATACATACAATTTGACAAAATGAAATGATTATATTTTTTTAATAAAATTTTATTTATTATATATATTTTTAATGACCTTAAAAATATTTTTTTATTTAAAAATTATTTTTATTTCTCAAACAGTTTGATAAAATTAGAGTCAGTATGACCAACATATTGTTAATTAAGCCCAATAAATAAAATTTAAATTAATATGTTAAACCTATCAAATTTGAAAAAAATAAAAATGAGTCTATTAATCTAAACTCACTAAGTTTTAATATAAATCTAAATATACCATAACATATTATATATTAACAGTCCAACCCAACAATCTATTATAATATATTATATCTTAATAATTTGACCCAATATGTAATTAGTAATTTAAAAAAAATAAAAAATAAGAGAAAAGTTTTTTCAAAAAGTTACCCATTTGATGTGAAACACAGAAGTAAAGAGACAATTTATTTGAGTTTAAAAAATTATTTTATTTTCACTTTTACACGCAAAGAATGAAAGAGACTCATTTAATATTTTCATTCAGTCATATATATATATATATAAAACATCGTTATTACTATTAATGTATATTTTGTACATGTCAAAAGTTTTATAAATTTTATTTAATTTTTAAATAAATATAAATTAAATTATATATATTTTAATTATTTAATATCTTATTCTATCTTACTTCTCTTTTAAAAAAGTCTAACTCCGCCCTGGTCCATGTAGTTGCATGGTTAAATTAGATGACTTAAGTAAGGCAAAAGAGGGACTTGATGAACTTAACTTAATGTATTTGTTGCATTTATTTTAGGAGAATTTTTTGTTTTTGCATTTAATGAACTTCAAGTTGGCTGCTCGACGCCTAGAAAAGTACAACCTCGTAATATCAAGATAGCGGAAGGACATGTAGTACCATTTTGAACAAATTTTCTTCATTTATTAATCTTTTTATATCTAATTAGCTAATTAATAGTTAATTCTTTAATTCATTAAATAAGTATAAACTATTAGAAGCGTGTAGATTCATATTTCTTAATGTTATAAAGAGGCCATTTTTATATCAATTTTAACAATAATTTTTATAAATTCAAACTTTTAACAGTGTAATTTTTTATGAAAAGAAAAATTGTTCACACGAAAGTTAACTAAAAAATATCATCAAATTTCATTTGAAAAATTTAAAAGTAAAAAAAATGTAAGTAGAGTTTATCAAATTGTAAATGCAAAAAACCTTGCCTATTAAAGTTGAATTTATTAGACTAATTTTTGAATTCATTAAATAAAAATAAATTATTATTTCATGAGAATAGATCCATGTTTCTTGATCTTACAAACAGACATATTCAAATCAATCTTAACAATAATTTTTATAAATTATTATTTCATGAATATAGATTCATATTTTCTAATCTTGCAAACTAATGATCTTTGTTGCAATATTAGCAACTCATTATTTTAAACAATGTAATTTTTTTATGAAAGTAAGACTTATTTACATAATATTAATTGAAAAAAATTTACAAAATATCATACAAAAAAAACATAAATGTGTAAGTAAAATTTTTAATTCATTAAATAAAAAAAACTATTATTTCATATATATATATTTCCCTTCGTTATTTTTCATATATCTATCACCACAAATTCAAATTACGTGGAACATGATTCCCAACTTGAATATTCAACTGTCCAATAACGTTAATTATCGAATAAAAAAAAGTGGGAGCTCAACAGTGGGGCTAGCATTATCTCTACGTGTCATTAATGCATTGGTTCTCTCAGATTCTCCCACCAAAATCCCACGGATAAAAGAAAGCCCCATTCGATTACACAAATATCAAGCAACCACGCGGACCCCACCTTCCTCTTTCCCTGCCGCCAGATCATGATCAAACGCCCCTAAAAGTCCATGACAAAAACTCCCGACTCTCTTAAAATGACTTTATTCTAAACAGGAAAGCAAACGGCCAATAATTTTTCGTCGACGTCGACGACGACGACGACGACGACGACGACGCAGACGAAGAAGAAGAAGAAGAAGAAGAGGAAGAAAGAGGCGGAAAGAAAAAGGTCTACATGGAGGTTCCAATACTATCATTAACATCGAAGACGACGTCGTACTTGGGTTCGTGTTGCGTTTCTTCTTCTTCTTGGAATGTTAAGCTGCTTTGTGAGTTTGGGGTGAGGAAGAGGAGAATGTCAATACGGTGCGCAAAGGCGTCCGTGGAACGGAGTGGTGAAGCTGCGATTAAGGATAGAGAGAGGTTTGCTGGAAGTGCTATGGAAGTGACCACTCTGGATCGAAGCTTTGGTGAAGCTGCAGACTTTCCGGTTTGGGATAAGATTGGTGCAGTTGTTAGACTCAGCTATGGAATCGGTAACATTTCGAAAGTCATTTTTTTTTTATAAAATTCCTTTTGGGTTTTATTGAAAAACTTTGGTTGCTCCAAATTGATGAATTTTGAGGAAAAGATAGGTAAAAGCCTTAAGTTTTTAGTATTTCTTTCCTTGGGAATTTCAGGAAGCGGTAATTTTGAGGAAAGACTTTTCTTTTCTTTTCATTTAGCTTGAGCTTCTAAAAGCGAAAGAAACAGGAAAAGAGGAAATTCTTTTAAAGGAAATGGTCCAAGGAAGTAGAGTTCCTTTTTTTTTTCCTTATTCCCTTTTTGAAACGAATGAAATGATTTTGCTTTTCAATTGAAATTCAATCAATTTTCGTCTTCCATAGTTTTCTATTTACATAGTACTTTTGACTTTTGCGTCGAGGAGATGAAGGGTGATATCATAAATGCCTGCTATTTGAATTTTTTTTTCAACATAATACATCAATTTTCTTCGTCTTACTAGAATAAATAAGTTCGTTTATTTTTGATTTAAAGCATTATCAATTATTCAATTTTGTGAATTCTGAGGTTATTTTGGTGCTTTTGGGTTTTTTTTTTTTTCTGGTAAAACAGACTAATTAGTTCTTCAAGGGGATAAAAGCTGCGTGTAGATAGCAATAAATAGTTCTGATTTTTTTTGGATATTTGTGTTTAGGGATATATGGAGCAATGGCGCTAGCTGGGAGATTTATATGTTCAATTACTGGAATCGACAGCATGGGAGGTTTTCATCCTTCATTAGATGCTGTTCTTGAAGGACTTGGCTATGCAGTTCCTCCAATCATGGCCCTTCTTTTCATATTAGATGTATGTTCATTATTTGCTTATCAGTTTTATAATTGGATTTGTATCATTGCTTGAAGAATCTTGACTGGTAAACGACAGCTGATATTAGGAGTTTTATGGATAAAACTGTTTGCCATGTGCTTGTTTTAAGTCCTTGGAATTTCGAGAAAGACTATATATTCAAGTCAAGTTTTCTAGCTGTTATAAAATCCAAATTTAACATGGATTTTCAGTTTACTTGAATGTTCAGAAGTGTCTTTGGAATTTGGTGCTTATATTGTGAGGAATTTTCGAGGTTACAGGATGAAGTAGTTAAAGTATCTCCTCATGCTCGTGCAATAAGAGATGTGGAGGATGAGGAATTAAGGAGCTTCTTTTATGGAATGTCACCTTGGCAGGTAAACCATCTTACACATATTTGCTGCTTAGATATTCCCTTTCTCATGCTTCATCTTTAATGAAGCAATGAGGACCTGGTTTCACCTTGCATGAATTTTGCAGTTTATACTTATGGTTGCTGCCAGCTCAGTTGGGGAGGAGCTTTTCTACAGGGCTGCTGTTCAGGTCTGTCATCTTGAAAAATTTTCCTTTTTATCTTATTTTGTGATGTTAAACAAATATATAATGTTGAATCACTATAGGGCAATTCTGAAAAGTATTTCTATCCAGGAGATCTAGCATTCAAAGTTGTACAATTATTCTGCTATAATCTTCTCAGGAAGCTTGCTATAGCATACTTAGTAAATTTCTATGTTATAGTTTTAAGATCATTCATATCTGTCTTGTGACCTCTACTCAATGCCTTACTATCCATATGACAATTAAATGATAACGATTGCTTCTGTTTTAACAAATAGGGAGCATTAGCTGATATATTCCTGAGAGGCACTGAGTTGGTTTCAGATGCTCAAGGAATGGCATCTCTGGTATACATTCCGTTCCACAGATTATACCTTCTATTATGTGGTGATCAAATCTTTCTTGCAACTAAACTCTCTGACTTTTTTTGTTTCTCCAATTTTAGACTGGTGTGCTGCCTCCCTTTGTCCCATTTGCTCAGGCATTTGCAGCTGTAATAACGGCTGCTCTTACAGGCTCTCTTTATTATGTGGCTGCCTCTCCGAAAGGTAGATTCTGTAGTGTTCTTTTTGAGAAATTTTTTACTTATCATCAAGTTCAGTTTTAATTTACTTGTTGCTTTTCTGGTTTTCCTCAGATCCTACTTATGTAGTTGCACCAGTTCAACGGTCTCGCCCTGCTCGTGAAGATCTGAAAAAGCTATTCATAGGTGCTTGCTCTGCCCAAAAATAGAATGTCATTCATTCAATGGTTTTTTTTTTTGTAAGGTCTTAAAAGGCTTATCTGTCTTCAGGCCCTGATATATATTTTGATAGAGAGCTGAATACCTGACCTGCTTATAATCGCATCCAGAACCAATAAACCTAACTAATATAACCAATAGTTTCTCCATCCATATAGAGACATGTGCACTAGAAGTTTCCAGTTTCCCTTGCCTCATAGATTTATGAGATCTTATTTCAATAACTCTTAAATTTAGAGATGTTCCCCTAGGCAAAAGAACCTTGTGGGAGAAAGGTTATGCATACTTAGCACTACTAATTTTTTCCAAGTATTCATCTCACTAATTTTTTTTTACGTAAATGCACTGCAGCCTGGTATGAGAGGAGACAAATGAAGAAGATCTACTCTCCCCTTTTGGAAGGAATATTGGCCCTTTACCTAGGATTTGAATGGATCCAGGTAACATTTCACATTATTAAACTAGTTGAGGAATAATTTCAAAATGAAGCAACTAACAATTTATTTATTTATAAGAACAGCATACTAATTGGGTTCTTCATATTCTGATGCAACCTTGACAGACGGACAACATTCTTGCACCCATTATCACACATGGTATTTACTCCGCTGTTGTTTTGGGACATGGTCTTTGGAAGATACATGACCACCGGCGAAGGCTACGCCAGAGAATTCAACAGCTTAAATCGGAAGGAAAGAGCTCAAACAAACTATAAGGAGCTGTTGATGGGAGGAATTTTGTATATTACACACAGTCTAGAAAGCTAGAAATATTATGGATTAGGATTGTTCTATAATGTAGAAATACGTTCGTATACTAACAGCGTGCTGAAGAAGGTTAGGGCACGTCCAATGTATCAAGCAATAAATGAAATTTTCACTATTGATGCCAGATTTTTCTAGCATTAAAAACAATGGGAACAAAAAGAAACTAAAAGAAAGGTTCTCCAAGGTGGCTGGCATCAGCTTGCTAGCTTTTCTGTCTCGTCATTGCAAGTCTGCTAGCCATGGAAGTGATATGGAATAATGGTGTTTTCCAATTCATTCTTTCTATGAGATACCAGTGCACGTTGGGCGGGTAAATCTGCAAAAGGGGGCAATTACTCTTACCGAGAATGGCAGGCAGCCTCTAATCTGCCCGAAAGCAAATAGAAAGAAGATTTCAATTGTAATTTACGAGTTTCTGAATTTAATCACTGCTTACTCATTTTCTTCGATTCTCGTATTAAGCCTGATCTAAACTTTATAATGTAAGCGGAACAGATTCTTTGAAATGATTTGTCTTTCATTTGAATCTGGATCCGTCGTGGCCTCTTGGGCCATGTGAAGCAGTTTCAGCCTTGGAAGAAGGCGTAAGGCAATTGTGCAGCTTTTACTTATTATCGTAGCAATGTTTTGATAGCGACTTGTGCAGCTATCCACAAAACACGTCCTTTAAAGAAAAATTTATATTACATTTTTCGTAAAATATTTTTAAATCAAACACTACAGTATAATTTTTTCAACAATCACATCCTTAACAATAATCACTTTTCCGCATTATTATTAAACCCTGCAAATTTATCTGCTTAATAATTAAATATTCAACAATCATATTCCTAGCAAACAAAACTTTAGATCGAGAAAAATTCAATTGATGATTCAGTTTTTTATTTCAATTATTTTAATTTTTAAAATTTAAAATATATATCGACGGATTAAACCTTTTTTTTATATATAAAATATTGATTAATTCAATTTTTAAAATTTTCAATCAAACTCATAGAGTGGATATCCTGACAACTACTATTCAATATTGATTCCTCCCTATTTGCCCAACTGCTTACCAACATCGCGTTGAGCCAATTTCTGACATAAAAATTTCACCCAAGAACATCAGACATAGCTAAAATGGAGCGCTTGACTTGAGAAAACCCCAAATTCCCATCCAAAGTTTGGAAGAATGGATGCTTTTAGATACCAAATGAGTAAGACCCACATTAAACAAGCCGACAAATAAGCTGTGTGCAGTGGGCACTTCCGTCGTAATATTCATATAAACTGCTCGAATATCATATGATTGTGTTGCCTCATTTATAGGGGAATGATCATGATGCGTATCGATTGGGATCAGTAACACATATCTACTTTATTGCATTAGTTCTCTAACTGGGAGATGATGCTGGTAAACACGTCGTAGCCTTGGCACATATCAGAAAGAAGGCAGTACTCATTCTTGGCATGGTATGTGGCCATTAAACCTGCACGTACATGTTTGCGAAACAGATGCATGTCAGATATTTACAATCGCTAACCGTAAAAAACTATAAATAAGTATGAAGTAACATTTTAATGATTCCATTCAGTTGAATCCAGCAAATAGAACATGACAAGAACAAAAAAGGGATTGATGTGATTATGGATTTTAACAGCAGCAGTAAAACCGTATAATTTCCCAAAAATTGTCTAATGCTCTATATACGTAGCCCTAATTCCATTCAGTTGTAAAGGCTCTTGCTCAATTTCTACAATAGATTTTGAAAGACTTAAATGCAAAATGTTCAAATGCAATAATTTTATCATACCATAGCCAGCAGTTTGAACATCGAAACCTTCATCCTGACAGAAGATGAGGAAAAAAAAATTAGCTAAATCGATAACAGATCAGAAGAGCAGGAACTACTAAAAGATATATATCTCACTTGCAGCTCCCGAATGAGTGGCAAACTTCCAGTAATTGAGTAAGGCTTCACATGACCAACTGCCTCTTCAGTTGCTTTGCACAGTACATGAAAGCCACGGGAATCAAGATCACAGGCAACTCCAGACATTGCCTCATCAAAAGTCAATGTAAGGCTGCAAACAAAGTACCACATAACAACTCAAAAAGTTGTAGTATACAAACATAGATGAGAAAGGCCGGCAAAAAAACATGATTCTTCTTGAACAGATACAGTATATGAAAAGCTTGACTACATACATCTAAGCAAGTTTGCTTAATAAAGAAGGGGGGATCAAGGACAAACCTTCCTCTAAGGTTTTCATCATGGAGGATATATTTTGAAACTGGACCCCGTGTGTCCAGCTTGTCTATATTCTCATTTATGTCATCTACATATTCTTGCAGCTTCTCCATTACATCTTTTACACTGAAATACAGTACGATAATATTTCAAAGCAGAAAATATTGACTAGCAATTTTATTTGGAAAAGAAACAGTAATCATTCAACAATAAATAACTTGAAAGAATGAACAAAAAACTCAGACTATGGTTGGTCCAATCTTTTGGATAATTGGAGGGTTACTTACTTGTAGAAAGGAGTTAACCTGCAACCCAAAAAAAGGGCCTTAGTAAGATAACATTTTATGCTACAGGCTCTTTAAAAACTCTGACAATAATATAAACCTGACATCTCCTGATAGTGTACACTCTCCAGGAATTTGATTGATTCCACCACCTGGATCTGCACCAAAGAAAAATTTCATTAATGAACTGACTTTATTTTCAAGAATAACTTGATCTAAGGCTTAAAACATACAACTCCATTGAGTGGGTTTCATGGTTGATGGTGTAGCAAATCCATATAATTGCTCATTTGGATGGGGTGGAAAGTCTTTATAAAAACGAAGCTGGATTTCTTTAAGTGCATCCATGCCCAGCTCCAATGGATTTATAGCCTGCAGATAATCAAAAACTTCAAAGTTAATAAAACAAATGGAGAACAAAAACACATATATATCTATCCTTTTTTTCATCAAGAACCACCCAATCAGTCAGCTAAAATCTTCTAACTGCAAATAAAGTTTGATAGAGAGATTCTCAAGGATAAGCACCAACCATTTTAATAGATTATATTAGAATATTCTGTTTGCTTCATAGGGTATGATCTGATTTGAATTAGCCAATTTTATACTTAGGGTCTTTACTGGGTATAAAAATGAATATGCCTATGGGTTAATGAGTCATATTATTGTAGGTTCCAGAAGTAAATTAATTCTGGGGCACAAGTTGCTTGCTCGGAGACAAAGTTTAATAGATTGCAATCAAGACTAAAGATTTTGTGGTGAAATAAAGTTTTCAGATTTAACATTCAGAGTGTTCCTTATCTTCCTTCTACCTAGGATTTAGGTTTAAACACCATAGCTTATGGTGTTTAATAGATTGTAATCAAGACTAAAGATTTTGTGGTGAAATAAAATTTTCAGATTTAACATTCAGAGTGTTCCTTATCTTTCCTTCTACCTAGGATTTAGGTTTAAATACCATAGCTTATGGTTTTGTGCTAAATGATTACTTACATAGGCTACATAACAAATGCGGTAATATGGTCTACCTTGTGTGCTAAACCACTGTGAAAAAGCTTCCCTGTTACATGAAGTTTCCAGGGTATCATACCACCAGTACCAATGCAAGGTTGTTTATCCGCTGTATCAATCCAGAAACTGTGAAATCATATGAATTAAATTATTTCTGCCATCTTACCAGATAGAGGACAAATAAGTTTTTACAAAATAAAATGTGACATAACCAGCATCCAGAAACATGTTTCAGACTATTAATACTCAGTATTTCTTCTTTGAAAATGTAAGTACTCACAGAGGGCCTCCCTTCAGCTTCTCAAGCAGACCATCTTTCACTAGTGCATCAACACCAACTCCAGTTATTGCTGAGTTCTCTTCATTGGCTATAAAAACTGCAACAACGGTTGATTTTAGTTTCGGTTTTGTCTCCCCAAGTTTCCTCATGAGTTCAGTTACAAGGGCAACATGTCCCAAACAGTCAGTAGTTCCACGGCCACGAAGTTTATCACCATCAATGCTCAATGAGAAAGGATCAAAATCCTGCCAAAATTCAACATATATCAAATTCTAATATCAAAGTACCTATAATCCTAATATCAAACAGTAACTTGAAATGGCTAATCTCAATTGACAGAGCATCGAGAATTGCTACTATTTAAGAGCACATGCAGAAGTATTAATGTTGACATAATGAGAGGGGGAAAATCTGAGGAAACCATAACAAATATTAAAAGAACCTAAAACCATTAGTCCTAAGTGGAAAACCAACGTAAGTTCATCAATTAAAAATAAATCTTCAAGATAAGTGAATGCCATTTCTGGAAGCTGAGTATACCTACAGAAGTCAACATACCAAAGTCTTGATTGATTCATCAATCCTGCTAATAAGAAGAGAGATGCAAAACAAATTTGTAGAAAGCGATGCAAATACAGTGATTATACGGCAAAAACTTATTCTTTTCTCCGTGAACACAAAACTGGAAGTGTAACTTATCAATTCAAGCATGGAAGCCAATTCAAATCAATCCCATAAACAGCGAAGAAAAAAGCAAACCAGATTAAATTCATCCCAAGAAAAAAAAAAGTGTAGCAAAAGCTAATTCCAAACAGTCAATTATGATGTCTCAAAAACCAAATTCTAACCAATGGAAAACTTAAAATTAACCAAATTTACACTGCCAAAATCTATAATATTAAACAAAATCCAAACCCCGCCCCAGAAAAAGGAAAATTGTTACCTTTACCACCTCTATCCTATATCGAATGCAAAACAAACCCAGGTATTAAGAAATATCATCCCAAAAGCCATAACAACCATCCCTTCCAGCAGCCAAAAAAATTTCAAACTTTATACAAAAATAAAAAAGCAGCAACCCGAAACCAAATAAAAGGGAAAAAAGCAAAAATCAAAAGAGAGTTATTACCCAATCATTAGGATTAGCGGTAACAACATCCATATGCATCCCAACAAAAGATAAGATCTTGCCAGGCTCAGTCCCAGGATACTCCACAATGAGATTGCCCCTTCCGGGGAAATAAGTAACATGGTTAACAACCAAAGGTCCTCCACCAGTTGTCGTACTGTAAGGGAGGAGACAATCTAGTACATGCTTCACCACCCTGTCTTCTTCTGGGATCAGTTCCGGCGGGTTGTTTTGAAGAAACTTGGATTCTCCTATGACCTTCTTTAGAAGTGACACAAACGAGTCCTTGTTCAGATTGCCCAGTGTTTGTTTCACGTTCGAAGTTGCCATTTGGCTGTAGACTCGGATGAAAGTGGAGAGTTTGCGTTTCGGAAGCTGATTCTGCATCCCGGGGACAGCCTATGATTTATATTTTGCATTCGAAAAAAGGGTGCATGTAAAGCAGGCCGACATAGGATTAAGTATTCCATGGGCTAGGATTTGGTCCAATTCAAAAATTAGAACCTAAAGATTGAAACTTATTGGGCCAACATGATGCTTTGCCCAACTAACAGTAAAGGGATGGAAAGGATACTACCATTTGTTTTTGATCCACACAATGTCAAACAAATTCACTGATCATCATAGTCCAAATACCAGCGACAGAAAAAGCCTCAAGGTTGAGGGAGGTTAAGAAGGAAAGGACATGGGAAAGTTTAGTCATGGAAAATTTTGCTTTACAATGATGTTGGCAACTTGGCTGTTCATGGCTACTCAAAATTCCCCGTTTGTTTTTTAATTTTGTTTCCTAAGTTTTAAATGAAGAAATTTTATTACCAAAAAAGTTTGGAAGTGCATTATACCTCTTCATTGCGTACAATTTCCTCTTCATCCTAACTATTTATGTCTAATTAAACACCACGAGATACTATCAGGATTACTTCGTCTCTTTAGAAACATGCTACTTTCATAATTTAACTTGCTGGAGTTTCCAAGAAGCATCATCTGTGTGCATTCTGATGACAGCTTTTTGGGTACCAATTTTGATGGAAGGTACTGCACATTTTTGAATCTGTGGCAATGGTAACCTTTTTAGTCTGTGCTGTGATTGCCATTTCCAGTCCCTTATATGTCTTTACAAAAGAGCCTCACGGTCATGACACACAACGCCATAATTGTTTCCCTGGCAAATACAAAAAGCTTAAAGACATGGCAGCAGCATCAGCTTTCATTCAATGTAAAGAATCCTTTTGTCGGATGTGGTCGGGTTCTGTTTGGAGCTATTCGAGGTCCTGACTAATTTGTGTCTACTTTTGTTATACCATGAACTAGTTCTAAAGAAGTTGATCATATATTTGTTCGCATACTTCATTTAGGGGTAAAGAAGAAGTTATATAGAAGTTAGAGTGCATTTTTAAATGAGGAAATCTGAAAATAAAAACTGAGATTATTCGGGAGGTTTAGATAAGACTAAGAGCAGTGATAAAGTAATTAGTTGGATTGGATGAGTTAGGGACCCTAAAGAAGCTTGGAAGTTATTGTTGGAAAAATAAAGAAATATTCATATAAATAACACATTGCATTGACATATGAGCCTTAGTACCTAAAGCACAATGTTTGTTATTTCACATGTTGTTGTTACCACTACTAATATGCATTTGTTTAATAATGACTTCTCTTTAATTTAGGAAAAAATCCAAAGAAAAACTAAATCTTGAAATATATATATATATTTATGTGTCAGTGTGTATGTGGTTTTGAACATGTTTCACTGTTAAATATGGATACAATATATTATTTTATTTTCAATTATATTGAAGTATCAAATTTAAAATTTCTTTTCAATTATATTTGCATATAAGTGAAGGCTTAAGCAAATGGGTTGATAAAAGTAAAAACCTTTAATGTTTTTTTGTAATGATCTCCTTTTATTTGCCATGATACTTATGCTATTAAACTACGGTTGATTGGCATGTTTTAGTTTTTTTTTTTAATAAAAACGAATTGTGGATTGCTCTACCTTCTGCCTTAAAAAGACTATATTCTATCAATATATGACCTGAAACCATAGTACCGTATATGAGTAGTATTAGGCAAATACCACATTAACTACTTATAGTAAGTTCACTACAACATTTAATTATTGATGGCAGCAAAACAAGTTGAGAAAAGAAGCGAACATCTGCGGATCTGCGCCTGGATTTTGTTGCTAAAACACGACCTCTAGCAAGCTCGACACAAGTTTCGTTGTGCTTGCAGTGTTTATAGAAGAAGTGTCACTGTAGTAACAGTGATTGTTTAAGAGAGGAGAGAGGGCTACAGGCAGGGGCTTCCCATGCAGATGAAGATAAGGGAAAGGCAATGATTACTGACTTTGTTGGAGGGGTGACCTGGGAATCCGAGCCCCATGCACTGACCATGACTATTCCTCAAAACCCACCTTCCCACGCACGCATTTGTTTTCTCAGTCACTGCATCTTCATTACTGCATTTTTTCACTCTCAACTAAACGACCCCACCACTCATGTATATCTCTTTAACTTTTTAACTATCAGAATCTTGGTCGATATTACTCCTCTTCAGCCTTTCCTGCTGAGTTTCTCTCAGGTGTTGAAAAAGTAGAAGAGAAAATGAAAGAAAATAAAAAGTGTAAAGTACTTGTTTGCAAGTCTAAGCATCAGTGTTCATTTCTTGCATTTAAATGGGCTTTAGTCAAATGGGGTTTTCTTTTCAGAAAGAAATGAAAGAAAACCCTGTCGCAGAGGGCCTATAAATGAATTAAGGGGGACGCAGTATTCATGGCTGATTGGTTGATGGATTTCTCTTCGGTGGTTCATGTTTGTTGGTTGTGTTTGTGTGTGATGAATTGATGACGATGATCAATATTTATCAAGAAATCCAAAGGGAAAGGGGGACTGGGGAGGGTGAGGGGACCAAGCAAGTAGTTAAAATAATCTCAGGCCTATAAATGTGGTGTCTTAGCTGGCTACGGATTTGAGTGGGGTCGAAGTCAGGGGCAAAAGGCTGAAAGGATAATGTACGAGCAGTAAGAAGTTGAAGAAACAAAGGTCTCGCAAACATAGATTCAGTGTCTTCACTGAAGGTACTCTTTCTCGTCAGTGATGCGTGTCCCACCCCACTGTGGCTGAGTATTTCTTGGAAAAACTAAATAGCTTCCGAATAAATAAGTAGGAGTCTTAGTAGGATTTATCACTTTGAGATAGAATTGTAATTCACCATATATACGAAGAGAGTAATTAGAAATCTTCTGATGCGACCATTGAGAACATTTGAGGGTTAGGGGCAAAGGCAATAAATTACTTGAGATTTCTAATTAATGCCCATATGCACCTGCAACAATATAAAGCTCTTCTATGGCTTTAGTACTCAAAAGTGCTAAAGAAATGGAATAAGAAAAATAAGAAAACAAAAGTGGTGGTTAGGGTAAAAAGGTTAAAAGAGAAAGCAAAAGGAAAAGTGGGTAATTAAAGATGTATGGAAATGTACTTTTACAAATTTGTACGTTGCGGTGGGAAACAAACAAGGAGGGACAAAAAATCAAGTTGGAAAGGGTGAGGGGAGCAAACATTTTTAACTCAAAATAAGGAGATAACCATGGGATCTTGTAATTGTATCAAAGTACTCCTCGAACATCGATGCAGCCAGTGAAGTGGTCCAATACCACCAGCTACTGACTCTGCAAATATATTTCAGCATCGTACATACATACTACATTTATTATGTCTGGGAAAGTATACCGGTTTTCATTTTACTAGAAAAATTATTTCTTGACTTTACAAATTACGTGGTTATAGGGTTTTCTTGGTGATTGGTTCGATATACTTTGTTGAAAAACAAGCAGAAAAAAGGATTCTTTTATTAGATGTAATAAATAATCTCTTTTCGTCGAAGATAACTTTGGAAACATGTTACTCTTTCATGCAAAAACATTTTATATTCAGAACCAATAAGCATATATATGTTCTTTATCTACCTTTTAAGCTAGCAGAGATGTGTAATTGTGTGCTTTCCTTGTGTTTTTTTGCAGGTTAATTCATCCTAATTATCAGATAATCCAGAGAGGAATATTCCATGTTGGGCGCCGTGATATATCATGTTCACGAGCAAAGTAATATATAGCATCTGGGGGCTAACTCCTCTCCGTCTGCTTTATCTTTAAGTTTCAAGATAGCAAAACTAACAGTAAAATCGCCTGGATCTGCTAGGGAAAACAAAGAGAATGGTGTGTGCTTTTCTTTAACAGTAGCACATGATACACATGAAGTCATGAAGCCTTCACATGGCTAGCTTAGCCAAATTCAATTTCAGGCCATGGGTTTTTGTGGGTCACTGTTCATTCACCTCTCTCGGATGGAGTGGACCACAGATATAAGAATTAATTACTCCCCGTTTAGATGGTTAAAAATGCGTGATCATTTACTTAGAACAGTACAGCTCGACAGGGAATACACATGCAAAGGATAGTTTGAGTTTTTAAAGTTTCTGTAAGGAGCTCTCCCCTCTCTGATCATGTAAGCAAGGTTTTTTTGAGGTGACAAGAGGGCACAGTTCAAAGAAAACAAGAAAATGACATGGATCGAAGAAATGAGTTTTAAATTTTTCCATTTATCTGACTTTAGGAGAATGTTTGTTACTCTGGTTTTCACTTTGGCAATTAGAGAGAAAGCTGGCTGCTGTGGTGAAGCTGCAGCCTTGTAGGAAAGTAGGACAGCGCTGCATTGCAGGCCTAGAAAGAGTATTCCAACAGAAACGACATAAGCCGACAATTACTGGTTTAAGCACCCAAAAGTAAAAATTAGCATAACAAACAAAAAGAAACGATGGAAAGAAAGATAAAACAGATTGACGACTAGGCACTAACCGGTCAGTACTGCAAGCCAGAACAAGGCTTAGCCCCCCCTTCCAACCAGCCATCCCCCCACCCCTCTAAATCATCAAGTGCATTTTCTCTCATCATTTCACCCCCATCGCACCCACAGAAAAAAAATGTGGAAACCCAATACGATTGTTACAATATTCAGATGTTTAAACTAATCAAATGTCACAATATCTCTCTGCACACTCTATGAAAATTGCATTTGGTTATCAATGCTACAATACCTTTCTTTGGCTCGGGAAATTAAAAAGAAAAGGAGTGAATGGAAATTGCAAGAAGTTGCAGATATATCAGTTAATGCAATTGTTGCAGAGGACATAGTTGGTGGTGTTAAAATGTAGCCCAAAAAACAGATGCCTATAATGATATTAGCATATGTTTTGAAATTCGAATCACAGTACAGTTTGTCGAAGCTGAATTATGTACATTTTATTCTGTACCGCGTGACAATAATATTAAGTTAATGAGAGGCAGGTTGATATTTACAACTAAATTAAATTGGGAATCTATATATATATATATATATATATATAGCATTGCGATTTGATGAAAACCAGAGATCAAACAGGCAATGGCGGAAATGCAAGCAGCTGCACAGATCAAAATCAAGGCAAAAATTTTCATTTTTAAATGTTTTAGGTATTTGGAGAGCTACTTGTTTAATGCCACGCTCCAACGTGAGAGAGAATCACGTCCTTTTGGGAACATTTGATAGATGATATGAAATGCAACTTTGGAGAACCATCACAAAGTGTATATGATTCGTGCATTTTCTATTTATACAATGAGGAGGTTAAGGGATTCGAATTTTAAAATACAATTTCTCTTTAGTGGTGGGGGTTGAGCTACCTCTGATACATATACGTGTGTGATGATTTCCTCTTGAGATTGGGGTTATCTGCTTGTGCACATCTTTTTTGGTTATCTGCAGTTTTTGTACATGCAGGGAGGCACCCCTTTTTGTTGCCTTCCCTTATTGAATTAAACTTCAGCTTTTCAAATATATATAAAATATCTCTTAAATAATAACGGTTAAGTCAAATTTGAATTTATATGATCAAATGTTTTTTTTCTCTTATTTTTATTTCTATCAAATAGACATGTAACAGTTCCTTGTGTATCGAAAAAGAAAAGAAAAGGATACATGCTTGTAAGAATATCAATATATATTTGTTTGTAAAGTTGACAATTTTTTCATTGGTCAGTTAGGTGAGATGATAAAGGTAATCGGTAATAATCTTAAAATTGGTTATAACTTAATGCATTAAGAAAGAGCTATAAATTAGATGAAAAATAACTTAATGGAGTTTTAATATATTCTAAATGAAAAGTAGAAAATTGGCAAAATTATCAAGCTGATCCGTATTGTGTTCCTGGAATGCAATTATATTGATAGCAACTTTCAATTCTCAACTACACATATCTCATGTGCAACATCATGCAAAATATAACATTAAAAGGGTGATGTTAGGTGGATTTAGTTGGTTGTATAGGCATGTGGTTCTTTTATGTTGTTTCTTGTTTTGCTAGCCTTCCTTCATCCCCCTTAAACTTCAATTTTCTTACAAATTAGTTTGGGCAAGAAAATTTGGAAGTTGTGAGTTTTTACAGTTGGGGGCAATGTGTGTTTCTTTTTCTTATATATAAATTTGCACAATAAAGGGATTCAAGATTAATGCGAGCTTTTGTGAATGCCAACTTCATTTTCATGATTCAATTTTGTTATCGTGAAATCGACATTATAATGATAGCTGCCACCTAGAGCGTACGGTGCATAAGTTGAGCAGGTACTTGGCTAGCTAGCTAATTTATTTTTGGTCATTAATTTTCTCGATGGGTTGACACTTGGCTCTAAAGATGTGCATCGCTCGTTAATATTTGACTTCTTAAAATCTAAGAACACCCCAACTAGATTTCACTTTCGTCTCCCTGATCCTTGTATGTCATTAATTACAGAAATTTTATTAGAATTTCAAGAGAAATATAGTTCAAAATGTACTTAATGTATAAATTTGAAATTCTAAATTTAAGACTCGATATATTTTATCTTCTAAGAAACACGTAAGATAATTACAAATAAAAAAAAAGATGTTTAAAGAAGTCACCTTCAACTGTTGTAGGATACGTAGTAAAAGTTGACTTGATACTAACATTATCGTGAAATCTCTATATATGGAGGAAACAAGAGTAATTATTTGCAAACAACATATCAAAAGTTGAAACCACGTTTTTGTGTCATCAAGTATTTATATTCATCTGCAATTCACAAATCCCAATGAGATAAAATTGATTGATTTTGGCTTTCTTTGCGCGAGTCAGTTTTGTGTGAATGGAATTTTCCATGGCCAAGCACTGTCTTAACCGCAAGAATGGTCTTGACTTGTTTCTGTGGTTTAAAACACACTTTCATTTGTTTTTCCTTTTCCCCACATTAATTTTCCACAACCTTAATGGCAAACGCTGTTAAGCATTAAACCTTTCGTAATTTTGGTTCTTCTTTCACATATTTTCCTTTCTCTACTTGACAACCTACTTCATAAAGTAAAAAAACACATCACATCTTCACAGATTTTCCCTCCTACTCTTAAAAATAAGAAAGTATTAGCCCGCTTGATCAGCACCAGAAGGAGGTATAGAGAGCCAGGGTGTATGGTTTAGAAGCTTTTTAAGCTCCTTATCCTCTCTTCCTTTTTTTGGTGCTGGCATGACTTATAAGGGGAAGAAGAATCCAAAAGAAAGAGAAAAAAAAAAAAAAAGGAAAAAGAAAGTAAGGAAAATGGTACCAGAATATAATAATAATGAATTTATTCTGGTGTACTACGTGAAAATAATAATGAATTTTATTCTTGTGGTAGACACCTGATGATGAGGAGGTATGATCAGCTTATAAACAAAAGGGTTGTTTTCCCTTCCCAAAAGAGCAATTAATGCATATAAACCATGGGACATGAACCCTTCATAGAATTTGCTTAAATGACCTTATCTGTCTCCTCTTGAGTGTTATCTATAAATGTTTTCTGTAAAAGTAGTAATTTTCCAAGTGACTAAATGCAGAGAGAAAGTGGCATTTATGTAGTTTTATGTGAGCAGAGGCTTGAATCATGTAGCCTTAATAGAAATAATCCCCACGGAAATATATGCTCAGAGAGACACTGACTCACTCAGAAAAACCTGTAAGAGAAAATGACCCTGCACTGCAAACTTTACCAGTCTATCACTCAATCAAACCCTAATCTTGTTTTCATTTATTCTTCTTAAAAATAAATCCTTCTCTTCCTTTGAATTTTTACATTTGAAACGGTGCTTTTCTTTTTCTTTTTTGCTTAGCTTTTCTTGCGCTCTCTCCATAGCACCTTCACACATAGTAAATGAAAAATCATATTTCAAGCATTGAAAAAACAAAAAAATCTCACACCAAGTTAATCAAAACTAGACTATCTAAAGAATTCATTGGCACTCTTCCTCAAACTGGCATATATAAATATATAAATATATATATGTAAAGATAATTGCACACTCACTCTCTTTGATTTTTCTTGTACTTTTCCCATTTCAGGATGTTGTTGGTCTATGCCCTAGTCGAAGCTCTAGATCAAGCTCTTCAATGGATGTTTCCTTGCAGTTGTTGCTGCTGCTGTTGCCAATGTTATTGATTGGCAATTTTCCGGCCGACCGTCTGCGTTGAAGGATCAGCTTTGCTTGAGTAACAGAGGGAAGAAGAATTGTTGAGCCCTTGAGGCGTTGCCGGAAAATTTAGAGATGGCGCTGCCATTAGGTTGTTTAGATGGATACGGTGAAATGGAGAGAAGAGTTGAAGGTGAATCGTTAGAGCATGCATTCATTGGCGGAGAAGTGAAAACCCCGTTAGGGTTAGGTAATTGGTAGAGGAGGCACAAGCCTCCATTTGTGGCGAATTCTTGAGTCGGGATTAAGAGGGTAGATGAGGAAGTAGTAGAAGAAGATGAGGTTGGATTGATTGCACCGCTGGGCTGCGTTTGGTGAAGCCTAGCCCTGTCACGGCGGTGCACATTCATGTGACCCCCAAGGGCTTGAGCTGACCGGAATTCCCTTCTGCAAAAAGTGCAAGTGTAAGACCTGGGCGGCCAAGTTGTGCCCATGATGTTGCCCGTGTCCTCGGCAAAGGCCCTAACCTCCCACGAATCATCGTCTTCCTGTGGCTGTGCCTTAGGGTTCCACATCCACGAGGCGGGCGCTAAGCTAGGATTGGGCTGATGTTGAATCTGGTTTTGTTGAGACTGAGCTAACTTTTGAAGTTGGTTCAATGAGAGAAGGCCAAGCTCAGCAGCCATGGTACTAGAAACATTTAAGATAGGTGATAGACGGTTGATGAGGAATGAAATGGGGAAAATGGGTTAAATAAGGGGGATGGGCTAACGAAGGAAGGTAGAGACAAAATAAAACCCTAACACCGGGCATATCACCCAAATCTTGTAGCTAGCATTTGGACTTTTGCAACATTGACAACATAATAACTTGCCCACTCAAACTAGCTATCCTCTGTGCGCACGGACAATGTCTTACTTTGGCTGCAACGCCATCTATTTACTGCTTCAGACACCTCATGCATTTTCTGTTCTTCCATTTAATATTAAAATTAAAATTCATCTCAAATACAATGAAGATCACAGATGCTTCCCAAAAAACCAAATATAAACTAAAATTAAAATGGTGGCATATAAAATTCTTCTTTTTTTTATGACAAAATTTCTCTTGATCAATAAATCATTAATACACGTACCATATATCTTGCCAAATACAGGTTAAAAGCTTGAATCTATACTACCCATATAAGGACTCAAATCTAAACTACCTATATAAAGAATCAAACACAATCTATCGTTTTAAGAGCAACACAGTTGTCACATTTTGTAATTATATTTACTATAAATGAAATCTTTGATTGGCTGGGAAAAAAAATGTTACCATATTAGGAATATTTCCTATTATGTAACCCTATCCCAATGAAGTTTTTATACGACAAAAAATGAGGTTAATGTTTTGGATTAAGATGACTGAAAGTAATGACCGTGTAAATGAACTTGGATGATGGTCAGAATCTTGGAATTATTGTTATGTCTGTCAATCTACAAATGGTAGCAAAAGGGGTTGATTAGATTCCTCCAAACGAGGATGAGTTGAAAGACAACGCCGATGGTTTTGGCAAGAGGCGAATCGAGTCTGCCGGGTTGTGAAGGAGTGTTTAGAGATTTAAATGGCTCGGTATTTGAAATTTTCTTTGTCCCTATGAGAATACGAGATTCTAATTTCACAAAATTAATGGCTATTGAAGTTGGTTTGCAGGTCTTTAGTTCTTCATCATGGGTTGGAAGCAAGTCACTCAATGTTGAACCACACTAGAAAGTATGGGTGTGCGGCGAGCAATAAAAATCGTATGATAAATGATATGTATTTAATGAGATCGATAATTTAAAAAAATTTATTGGTTATTTTATTTTTGTTTATATATATTTTTTTAAAAAAACTAATGCTTTTGTAAATTCTCATATTAAATTTGGGTTTGATAAGGTAGAAATGTTTTACGGTTGATGATAGTTTGATATTGAAATTTGATATTCTCTTTGTAGGTTGTTAAGTTGGAAGTTGATTTTTGGGTGTTTCAATTATCTAAGTGTTAAGTGCTTGACAATTTTTGTGTCAAGATTTTTATTTGATATTAATAAAAAAAATTCTTTTTAAATGAGAAAAATAATAAAAAAAAGGAAAAAAATGACAAGTAAAATATTGTTATTTAGTACTTCCGACTGAATGGAAGTTAATTGACATGGCATCATCAGAACATACAAGAGATTGGTAATGCTAGTGAAGTTTCTTGCATTTGGCTTCTAGCATAACCGATGCTATGCTGTTGTCGTTTTTTGTTCCCAATTACTTTGTGATGTGGCTAGTTCCACCATATATGCCCAAACAACCAAAGTGCGAAGAAGCATAGGACTATATGTATAATCAACATTCTTTTTCTCCACTTGAATGTCTTGTTCCATGGAAATGTTTTACATGCCTCATTTAGTTCCAAAATTTCTAAACTAAAATTGGAACAAAAAACTTTTCTAGACCTTTTTTCTGATAAAGAGGTGAAAATCACATATAAACATATATCTTCTCTTCATCTTCCAAAAGTTTCGTTTCATTCTTATTTATCAAATTCATTTCTAGTGAGCCGATTAATTTTCCCTATTGAGTGGATGTTAGTGTAGGGATGAAAAAGCGATTGGGTAAGGTACAAGATTTTGCCCACCTTATTATTATTATTATTATTATTATTCTAACACTCACTTGAACCTTGACGAAATAGATGATTTTAGTCCTCCACATCCTCCCAATCCTATTTCAATTTTTATTTTTTATTTTTAACACTTTTTTGTGAATTTTTATATATATCTGTATTGATAGTCGACGTAGAGTACATTATGTTGATTTAAGTCTTTAACCTAATATTAATAGATAGAAGGCTTATTTCAACGTTAATTTTGTATATTAATAATATGAGACTGTTAGATTTAATTGTTTTTTAACTTTTTAATAAAGGAAAACATTTATATAAAGTTTTGGATCATGTCACATTCACAAGACTTCCAACAATTGAAATAAATTTAACATTTTATTCTTTTATTTTAATTCAGCCTTACACTATTTCTCATAATTCAACATTAACCATTACATAATATTTATTATATATATATATATATATATATATCATTGATTGTTGATTTTCAATTCCTAATAATTTTTTTTATTTATTCATAAATTGAAAACCTAATATCTTCATTTAAAAAACTTTACCCAACTTAGTTGTATATTAGAAAGCAATGCAAAACAATTAATCTTTTGTAGTGTTAGTTTGTCTGATTCCATTTCCCTATTTTATATGTATTCCCTTTCAACGACGTACGGAATTTAAAACATTAAAATTATCAAAGTATTAATTTCCAATCAAAATGTGCCCTGTCCATCCCACTCTCTCTCAACTTGGACGTGGACTGTCAATATTATACATTAAATACAAAAGTATATCTGAATTCTCTATCATGTTGGTTTCTTCTCGTTGCATTAGCATAAATTCCCCTCCTACTAAGAAAACTTTTTTTTTTTCCATAAACAAATCTAACATAAAAGCAAGATATTTAATGATTTTCCGAAGTTACTCTCAAGTGATTATTTTTATTTGTTTTTATGTAAATTAATATCAATATGTCAGGAAGCTGAAGTAGACAGAAGCAAATTGATGATCATAGGGAGAAATGGTCTCCTTTCTGACATAGCTGTTTTCGCCTTTCGACTTGAACAAGAAAACACTAATCTTACTTTGTCTTCCATTGTTTGCATCGTCCTGTTTTCTTGCCGTCAAATGCCAACAGGGGGGGAATTCTTCCTAGTCATAACCCGTAACAGACTTCCCTGTCCCCATGCTTAGTAATTAATATATCTTTTAGTTCCTTCCCTTTGTTGCCGTATCCTACTACAGATTGGAATTAATTAACCCAACAAGTTGACTTTTAAGCAGTTTTAATTGCAATTAATTAATTAAACCTTTTCTGTTTAACTACTTAATTATGTTTGATTTTCATAGTAAGTAACGAGGTTTACTTAGGGACAGCCTTTTAGTGATATCTCCCGCATCCGTGACCGGATTAATCTTGCTCTTATCGTTGGGAAGGATATTCTTCATGATTAGTTCCCTTTTGCTTTCATTTCTTATGCATGGTTTCCAGTAAGACAACGATAAGAAGCCGCGAAGAAAAAGATAAAAAGAAGGAAAGTTTGCAGAAATGTAGTCACTCCATCAAGTTGCTCTGTGTACATCTATCCTATATCATTTAGTACTACAATTAATTTGTCCCCTTGTATCTATCCAAACAGGTGATGTTTTAGTATTGATGCTTAGCAAATTTTAACAGCATATGTTTTAAATCAAAGAATTTGATCGAGGAATATAACTAAATTTATAATATTCAATTGACAAAGACTCTAGGCTCTTATCTCTTTATCTACTTAAATAATGAATTTGTTTATTTTTATTAATAAAATTAAAAACGTATTTCATATATATATACATATATATATACACACAAAATATTGAAAAAATAAATATGATACAAACTTAACATTTTATATGTTCGTATTTTTTACTGCATGGAGTAAGTTGAGAATTAATGTCAGAACAGCAAGTCCAAAATTTTGAACTTCTCATCCATGACTACACGAAAAGCTGCTTTTTCATTGTCTTAGATGAACTTATTCTGTGGCTGCAAAAAAGCTTTGTAAGGTGAAATAATATATAATAAAAAAGACTAAGGGGACGAAGTATATACATGGTATCTCATAATATTGGGGATTGCCGGTAAGGCATCTTTTTCTCTTCTCGAGTAACAGAAAAAATGGAGTTGATGTGTCAAAATCCTATGACATCCCCACTGACGCAATCTAGTTGAATTCCTAAATTTTTTTTTTCTAGTTGGCTTCGTACCTCTGTTTGATTAGCATTGGGAAGAGATCGAGTCATTACCCCATAGGCCATAGCTCATTCTACACACTCCCAACATAGTACAAATTTGGATAAGATTGGTGTTGAGACCCAGTTATACAAGCCCAGTTCCTGATGCCTAAATAAATAAATTAGGCCCATCATTATGTTGTGGATCGCATCCGTGCAAAATAAAACGGGGAAGGACTGGGTGAATTCTATTGGAGTGTAACATAACTCTGATTCAATGTGACAGGTAGCAGGCTGAATGCAATGAACGGTTGCATTGAGATCACAGTTTGGCCCTTGCCTTATTCAACGGTAATGCCAAACCAACCACAGCGAGTTGGATTTGGTCCATGTGGACGTGGATGTGGCAATGAACCGCTGAGATTGAAGTAAAAAACTACGGTAGATTTTGGCTATGGGTCAAGCAAGGTTGAGTTTAGTTGGTCTCCAGTTCAGCTACAAGCTACAGCAAATCTACTCAATGCTGGTTTGGGATTCGGATGCTTCACTGCCTAGTTCCCAGATTTTGTTCTAAAAAAAGAACAAAAAAAAGGCATGAAAAAAAAAATGAAAAACAATAGAAGAAAGAGAAACGAAAATGATTATATGGAGACTCACAAATACTTCAAGTACCAATGTGTCCTTGTAGATTCTATACTGTGAACTGAAAGTACGGGAAAGTCTCTCCCCTCGGTTCTGTTCAGTTGCTGAGCTGAACCTTTCTGACTCAAAAACTAGAACTCTAATGAGGGATCTTTGCCTCCATTCAGACAACAAAAAAACAAACCCACCCTTTATTTGTCTCTTATTGTTCCTTGATGATTTTGTTCGGTAGCCATACGCTGCCTGATGGCTCTCTTGTCTTTGCAGTCAAATAACCCAAAGCGCATGAAAGGTCAGTGCTTCCATCCTTCACTTTCTTTCTATTTGTTTTTTTCTAGACCCTGTTTTATTGGTTGTAGGAGAGTTATTTTAGCAATATTATGATCGTTATGGTTTCCTTTTTGTTTAGCTCTTGAATCTCTTAAACTTTCGTGGATAGTGCAACCTTGTTAGGTGAAAATATGAGAAGCCTCGATCTTTTTTTTTAATCTTTTTTTTGAGATTCTTAGATGAAATATGAGAAGCATGTTGTTGATTCAAGCCTTTCTACAAGATCATCGTTTAATGTTACATTACCTCTAAATTTGGTGGGTTCTTGTGCAAATTTAGAAAGATGCCTTTAATTGCTATTTCATTTGTGGAAATCCGAATGTCAGTTTCCCTCGTAGAGTATTGTAGAGTTTAGAGTGTGATCTATTTTCTTGTTTTAGAGTTCAAATGATGGTTTTTTTTCCCCTTCTTATGTGAGAAAGGAGGAAATTTAATTAATTGAAAACTGACAATGATGGCAAATGGAGTAGGATTTTTAATTTACTGGTGGAGTACTTTAGTGTCACTCATTGCTGAAAGTGTAATCTGTAAAGAAGTTTCTCAAAGCAGTGACTGATTAGTAGGAGTTGGAAGTGTTCATTGTTGATATTGATATATTGAAATGGTGCTGTCAATTGTTTGAAAGAGGGACAATTACCATGGCTTGCATCAAGCTTGTCATACGCTTATTTATTCCATTGGAATTGTGAATTTTTGTTCATTATCATAATAAAAAGTCACCTTGAATGACATGAGGGAGGAGAGATAGAAAAGATGCTTCTCTAAGCAAATTGCAACAGCAATATATATATATATATATATATATATACATATATATACATATATATATACATTGCACTCCTCATAGCTCATTTTATCTGACTATAACCTGTTATGTTTTTAGCAGTTGGGCATAAGTAATTCTGGTTCAAGTATAGAGGCTTATAATAGGAATTTTGTCTAATTACCAATTGTTAGAAATTAATGACATCACATGTTTATCTGATACTATCTCCAAGATCTCTAGGTGTGTTGTGGAAACTTACAATCAAACTATAGATGGGTTTTGGGATATGATGGACTCGTAGATTTGTTTTGAATTTCTAACTTATGGTTTATATCCATTTTTAAGAGATCTAATATTTGGGTATCCAACATATGCATTGCAAGATGAGCTTGTTAGAATTTCTTAGATATCCCTGCTCTCTTTCAGTAAATTTGTTAGTCAATTTTCCTTGGTATCCCAAGAAAAGGTAGGAAGAGAAGAGGCAAAGTAGTGTTTTCCCCATTGAGGGAAACATGATATTACATATATTTTCATCTATTAGTCTGTTTAATAAGTTTAAAGGTTTTAGATATAGGCTACGAGCCATCATCAGAGAAATCATGCATGAGAAAACGGAAAGAAGATTGAGAAATGTGGAAATTCCTTTAATGAACTTAAGATTTTGTTCGAGCTAGCCTACAAGTTCAGGTAAAATGGTGTGAACTGTAAAGTCTTAATTACCAAGATGCATTGGTCATATAAATGTGGATACCTTAATTGATTTTAGTTTTGGAAAACATAGTCTGTCTGAAACTTTTTTGTAGTTATACACTGATATGGAGGCACTTATTAGATGAAAAAAAAAAAAAAGACACAGTTTTTGAAGTGCCAAGTTGGATACAAGGAATGTGCTTATTTCTCATATTTCATTCCCTTTTAACATTGTGCGACTGCATCTTTTGTCTTTGGTAATTGTCCAGTTTATCTTCAAGTGCTTTCTGAGATTGTAGAAATTTGTAAAGGACTTCCAGCAGGATAGTTTTAAAGGGTTGGGATTTGGCTTGCACTTTAGCTTGTAAAGTGTATTTCTTGCCATTTGCCAATGACTTACTGGAGTTTATTGTTGGTTGTTTTACGGTTTACGGTGTTTGAATTCTGTAGTTGATAGGGTTTGGAGAGTATGAATTTGGTGTTACTCTGAAGGTGTTAAGTCAGCTGCAACCTGTATACACTCAATGATCAAATATCTATTTGCATCTATTTGTGGTAATGTGTTTAATAAATTACAGAGATTTTTCTGGAATCTGGACAGTCTATTGTGGAGTTCAAATAACATTCAGTGGTTTGGAAGGTTGTATTTATTTTTACCCAATCAGGACCATTTTTTTTTATTTGGATGGTATTGCTCCTTCACTTGGGATTAAAGAAAATGATGATTGTTTATTCAATCTTTTTGTTGAAGTATATATGATGGTGTTGAATAGAAAGAGATAGTCTTTTCCACAATCTCAAAGAATGGGATTTGGGAGTTGAAGTATGTGGAAAATTTGGATCACTAGACTTATATTTTTGGATAAATTTTCTTCTACAGTTAAGTCAGATTGTTTTGAGTTAGGCTATGGAAAGGCATTGTAACAGATGAGTTTTTCTTTTTTGTAGCACATGGGACCTTTTATGATAGATGGCTGAAGAGTTTTGTTTCCTCATTACTTCTAGTTTTGAAAGTACCAATAAAAATTGCTTTTCCAAGATTTTTTCACTTTTATTTGAGCTTCAATCTTAGTATATATCATGAAGGTTTCAGTCTTTCCTGATCTGTGCATGTGTGAATTGTGAAATTAAAAAGAAGCAAGAATGTAGGATAGGGATTTATTATTTTTGTACATTAGGATTTGTCCTCACCATGTGCCATTCCTCTATACCGAACTTTGTTAACGAACTGTCTTAGGAATTACATCAAATTCTTTCATTAACTCCATGGTGAGGTTGGATGTAATGGGTCAACTGCCATATGTAATACAAATTAGCGACATTAATCACTGTACCTTTCAGTTTTTCAAGAATAAGAAATGCCCAAATTTCTTGGTACAAAGCTTGTGTAAGTGACTTGTAGAAGTTTGTGTACGCTACAACTTAGTCATTCCCTGTTACATAAGTAAATGCTTACAAAGAGGAAGAGATCAGCATGTCATATTTTAGAAATTATTTTCCAATAAATTTAGGTATACTATCATTTCATAGATGGTGTATGCAATTCATATCTGTTAGACCCATACAAATAGTTAATATGAATCACATATTATCTTTTCTCTGTAAGATTACCTTCATGAAAGAATGCCTTAATTACTGCTATCTTTTTTTCTAAAGGACATGTTCTTAACCTTAATATGGTTGTCAACATTTACTGGTTTGGTGGACAAATTGGTGGATGATGAAACTGCATGGATCATTTAATTTAATTGCAGCATCATAACCTGATGTTTTGAAAAACTGATGTCATATGCAGTTCTTTGGGGTTTTTTTTTTTTATCGTTGACCTTTCTCTTGTGTTTGCGTACCATTTATTATTTTACCAATACCATTTCCCACTTGACGTGGGAGGTGATTATTTGCCTATACAAATGTTGGTTATGTGTCACACATGACAAATTCACTGCTGGAGTATGCATTAGGGTGGATCCGAAGTCGATATGAAACAGCAGGTGGGAAGGGATGGTGTTAAAAAGAAGTAGTGGAAAGAGAATTAGTTGTGGTTCTCGTCTTAATGTGCATGATACTTTTCAAATTTTCAGTTTCATAAGCTTATTTCCAGGTAGATGCCCAGATTTTCTTCTTTATCTCTAATAGCTTCTTTATTATGGTCTTTTTCTGTTTTATTCTTTCTTTTTAATTACTTGGAGCCTCAACTATCTTCTAAATTGTTACTAGAACCAAAACCTGTAGGATAAAACAAGATAACAAACCCATTTAAGATTAGTATTTTCTCTGTAATGCCGTCTCATTCCTAAGTTTGCATAATTTACAGTTATAATACTAGCTTTTGGAGATTCCATGCTGTTCTAGTGTTATCACAAGCATGTTAAGATATTTATTAATGAATCTATTTTCAAGGGAAAGCCATCTTTCATGAATTTCATGAACGTTTTATATCGCCTTGTTCTTGGTTTACCCTAGTGCTCTACAATCTATTTCATTCTGCTATATCTAAGATTTCTTTGGGTAGCATCAGATTTCCTCAGATGTGCATATTTTATTGCAGTTTTAGCACTTTCTAGAAATCTAGCCTCTGTGTGATTGGTGTTTTTGCTTTTTTGCTATTTGTCTTTGATATTTTTTCCTATTTCTAACTTTTTGCTTGTAATTTATTTTTTGCAAAAAATTAAAAATAAAAATTGAAAGTATTAACTAAATGTAATTTTAAAAACAAATAATTAGTCTGGGGAATTTCAATGCAAGGGTATTTTTTTTTTCAAGCAGCTAGCTATAGCGCCAATCATATAGAAGTTAAATTTTAAGCACCAATATTGCTGAAAATTTCCTCTCTAATACTTTGTTACTGGAGGTGCCCAATGATTTCAATATAGGGCTTTAAAGATCATGAATGCGTCTTCATTTTCCTTGCATCTCTGGGGCTTCCATGCAACCTTGTCAATGACTCAATGTTTTAATCAAATTATTAGAACTTCAGGAAGCACAAGAACCTCGTACTAACTATTTGGAGGGTAGCGAAAAATCGGTTCTCATTTTCCTATGCACGCTGTGAAAATGCTCAGTAAGAGCAATTCGAGTCTTTATGAGGATTGAAGAGTCATGGACTCTGAAACATCATTTAGCTTGCCAGGAAGGCTGGAGCTTTGATGATCCATTGTAAGCCACGAACCAGTGCATACATTTGGGCTTTTTAAGGTTAAGCTGTCCCTATCCGACTAACAGTGGACCAAATCCGCAACCAGACCAAGTCCTCGAGCTTTGTTCTAGAGAACCGAGCAAGCCATGCAAAACCTAAATACACTGAAATGTTAACCAACCGCAAAGTCTGATGTAGCACAGATGTATGTATCTGGTATGGCATTGGACATTGTGTATATGTTACTTTTATCAAATTTCGTAGATAAAATTGTGGTGTACCGCATGATCAAGATCGTTTTTGCCGCTACAAGCCATCTGAAACTTTCTCGGGCAATAAAGAAAGAATAGTTGATGATGGTTCAACCCAGGTTCCAGTTACAACCTCTGATCTTGGTAACCTGGTAGATGGACCAAAAACAATTTCTTTTGAAGAAGCTACTAGCACATTGGGCTGAGTGCATGACATTGAGGGGAAATGTTGGTCAAGAAGAATATGTCATGAAGATGAATTACTGTCCAAAGAGTCGGGTACAGAAGTTAGGAATGAATGGATTGAAAAAGCAGATGATATTATCTCACAATCATAGCTGAAACTTGTTGCATACTTGCATTTATTTCAGAGTCATTTTTGTTGATTAATTATTTGTCATGCTGATGCATATTCATCCTAGCTTCCTCATTTCATCCGGCCCGCACTCAATTCGATTATCTTATCTCTATTTTGTTCACCTCTGTCAAGGCATCCTCAGCTTGTAAACCTTAGCAATTTGAAAGCCAATCTTTCTTAGTGGCTGACCTCTCTCTCTCTCTCTCCGCATATGTTGGCACACGAGGAGCTGCCCTGGTTGACCTTAGGGAATTAACATGGGTAATGCTCAATGAGCCTTGTGTTTGGAGTCCATAACAAGTTTGAGGGCGTTAGCACCGGCCACGCACCAACTGTGCCAGCAGTATTGAGAGATGGAGAATCAATGCGCAGTGAGGAAAAGAGCGCTTCTCACGGCTCGTCACTCTCCACCCACTCTTGGCACCATGTACCCCAGCTTGCATTTGCATATGCTTTCCGCTTCTCAAAAGGAGGCCTCTTATTTGGACTTTTTTGGCTCCATTAACTATGCTTTCTTTTGCTTTACCTCCATTTCCCTATTATTATATTCTCTTAATTAATATATAATCTTTCTTGTTAAGGCTTTTTTAGTCGACTTTATTTGAGTTTAATATTGGGAAACGGTTCCTGTTCCATTCATGAAAAGGCTTAATTATCTCTTGGAAGAAACCCAATTGAATAAAGCTTCGAGGGGTTCATATTAAAAAAATTAACAAAAAAGCTATAGAAATGGTGTCGTCGCTATCAGTGGCACAATAGTCGTTCTCTCTCTCCATTGATCTTTCTTTTGGAGCTAAGGACTTGTTTTATTGAGATTAATGATGGGTTTTGATCAATTCTTGAAGTTATAAAGCAATAGAAATGCTTTTCTTCAAGGGGCCGGGGGTCTGGAACGAGGTGCTTCTGTTTCTGTCTACCTAGCTAGTCCCAGCCAAGTGATTTCTATCCCTTGCTGGTGCTTCTTATACTTTTCATAGTTGCTGCCTTTGCATTACTATACGATTTTCCATTCAAAACCCAAACTTTAAACCTCTTATGACAAGGAAATTGGTTATTGGAAACATCTTACTTGCATTAGTCCACAAATAGATGAGATTCAAACCAAAGCATAAGGATAGAATCCTATTTATGGACTTAATCAGGGTAATTGGTGTAAGAGGAAAGAAGACGAGATTGTACAAATCTTCCATCTTTGGATGTCTCGTTCGGAATTTTTTACATAATTTTAAGTCACGTATTTAATTGTATGTGATCAATAAAAAATTTTAAATTTTAAATTTATAATAGAAACAAACCATGAAAAAGATATAAAATGAGATACTAAATTGTCCCAATGGATTTTTATTTATTGAAATGTAACTATCTTCCGGAGGTTGAGGAAACACTAGAAGATATATTTGATCAGTGCATCGTTCACGCTGGAGTGGTCATTTAATTGCAATTATGGTCCTAATAAATTGTTAAAATTTGGGTTTAATTATCAGAAAGCACGAAATGGATCGAGAAGCAGAGGGGACCCCAGCAGATCTGAACTGTAAGAGCTGCAAAAAACTGGTTGTCACGTGGGAGCGTGGAAGGAATAAGCCCCCCCCCCCGGAACCCAAAACGCACATGGGAACGCTTCGGTGTTTGGGCCTCTTCATTTACACTTGCTCAAGACGTTCACGTGGCAAACTTTGAGTGATGACTTTTGGACCTTTTCATGGCTCATAATATTTTATATGCTCCTCCCTCCGTTGTAATTGCTTCCCCATCTTCCACTCTTTGATCTATATTGATTTTTCTCTTAATTTTCTTGGTCAACAAATGATGGTTAACCATTTTTCAAGCTTTTCTTAGTGGCATTATATAACCCATGATGTTCACATTTTAGTCTTTTTATATAATATTTCATATGCATCGTAATAATGACTCTTTTTTGTCAAAAATTAAATAACACATTTGATTGTCAAATTATTTGTAAAAATAAATATTTATAAATTTAGTATTTATCATATTTATATCATTTGCGAGTTATCCAACAATTCAACTATTTGAACAAAATGATATTGTTACTCATTTTAGGAAAACAAAAATTGTTGGGCAGATTGTCGAGTGGGTGGCATCTTAGTTTTATTAGTTTGCCCTTGGTTTCTAAGATTTTATGGATCCTTTTGGTAGCGTGAGGGAAATAAGGGAGTATTTAATTACATTCATGTCAAATCGAAGGCCACTTTCGACACCATGCATCCACCTATTAGTAGGGAATTAAAGGGAGAATTTCAAGGAAAGAGAACAAATTAAAGGGATCTGTATAATCTTTTAATATAAATTCATGAAGTGCCGAACTCAAAAGCACAAAAGTTGAATAATTCTTGAAAAGATAATATTTAACAAATAAATTTTGTTTTAGTAGTTATCATATGCAATCATCATCAATAGTAGGCTGACTTGAGTAAGAGATGGAAAATAATCACATGGCCAAACTTCTTTAATTTTATTGATTTATTTTCTTTATAGATGGGCAAACTACTTAATTTAAGAAAAGTTATCCATTTTCTTCAACCTTCTAGCCTTAAATTTGGGAAATCAAATCATTACTATGAACTTTGCTACTTGATAAATTTAACATTATCAGGTTGTTGTGCCCTTGTGGGCATATCTCTACCAAATCATTGTGGATTATGTTATTTACTCGAGTTTGACTACTCTAATTAATTTCATCTGATCTTGTAATTACTTGGTGTTAAGGCTGTTCAAAGAAATGGTAATGGCAACTATGTTTTTCAACAGACAAACTTTGATATGTCTCGATATTTCTCAAAAGTAATAAACTAGGGATGTTCTCGAGCCAAATATGACGAAGGAAATTAAAGTGGTAGGGGGTCAAAATTCTTACTAGAAACAAACCGAATTTGATTAATTTCTATATCCATTTGGATAAACATGAGCTTAAGCTATGGGTAATTGTGCAAAAGCTGATCTAAAAGCTAGGGTAATAGCTTGAAGAAGAGCACAGGCATATCCTGCATTCTAAGGGAAAACATGCATTGAAGCAAGCGATGTTTGCTTTGATACACAAAAGCTGCTGCATCCGCGAAGAGATAAACAGTAAGCTCATCAAGCGCCGAGTCCAAATAAAAGCACTCATTTCTCTATTCCAACCCCCGCAACCGCAACATCACATTTGCTGTGTCTCTTAGTTAGGACCCTGATAAAATTATGTCCTCTTAACAAGCTGACAGGCAGTTTTTTATGGGGTGAACGTTTATCAATAAAAGGAAAGGTTTCTTAAGATTAAATTCTCTGTATCATTCTTATTTAATTACATGCTATTTAGCATGTTTTAAGAATGCGGCAAAACATTGGATGAGGAGGCAATAGTTGATTTAAGTTATTAATTTCCTTAATTCCACAGCTAAAAAATTAAATTAAATTGCCTGGATTTCTTGACCATATCTTAAATACAAGTTTTTCTTTAACCCAGATGTTTTTAAAAGTAATGCAAGTGGAGAAGATAGAGCCCACCCCAGTCCACGCAAAATGATAATAAAACGACAATGAAGTCTTAATCATCCACGTGGTTCCCTCATGCTCATAGTGTTGTACCCATGATTTTTTTTTTCCTTTTTAACTTTTTCTTTTTGATTAATTAACATTTTAAACACCATGGAATCTATGCGCTAATGGGTTTGTTTATGCAGATTATTTTATTAATTGTAGGGCCTTTTTTGAAAGCTACAAAGGAATTAATATTAAACTATGATTGATTGAATAATAGATATGCTGTTTTACAAGTTGGCTTTAGTGAAGCATTTTTCAAAAAGATGGTTTGGATGTGTTATTGTGTTTTGTCAAAATGATGCTGATGATGTGTTTTCAAGTCTCTCAAAAGCAATACAGCTAATATGATTTACAATGGGAATTGTTTGCTCAGACAGAGTAAAGCTATAGTTTTCCCTTTTGGCCTGATCCTTGCGGGCCTTGCAATCTTGGTATCATATGGCCTCCAAATCCCATAACATAATCAGTTTTAATTACTCCAGATTTCTGAATATGAATGTGTGTTTTTGATAGAAAAAACAGTAAGCAATTTTCCATTTCACTGTATAATGATTGAAAACAGTGTCATACCATAATGGTTAAGGCCTCCCAATTGACCCAAAGAAGGAGAGTCATAAAAAAAAACAAGACAGATTCCAATAGTATAATTTTGCCACAACTTGGAAAATGTGGAGAATTCTCTTGGGAGTTTTTTGTGACTGATCAATAATTATAAGTTGGAAAAGGTGTAGGAAATTCTGGTTCCTATATGAGATCTTGGATTTCTGTTAAGGTCGTAGGTACTTTTAAGTTCAATCAAAAGGAAATGAGTCTATCAAAATTTAAGGATTTAACTAAAGTTACACACTTTTTCTGGGTCATATAAAGTGCAAAAGTAGATGATAAGAGTCCATGGTTGTTAAGAATGTAATTGAGTTATATATATTTATCCAGTCCATGCTTCCCAAAAAATGTCTTCTCCTTGCTTGCTGGTTAAGCATTTGAAAAAAGAAAAGCAGTATCATAGTTTGATGAAATAGCAAGCTTCATAGATGATTGTGTAGGTGGTCAGTTTTAACACCCTCTATGATGTAAAAGAAATGGAACCCATGAATTGACATCAAAGGCACTTCCATAGAAATGTGATGCAGAGAGAGGAAAATCCAAGCAGAAATTCCCTCACCCCCCAAATTATATATGAAACAATGGGAGGAAAAGCATATGCAACATCACTAAAATTGACCTTATTCACATTTTTTATTTTGTTAATACGATGGGGAAAATAAAAACTATATAAACATATATATATGAAGATTAACACCCCCGCCCCCCCCTCTCTCTCTCTCTCTCTGTTTATCCTAATCTATATACTGTACAACTCCAAATCAAATATATGTATACATGTGGACCTTACATTCATCAAGCAACATGATTTCCCCCCAGAAACATCCCATGCCATGTGATAGAGCCAAAAATGAAATGAAGAAGAAATTAAACAAGATAAATTCAAATATGCTATAGGAACAAAAAAAAATATCAGGATAAATGAAAATAATCAATTGTTTCAAATCATAGTGTAAAATCAGAATTTGACTGATTTACTGACAAATCATTATATCTTTTGTTATTTGTACTCTAGAGTCCAAGACACTATCATTAATACCTTTTCCTTATTTTTAATCACTTCTCACTTATTTAATGTCCTAAATCAAAAAAAGAAAATTTATATCATTAAAAAAAATCTTAGTATCCTACAATATCTAGTGAAGATTTACTGAGATCCAACATTGCTTGCTGAAAATTCAAATTGCATATTTATAATGATAAGCATCACATCCTTCATTTTCAGTGTGATAATATTTCATAAAACCACCTTTTTGGAAACCCAGGACATAGTTTAATATTTGACCTCAAAATTTTAATAATCAATGATCTGTTATGTTCTTTTGTTCAAAATTAATATATACTAAAACCAAATGAGGCTGTTCCCTTGTATGGTAGAGCCTTTATTTATTTCATATGTATAATATTCTTTTTTGATGAAAGAGAGAATTATTAAACTAACATATATAGTAATTGTATTAATTGAATTTAACTTATAATAAGAAAAAGAGAATGTTACTTTGTAGTAGAAAGATCCAATAGGGTCTGCAGATTTTTTTTTTATTTTTTTAATATATATTATACTTTCTCTTTACAAACCTTAAGGAAGGACGTGCTCATCGTGTAATGATTGGACAAGAAAATTTATCCGAGGATTAGGCTTTTTCATTTATATATCCCAATCTTTCCTAATCAAAATAATTAAAAAAAACATATAAAAAATCAGAGAAAGTAGCTAGTATTTTTTTAATCCTTGAAACTCCACCACTAATCAATACCTAAGGAAACAGTTCTTCAATATTTCATTATATCTTTCTGTTTGATCTTAAGCAAAATAAATAAACATATTGAAACTGTTCACTTTGTTAAGTCTTGATTATTTAAATGAAGGTAGTTAAAATTTGAAATCAGTGATTAAAAGACTCATTCATACTTTGTGCTTTTTGTGTGAACCATAGAGACCAAAAACCTCACGACGGTCGAGATTGTCATCATAATTAAGAAGAAGGAGCAAAAAATTTTCCATATGAATTACATACATTAAGCCGATATTTGGTAGCAAGATTGTGTGATCATGGATTATTAAATTAATCAAGTTGAATTAAAGAAACAGAAACTAGCGGGACCCCGGATTTAAGCATAGATTAGGGAAGTTAATTACATGTTTCAAGTCCAAAGACGCGGTCTAATTGGTTGATGTAGATGTTTTCATTGAAATTACCTAAAAGATATTGTTAATTTTTTTTATTTTAAAAGACGACAAATTAGCGCATGAACTTAAACTCCATGCCAGCACTTACTTGGAAGAATCATACGAAGCCTAGTGGTCTCAATTATTTGAGGTGGTCAATTTGGGACGAAGACAACTATGATTGATCTTTCCCTAGTCACATCTCGCAGCTCAAAGTTTACCATCTTAAAATGAAAAGAGAATCAAGATTCCTCAGTAAAGGTCAAAATTAATGTTGTTCTTTGACCTATTGTAGTAGCCCCAAGCGATGCACATCAGATTATTTTTTTGTCTTGATTATACCTATTCGTAGGATTACAAATTGAATGCATTAATTTCCTTTGCAATGAACTTATGAAAACTAACGAAGGAGAGCTTGTCAGTCATAGGAGGCTTTAGGCTTTCCGAGAGAAGGGTTTGATCCCTCCTATTGACCAAATTTTGGATTCACTTGGAATTCAAGCTTGAAGTAATTGACTAAAAATTGCATTTAATGTCGTGGTTAGATAACAAGAAATCATAATCAATGGCGCATCGTTTTACGATGAGTTACAAAAGCATGATTTGGACAAGTAGGAGTTAATTCAAACCAAAAGAATAGCCAGCTACCGTACTATCCAATATCTAATCCACGTTTAATAGAAAGAATTACAAGTTGCAGATTCAGTGGAATAGTCCAAGAGACGAACAAGAATGCTGGGAAACCCCCCATGCAATGCAAGAGCAGCTCACGGCATCTCTCACGGGCTACAGCCCGTGAATATGGGAAGATGTCCATCGTATTTTTCAGAGCCTAGCCAATGGTAATTCGTTGACACTTTTTTCCTTTGGTGTTGTGTTGTTTTGAGAAAGAGAAAGAAGGGGGATGAGAAAAAGCCAAAAGGGCTTGACCTGGTTCATTGATTTGACCCGATCCGTCCTTGGAAGATCCACCAACTCTGCTTCCCAAATCCCTCAATGTCTCCATCACATGTCAAAAAACCTCTCTTTCCTTACCTTTGTTTCTTTTGAAGGTTCTTTAGCCCTCCCGTGGGTTTGGCTTTTGTGACCCAAAAAGTCATACTACACGCACTCGCCCAACCTCTGAGACTACAGATTTTACGGTGAAGGAGAAGTTTGATGTGGAGACTCATCAGGAACTGAAGCTCAGCTCTGGGGACCTAGAATTCAGGGGGCGGGAGGAGAGGAGAGGAGAGGATGCACTTTTCTAGGATTCGAAAGGATAAGGTTCTTGCTATGCCTTTTTCTTTCTTGCCAAAGCAACCTAGGTAGAAAGAAATTACTTGCTACCTGCCCAGGACAGGAATATCAGACTTGTCAATGACATTTATTAATTTCTTCCACGCACTCATTACTCGCGTGTCATCAATCATCCTCCGTACTGCAAACCACAACCACAGCTTTTATTTTTGTTTTCCTAATTATAGGGGAAACCTCAATTTTGTACGAATTAAGAAATTATATTTTAATCTTATATTTTGATTAACGAAAGAAAAAAGGGTTTTCTATTTTAAAAATAGTGAACTTTATTCCTTGACAACAATCACCTGTTTAAATAGTTTTATGAATATTGCAATGAACCAACGGCTGTTACTAGCATAAATTATGAAAAAATTGGTACATTTTTTCTTTTGTTTTTGGGTTTTGTTACCATAAATGCGAGTGACAATTTAATGGTAGAAACAGTAGTGCAGAAAGGGCCAGCAGCAAGCAAGCAAGGTGATCAAATGGTGGGGCAGGTAATTGCAGGGCTATTGGCTTTGGTTTCTCAGAGTCCCCCCGGAATTCAAGGGGAAGAAAAAATTTTTTGAAAGAAAGAGAGAGCAATTCCCGATGAAAGTGACAGCTGCCTCGTGGCCGACAGCTATACGGTGGCCTTTCCCTGCGTTTTGACTTTGGACACCGGCCGCACGTGATCTCCCCTTCAACAAACCTTACACTGCAACTTCTTCCACGCCCCCCCCCACAACCCCTTCGCTCACTCTGCAGACTCCACCCAGGAAGAGAGAGAAGGTGGCGATCAGTTTTTACTCATGAAAACAAAGACAGCTAGCCCCAGCTTTTAACCACCTACTTCGCTTTCCTTAGACTGTCCTCTCTTCCTCTTACTAGCTAGCTTCCTTGGTCTTTGGTCACTGACGACTGACCACCCCGACTGATCGAATTACATGCCCTGTTGCTTTGCATTGTGATCACAAAATCTCTCATTCCTGAACCCGTCCTTCACCTCTCTCTTTACCTGTCACTCAAGTCTCCTCATTGGTTTTTGCAAACATCGTGAGCCCCCCATATTATTTTTAATTTCTCAATGATCATATTTTTTGTTACTAAATTAAGTTTTGACAAAAGTATGAAAATTAGGGTCACCTTACAAATTTTGACCATTGAAATCAATTTAGGTACACAATTTGTAACCAAACCCAAATCGGCACGTCAAGTCCAATGTGCCACTTGCACTTTGAAAGTGTTAATTTTACAATTGGTGCATCTTAGAATTTTTTTAATTTGGTGGTCCTTGTTTATTTGTTTAGAAGGCAAATGTTGCCAAGTCTTAATTAAGCAATTAATTTATTCCAAGGGAGAAACCCTAGCCTTTCAAATTTGCATAGACTTTAGACTTTTATTTAACTATAAAAACAGTTTGAAACTATTGCTTTCTTTCTTTCCTTCTTTCTTTTACGCTCTGGATTCTATCGGTTTGGAAATAGCTTAAAGAATGGGCATGGTTCTTTCCCCAGTTCACAACCTCGTACCACGGTTTTCCACCACAATTTAAGCTTTGTCCGAGGAACTCTGTGCCCTGTACTTCACGACTATTAACTACCACACATAGTCCTTTTTTTTTTTTATTTCCTATTACAAGAATGGAAAAAAAAATTATATACCCCATGCATGAGAAGAAATGCTAGCAGATTTTTTAAAATAATTAATCAGATTATTCTATTACTATAAATAAATTTTGTATCTAATGTAACTTAGTATACTTAAAAAATTTTGTTAATTTGATAAAAATAAAATGAAATTATATACAAATTTTTTATCATGTTGAAGATCAATTTTATTTAGATTGTATAATAATAAATAATTTTTTTACTATTTCAATCTCAGAATTTAAATTCAAAACCTTTAAATTAAAATCTCTAACTGGGTTGAAAATTGTAGGTAGATATTTAAATTTAAGTCTCAAGTACTCTTCTCCTGTTAAAAAAAGAAAAAGAAGTCACATTCATTAATTGATTTTGCATGTTCATGTGTGACTCCGGTCAACTAATTTGAAGAAAGATAACGATGAACTTCAACCAATAATCAAAGGCCAATTTTTTCAGCTTTGGCAGGTGAGTATAATTTCCAACAAAATGACACTAAGTACAAAAGTCTATGACTTCCTACACCACATATCCGATCCCCAGTTATATTTTGTCTTTATTTTTTTTGGAGGGCCAATCTTAGCCTTGGGTTAAGTTAGCCTGACATGTTGCTATTTGCAAGTCAAATAAATTTTAAATTGGCAAACCCCCCTCCCCAAATTCACCTACTTTAGAACTATACCTTTGAATAAATTAAACACTCTTCATTTACTGGTCAATCTTGGTGTCTTCTTGAATCATTATAATTAATGGTATTCAAATCAAATTACTGTCCAATAAGATAATGAACTTATTGTTAAACGGACACATCGTTACATTCAATAATTTCATATTTTAAAAATGAGTTTATAGTTCTCTTATAATTAATATGCATGTGTGTATATATAGATATGAAATGAGTATAAAATAATCATTTCAAGAACATTTAAAAGGAGTGTACAAAAAAACTTTATAAAGAAATAGTACGACAAGGTATATAAACCCTAGAGTCTGCGTCGAGGTTACGTGGATCCAAGAATTGGATTTGACATTAGTGATTCGTATGTCAAAACCTTCTTCTCTTTCTTTCTTTCCTGGGGTCCTTTTAAAGAACTAAGAAACATCTGTGACAAGCAAGAAACCTTCACCGGCCACCTTTACTCTCCATTTATCTCAATGTGATCCTAACGCGCCTTAAGTAGGGGTTCTTCCCAAAACTCCCAATTCCTTTTAATTTAGTGTACTATAATAACTAAATGTTAAACCAAGGTTGTTGCCATACATTTATTTAAGTTTACATTTATTCTAACTTCTTGTTTTCCCACCTGTAACTGTAGATAAATATTTCTTTATACAATCTTGTATCTTTTAATTGTTAAAAGGAAAATAACAAAAGTGTGTTGAGATTGTTTTATATCAATCAAAAAAAATGGGTGGAAATTAATTTTTAATACCGTATGTGTAATTAATTAAGTTTAAAAAAATAAATTATTAGACTAAAATATTATTTTTCTTACAGTTTTATCTCAAAAATATATTTACTCTTTTTATTTAAAAATTCAAACATGAGATTTTCGAAGAGATTTAAGCACGAAAGGACCACTCATATTTTCATAATTTCTTTGATAGTGCCTATCAGGGTTATGATGATCTTTGAAAGGAATATGGTTTTGTGAACATTGAACAAGTAGTAAGAAGAAAAAATTGTTCACCTATCAACTTTAGTCTCTCCTAGAAGTGTGCATGAGCAACTTTATTGTAGTAGCATTTTTTTATTTCTTTTGTTAGATATATATATTGTTGTAATGCTGGCTTAACTAATTAATTAATTAATCTTTTCAACAACAACAATGGTAATTAAACAATCAATTCATTAGTACAAAGTATGTTTGGGAGGATAAACATATATATATATATATGTTTCAGTTATTTAAGAACTCATTTTTAGTATAGAACTTTTTTGAGACTAAGAAATCGACAATGATTGTCTTCATGTATAAATTGCTGCTAACATAATAAAAAATTCTAAAAAAATAAATAGTATGAGCGACAATAATTTTTTTTTATTTTTATTTTAACTCTTGATGATGGGCGTGATGGTACGGACATATACCTTAAACCCCACTGCCTATTCTCTTGCTCCCTCTTTTTCCCAACCCAATATTATAAAAAAGACACAACTCTTTCCAAATTTAAGATAGATATTGATACAAGTAAACAAAAATGTCTAGAGATATCTCCGAATCAACAGAAACAATTTGAGAATGGGAAAAGGAGAAAGAAGGTTAATGGTATTATATACAATATATATCACTATCATTACAACAAATTTGATTTAAGATTATACATTTTTAAAATGTGCATTTGAAATATTTTTAGTAATATTTTTTGTATATTTTTTGCAATATATTTATAGATTTAATTACATTAGATGAAATTTTAACAGCATTATAAATAAAATATAATTATAAAAATAACTTACATTAATAAAGATTGTACTCTTAATATTACTACTAAATTAATGTGAACGAAGTGTAACTACAATTTAAAATAGTTACGATTTTTAAAATTTTACAAAATAAAATGATATGTCATCTAAAAAAATATAATTAAAGTCAAATTAGGATTTATTTTAGTGGACGTTAATCATATACAAGCAAAACATAAGGGGAAAATTTTTGTCAAGCATCCTAGCTAGCAAGCTCATACTCTTGGTTTAAAAAGTCGGCAGATAGAGAAATCCTAACTGGGCTTTTGGCACTGGCCTAGCTAATATGTACATATTTTTCATGAAGAGAAAAAGAAATAGTTAAATAGCTTTGCAAAGGCCACTTACCATTATTCTACTTAAGGAAAGAAAAAATTGCTACCTAAAGTAGTTTACTGTCAAATAAAGGGAATTAATTTAGTCAAATATTTACATTGGTAAATTTCAACGCCTCGATATGACCTCGTGGTTTGAATGGGAATATGAACACTTTCTTTGATTTCAGATAAAATATATAAAAGTTATGTACTTTGCTTCAAACCAAGAAAATTTCTTTCTTTTTCTTCTTTGTTGATTGACTTGTACATGTTTCCAATATGGAGTTAGGTAAGTGTGGTCAAGTGAAATTTAGAACACATGCAAGAAAATAAAAATCCCTATGTTGGGAGCCTTTTAGACTTTTACACGCTTGCAAATGCCGACTTCTTTGCTTTGTAGCTTCGCCTCTTGAACACCAAAACCAAAATTTCCAAACAAAATTGCTCACTCTTTCCATTGGACACATGATTGCTGTGGAAGCTGATCAATGTAATTTGTGGAGACCATATGCTAATTCAAGCATTTAAATGCATACGTTTTGTTTTATTCTAGCTTTGCCCTTTTAAAATCATGGAAGCTTTTTTTTATTTTCTTATCCAATGGTTCAACTATGGAAGGAAGTAACCCTTAAATATTTGCTTTCTGATTTTGTTAAATTATTCTTATTATAGCACCACTCTTATATAGAAGCTAAATCATGTTGTATATAAATTATATAAAAAAAACCATTCATAATTATAAATTTTACATTATAAACAAAATATTTTACAAGTTAATTACTTTTTTTGGCTCATAAGTCACTCGAATTAAAAACTAATTATAACTTGCCTTAAATAGTTATCAACTGTGACCATTCCCATATCAAAAAAGAAGGTCCTTTCTCTTCTTCTCATTTTTATATATATATAAAAACAAGATACAGTTTGTTATTAGCAAGTTAACAAGTTGCAAAGCCAACAAACAAAATAATCGAAAGTGGTTTACCATTTATGAATGTGTTATAATATATAATAATGTTCATTGACTTATTTAATTATATATATTTGTATCCTAATAATTAAATTTTTATTTGTGTCGTGCTATATATATACAAAGGGAAAAGGATACACCAAATTTAACTCATGTCTTCCTATGTTGTATTAAGATTGGCACTCTATAAACGTCAAATATTTAATTTATTGAGCAACTTATACTGAATAAATTAAGGGTCTTATCAATTGCACAATTATTTAAGTAGTACATTTAATTAAATTTGTAGTTTTATTATGTTGTATATGCCTTCTTGAACAGGTGGTCCGGCATCCAATGTAGACCCGAGATTTAAATAACCTTTGTTAATAAACATTAATCTATTCTATAATTTCAAATTAAAAGAAAAAGAAATCAAAGAGATCAATGGATCAGGCGAATTCGCAAATGTATATGACAAGCCCATGATTTCATCAGGCATTGGATTGGAACACTGATTAATGATCTCAATTTGCTATTGTTGAAAAATATAGAATAATATAGATAACAAAGTATGAAACCCTAATCTCTAAGAAGAAAACCTAACTGCCCGGTCCGACCACCATTAAACTTCCAAAGGCGTCATGGCAATTGGTTAGGCTTTCACTTTCAAGGGCTGCTCAGCATGAGCTTGCACGTCTCCTTGTACCTAAGAGGGGAAAGGAAAAACTAATTAAAGATTTATAGGACATACTTGTAATTAATTAATTAGCAGCAAATAGTGTATATTTAAACCCAAATCAACCAGCAGTTGTATTAAATTTGGGTCACTATTAAATTCTAGGTCTTAGCTCCTCAACTTTTGTCGTCTTATGGAATTAGCATAACCCAGCAATTGATCATAGAATACTTTAATATGAAAGTGACAAATTAAAATTCATGAAAGAGGGTTATAATTTATGTGATGAATAAGCATTAGTTTCACTATGTATAAAACCAATATAAAATTTAAAAATAAAAGACTGCCTAAAAAGAAAGTAACTGAATTTTCCCCTTAAGGAGGAACAAACTGAAGTCAAGAACCAATTGATAAAAAGCATTGAATTTAGTAATTGTAAACGAGATGCATGCTAATTAATCTCTGATATTTGATAGTACAAAATTATGATACAAATTCAGCAAAGCAAGGGGCAGTGACGGCCAGGAGGAGGAGAGGGCCGTCCAGGGAGTGGGAGGAGGCGACAACAATGGGACCCAGGCGCCGCAGCACCATTCCCCACTTGCTCCCATTGGTTTTTTTTTTTATCTAATTTTTGTGTAATTGCGCCTCTTTCTCTCTTCTTAACCCGAACTTTGGTCAACTTGTATAATACTAACCATGGTTAAGATTTCTTCCTTGCCATCAAAGTCCAAACCCCCATGACCAACATCTATCATCTAACCCCACCCACACAATCGCCCTCCCCCGTCTAGGGTTCATTTGCTCAAATGTTCTTATCATTAGATCACAACATCATAAGAAACAACCACCCTTACTCACTCTTTCTCCCGCGTGCCCCTCCCACCATCCAATCTAATAACAAAATCAAGCACTTAATTACGAAAGTATATGCCATATATGTATTTCGTCATCTTTTTCAAAAAATTCTCCCCAAGCTCTTGAATTTTTATTCAAAACCATTTTGGCTTCTGCATCAAGTTATTTCTTTAATTAAAGGACTTTTCCACTAATAAAAAGAGGAAGGTCATGAATATATGTGTAATATAGAATGGAAACTTATATTTAAAACATTCATTTGTTATTTATGCGTGTTTTCTTTTTAATTTTTTGATTAGTTTTCACGGTGACATGATAATTAATGTAGAAGAAATCCCTTTAGGAAGAATAAAAGCTTCTTTGAAGTAGTAGTAATATTTTTCTCTATTTGGTCACTCATTTCTTGATCTATATATGATTTAATTTAATAATATAATTTAATTTGTTTTATATATATACACACTTACATACGCTCAATGTTTGGGAGTCCACGCTCCGAAAATTGAGAATGGGCTTGGCATCCACCAGCCTGTGTTTCAAAAAATAAGGAAAAGCAAATAAAAAAATTTCCCAACCAATTATTATTTTATGTATATATTTAAACTTTTTGGGGGTGAGAAATGACTGCGTTTTTTTTATAGACTTTGTCCCCTCTCCGTCCTCTTCTTCTTCCCCTTCCTCTTCCCTTTCCTGTCCCTGCACTCGATCTCCCCTCTTGTTGTTGGTTTTCTTTTTAAAAAAAAGGGAAAACCCTTTCTTCGCCTCTATTCAAATCTTTTATTTCTTTCGAGTCCCGGAGAGAGACCTTGCCTTTCCCTTTCTTTTTCCTCTTCTTTATAATTTCCCCTTAAAATAAACAAACCCCCATAAACAGTTTTTAATCTAAACTTAATTTATAGAAGTATATATAATTTTTTTTAATTTTTATTTTTAATCCTTTGTTTTTCCTTGTTTTCTGTTGTCCTTTGATGCTGGCATGGCCGGTCTTGATTTAGGCACTGCTTCTCGCTACGTTCATCAGCTTCACAGACCCGACCTTCACCTCCAACACCAACCTGAACCTGAAGACCACGAAGCTTCGCACGACCGTGTTGGTGGTGGAGGAGTTGGTTCTCAGTATGGTTCGGCTGACCATCACCAAGACGATGTCTCTCACCAAGCTCTGGACCTAGTCAACGCAGGCAACTCAGGCCCAGGTGACCTTGTAGCCCGCAGGCCAAGAGGCCGTCCTCCGGGTTCCAAAAACAAACCGAAGCCTCCAGTCATCATCACAAGGGAGAGTGCAAACACGCTCCGAGCTCACATTCTTGAAGTTGGGAACGGCTGTGATGTGTTTGACTGTGTTGCAAACTACGCTCGGAGAAGGCAAAGAGGAATCTGTATACTGAGTGGGAGTGGTACGGTGACCAACGTGAGCATTAGGCAACCGGCTGCAGCTGGAGCTATAGTTACTCTTCATGGCAGATTTGAAATATTATCACTTTCAGGTTCATTTTTGCCACCACCAGCTCCTCCAGGTGCCACCAGTTTGACAATCTTTTTGGCTGGTGGACAAGGCCAGGTTGTAGGAGGAAGTGTGGTTGGGGAACTGATGGCGGCAGGACCCGTTATTGTCATAGCTGCATCCTTTACAAATGTAGCCTACGAGAGGCTGCCCTTGGATGAAGATGAGCAGCTGCAGATGCAAAGTGGCGGCGGCGGCAGCGGAGGTGGAGGAGGAAATAACATGTTTGCTGATGCGGGAGCTGGCGCAGGGGGGTTGCCTTTCTTCAATTTGCCGCTCAATATGCCTCCCAATGTCCAGTTACCGGTTGAAGGATGGCCAGGAAACTCAGGTGGTAGGCCTCCGTTTTGACAGATTTGGGTGGAATGTGATCTATGGATGGAAAATTCAAGCTCTGTTGAGAAGCAGTTTGCATTGACGGAAACGGGATTCTTGGATCATAAAGGTCAGGAAATTCATGGACTAGTTATCGTCATCATCATCATCATGATCATGCTTCTTCTTCCTCTTCCACTTCCACTTCTTCTGATGTTGATGTTAATTTTAGGGTTTTTTTTCTTTAATCTTTGTTTTAGTTCTTCTTTTTCTTCTAACTGTTCTTTTTTTTTTTTTGGATTTTTCGACTCTATGATATCTGGAAATAGTCCCTCTTGTTCATGGTGAAACGACTTTCTTCTTCTCTATAAGAAATGGTTTGATGATGTATTAACCTTTGTTGGATAATATCAGTCACTGAATTTCAGTGTTACTAACAGATCAACTAGGGTTTTCCTTTTTCCTTTTCCTTTCTTTAATTTTCATCTTTTAAGTTTGCATCACATCTGTCTTTCATCCCCTACATAGACCAACACATACCATTCTTGTCCTCCTTCTTTACAACAGCTTCTCCTCAAGACTTAACAAAGTAGTAAAGGCTTCCAAAGCAAATCTTGTAGAATTCTTGGTAACATGGGATTGTGTTTCTTGCATTGTTTTCAGGAGAGAATAAATAAAACAGTATAAAATATAATTAAGAGCAAGGGTTTCATCGCAGGGGGATTCTTCTTGATCGGATGGTGCCTGACCCAACATGAGTTTTTGCATTGATGTTCAAGCTAACTTTCTTGATATCTAGTTCTCTTGGGAATAAGCTCCTTCCTATACATATATTTTTCTATCAGAAGAAATTCTTCTCTTCTAAAATCTTTTTGAATTAAACCAAAACATAACCAAAAATCTAAGCACCCTCTCCATTAACAAGTACAAAACTGCTCCTTTATAAACCCATTATTGTTTCAAAAACAAGCTTCCATTAATATCTCCATGAACAAGATGGTAACAGAAGCCTTTTTCTGGTCACATAATTAGAGATGGCGTCTTATTAGCTTAGGTGATCAAAATTTATATAAAGTTGAGCCAAGAGTCATTCATAAATACATTCAGCTTGCAGCACAGTTGCTTTGTGGCTATCTACTCAGATTCCAGTACTTCTGTTTCTGATTATTTTGGACACCCATTTGGGGTGGGAGTGTGTACTATAAGAATCAAAATGTTGTCCTTAAATCTTTCAACACCCTCCTTAGAATTCCCTAGAGATCAGCCTGTGCATAGTTTCCAGGGAGAACCAAAAGAAACATAACATATAGTATCTCTCCCTCTCCTTATCAATGGGATGGATGACAGATTTTATTTCCTCACAAAAAAAATTATAGATATTATTTTATCTTCATTATTATATAATTTCTTAAACATTGTTTTTGCTTTAATAAGTAAAACTCTAAATAAATAGTTGTATACTTAAAGAATTATAAGTAATAATGTCAAAATGTTTTGAACTCATGGGGCACTCTTTAATTATAAAGGTAGTCTATGTTAAATATCTTTAATTAAAGCAAGTGCCTCTGTATATATTCAAATATTCTTTTTGGTGTTTGTTAATGAATTGGTACAGTAGGGCAATGGTTTTAAAATGAATAACAGTACTCTTACATGGAAAAGGATATATTAACTTATTTAGGCTTTTCCATCTGCACAAACTTGATTTTAGAGCCTTTCTTCCACCAACAGTCCTCTCCATTCATAGCATTGGCAGCTATGCATGCTCCCAAATCCGATAACCCTTTTTTAGTTTTTACTTAAATACCATCACTGCCTTTTTTTTTTAGCTATTAATTATAAGAGTTGGGCATTTTCCATAAGATTATCCTCCATCTGACTGATAGGATTAAAGTTTCCATGGTTCAATCAGAAGACTGAATTTCCTGTTTATAAAGATAGCGATACAATGATTTAACAAATGTTATAACATAGATACCTCATGCGAAAGAAATTGGCCGTAAAAGCTTTTTCTGATTGCATATTGTGATCAAATAATGGTCTTGTTTATCCATCTTGATGCTGATTCCTTTCTTGCTTACGATTACAGCCTCTTCAAAATCAATGCTTCCACGCTTCATTAAGAAATAACATAAGCCATGATCTTCATTAGTCTGTTTACTATCAGTTAGGTATTCCATCAATAGTGCACTTAAATAATATATATTTTGTAAAAAATTATTGTCAGTGAATGAATCTATTCTCCACTTTGAATCCTTATACCAAGGTTCCTTTATGGAGAAAGAAAATGCTTGCCTTGCGCCAATTATCAACATTGCTGAAACATATTATTCTCATTGTGCGTTGTCTTAAGATAGAATTGTATTTTAGTCTCTTTGGTACTAAAGAACTTTAGTTCTGGAATATGCCCATTTTATTCCAGGGTTTTTTGTTTCGTTTTGATCAGTCTGTTGTTTTGAACTAAACACTAATATCTGAGAAGTTGAATACACATACCCAAGAGTTAACACAGTTCATGAACCATCCCTTGCGTGATATAATATTTACTTTTGGTTTTGATATATTTAGAAGTGTTCCCAAAGTATTTAATCTACTAAAATTTCTGAGAGTATTGAAAGCAAAAGCAAACTAATTGCACAAAAAGAAAAAAAGAAGCAAATTCACATGCTCTACAGCTTAACCAGCGATCATGGTAACCTTGGAGTGAATGGAAATGCTATGATTTTGTTATATTTATGTTAATTATCTTCTAAACTTATCCATACATATATATAACAATCAGAAAATAAAACCCCTTAATTTAAAGGCTATAGGTGCACTATACTACTTACGAACAATCTCTAATTATGTACCAAATTAAAAAAAAAACAGTAATTATATATATATATATATATATAGATACACGCACACATAATTTACAGTAAGATTGTCTATTCTTCATAATTTAGTCAAGAGAATTCTACAATTCTTGATTAATTTGATTATTTACTTTTGGTGATATATATAGAATTTCCATCATTCCAGTTTCTTTCTTATTTGATTTTTCTTTTTTTACTTTAACCAAATCAAATTTGATTTGTGCTTGTAGTTAGTTATCCTTCCTCCAATTCTAATAGCATCAAGAAGTGGCATAACAAGAGAATCGTTTATACCCTCTTGCATTGCATATATATGATACCTTAAATTAATGACAAGAATAAACGGAGGGTGAGACTTATAGCTCTTTGTGATAAGAACATGAAAACAAACAAAATTCCCCTAGACATGATTGGTATAACATTGTACAATTAACTTAAGTAGCAGTGTTTTATGTCCTAGTCAAATTAACCAGATTTGGGTCGATAAAATCATTGTCAATTTGTTTAGATAATTAAGTATAGAAAGTAAGCCAAAGTTCTTTTTTTTTTTGGATAAATCAAAATAGGAAGATGCCAAGAAAAAAAAAATCTTTTAATTGCTTAAATTGTTAAGTCATGCTTGATATATAGATCTTCATTAACTGAGCTTACTAGTATTGAGTAAAATTGGGTCGAAACCGAAATAACCAACCGGTGATAGGGATGAAGATGATGATGTAGAGAAAGCAAAGAACAAAATGATGATGAAATGACTTTGAGAAGCTAGCTGAATAGTAGTTAGAAGATGAAGATCTTAGCATACCAAAGATGAATAAAATAGTGCAAGTGTGGTAGAACAATTATGAGCAAAACCTGGTTTTCCAAACAAGAGCTGACCAAGTCATACGTACACTATTACCTATTAAATATCAAATCATGCCTAGGCTTTACAACATTTGATTCTAAGCTGTCACCTTTCTGGATAATCAAAATTTTCTATTCTCACAAGAAAAAAACCTCGTTTTTTTTTCTATTCATTTTAATTTAATCAACTCTCAACCCCCAATAAACAATTATCAATTAGGGCTAAACCTCATTTCCAAGAAGTAGCTTGTTTTCTGGCTCCCAACGACATTGATTATAGGGTAGACGACAACGATGATGACAACGTACCACGGAGAGTCCCCTTTCTTGACCCCAAATTTGGGTTTGTTTTATTGAATAACTTTGATTAATGATGCTAAAAAAATGCATAAATATAGTAATTGACAAATCAAATTCATGATTAACATTTAAATATTAAAATATTATTCTTCATCCGATCCACGACAGGAAAATGAAATTAAGTTTGAAATACTAAGAAATGATGCTGTCCCTAACAACATATCAACAGTGCTTATAAGTTCCAAACTGCATCATGATTACCATTGACTAAAAAGCAATTAGCAATTATGTAAATCCTAAGCAAAAAGAGTCAGCATTTTAATCAAATATCCTGGCCTTCTTTCTTTGATATTGGAAAAGTAGAAGAATTTTGTGTTGTGCGTTGAAAGAAAAATTGCACAGCAAACCAGCTTTGGGTCATTCATGTATGTGACTGTGAATCAGAATCTAAACACTAGAAGGAGATGATGAGGGTAAGTTTACATGGTCCAATTTTGATGTGAAGTTCAATTTTTTTATTTTGTTTTTTTGCAAGTGGAATAGATTTTATTAATGTAATTCAATTACAGAATGCCTTAATCAAATTGAGATCCGAACCCCCTATTCCATACCAATACCCTAACATTAAGATACTAAAGAAAACATAAAGGACGCATCCCACCCCCCAATAAAGCAATGGATGTGAATTTGATATTTGGTGGTGCTTCCTTCTTGAAGGAATTCTGTAATTGAATTACACTAATAAATGTGATTTTCAAATTTAGTAAAAGAATATATCTATGGTTAACTTGGTTTTTAGATATTTGAATCACTAGTGACCATTTGAAGCACTTGGATTTATCCCAAAAAATATACATAATGCAAAACTGAACTTTGGTCATGGAAAGCTTTCTAGGGCCCAACCCAACATGACTCCAGTAGGCCTAAAACCCCAAACCCAGGTTCCAGTTTGGATATGCTCACATGGATTTTATACATAAACGAGTTAGGGTTTCTTTTTTCTTTCCCTGTCTGTCAAATCGTTGTTGAAGCTAAATTCTTCTTAGAAATTTGTGGCTTTAAGTTTTGTGTTGGGTAGCTTTTCCGATAGAAGTTCTAACATTTGACCTGATTTTAACTTCAATCTTCTCTTTTCTTTGGGTTATAATTTTAATTTCAACCTTTCTCTTAATGCACCAACAAACCCAAAGTTTTCAGCATCTACTTTGGTTCAGATCGGTCCAAGTCTGGAATTAGACAAAAGATACTTTTATCAAGAAAATTATACCTATACATTTTGTGATTTTAATTTTTTTACATGATATTTTTATGATTTTTTTTCGACTATAATTTTTTTCAATTAACGTCTTGTTTGAATTAATGTACTCATAAAATATGTTTGGAATGATAAAGAGAAAGAGAAAAAGAATAAGAAAAGACTGATAGATTTTGTCCAGGATAGTTTACTTAATTAGCACATGAAAACAACACCTATGTTTTCTTTGCGTTTATGATCATTACGCCTTGTTCATTTGTTTCATCAAGGATTGTGTAGACCTCTTGTTGTTTTTAATTAAGTACATTTATCTCTCTGTGATCGAGATTGGATTTAATGTACTTAAAGGTTACGTGAGTTAGAGATGGGCTAAATCTGTGGCATTCACATCATTTCATACAAATGCAACAAAGTTGTATTATTATGACAATTGCAAAGTAATTAGCAAAACTGAGAGCTGAAACTTTCAAAGTATACTTAAGTACTAGTACTGGTTATTTTCAACTGTAATTATCTGCGTGAACTGCTCTTAACCCAAATATATTGTGAATTGGAGAAGCTGAAATCAAGTTAGAAACATTATTACTTCTTCGACACCCCAAAGAAGATAAGCGTGTTTATTGTTTTTCACTGTAAAACGCAAGATACAGCTCATGAACAGGGCTGCATCACAACCTGGGAGAAGGATCGATGGAATAGTAACAACCAGTTGAAAGGAATCAGCATTAATTTGTATAAAATGGAGTGTCAATCTCCTGGTAATTAAAGAAAAGAAAGGAGGCAAAGAAGAGAAAGAGGAGGATGAATAAAGAGAGAAATAGTTATACTGTTTCCGTTTCTGTGAGTGCTTGTAGTGTTTAGATTACAGGAGGATATGTCAATCAACTCACATTTTGGTTAAACCAATGTACCTCTCTTCTCCACTCTAATTATCCTGAGCATAGAAGTCGATTATCTCCTCGAGGTTGAGCTGAAACAGAGAAGAGCAATCATTGTTCATCAACCAAAGCATATGCTCGAACAAGATAGCATCCACGTCCACGAAAATCACCCTCCTCTTCTCCCTTCTCGCATCAACTTGACTTCCATATTCCTTCTTCATTGTGTCAATCAAAGCCCGGAATGGACTCTCCTCTAACACGAAAGGGTCAACCAAAAATTCCCTCTTCTCTTTCCCTACCACCACCGTCACTTGTCGGTCCAAATCGCCATATCCATCCTGCCTCAGAGGCCGGTAGCGTAGGCCTGATGTCGTGCTGCGCCTTCGCAACAAGGAGACAGGCAAGACCAAGCAATCCATGAAACTAACTAAAGTTAGAAGATAAAATATTACGCTAATGACTCTTACCGTGCGTGCTGTGCTATGGCTAGGACAATGGAACAGGTTATATAAATGTGGAAGTGGGGCTTTCAAGGTAAGGAAAATTACGGGGATTGGTGAGGTTGTTATGATCGTGAAGGGTTTTGATTGGGGGGAAAGTGTTTGACAAGTTCCGGTTGAATAGGCGAAGCAACGGCTAGAGAGAGAAGGAGGGAGGGAGGAGGGAGTATTTACAAGCAAAGCAAAGGAAAAGGTATTATAAATTGCAGTAGGTATTTTAATGGGTTTTTTAGGTAGTAAAGTTTGGTTGGGAGTAAAAGGGTTTTGCTGGCCAAAAGAGCCGTTGGCTTGTGTACAAGCATATCTCTTTGGTAGTAGGAATTGGAATAAGACTTGTGATTGAGCAAATACCACTCTCAATCCATGCGAGTGTGCTCATCAATTCTCGGGCTCGCTACATAAAGAGTAAGATATCTCTAATTTTGAGGTACTTAAATCTCAACTTAGTTAATAATATTCGATTATAAGGCATCGAGGAGGGCTGAATTGTTGAAGATAATAAGTAACGCACAGTCTTACCAGAATCATTGAGTTCATGGGAGAATATGCCAAAGGAGATTGTAATTCAGCAAAACAGAATTGAGGGTGCAAAAATGCAGTAACACTTGGCCCTTGGCACTGACTTTATAGTGCAAACTGCAAAGAATTGAGAGGCGCGTGGGAAGAGACAATATCTGTGTAGGATCCGCGCCAGGCGGCAGCAGCAGCAGCGTTGTGATTGAAGTCCGATTACGATGTCATGTGCAAAAGTCCGCGTTGAAATTTATGCGTTTTGTATTTTTCCTACTAGAATTCGTGTCTACGTGTATATATGATGAACAATAGAGTTAAAACGCCCACTATATTATCTATATATCCAATTCATTCATTCACCAATACATTACTTGTTTTCCTTCTTTTTTTTTTTATAGATTTTATTACATATCAAACTTTTTCATGCATATTTTTTTTCATAAACAAAGTAGAGTTTTTACATTATATTAGTTAAACTTTAAATTTAATAAAATTTTAAAGCAAATATCTCATCCTTAAATCAATGGATAATAAAATTTTTTATATAAACAGAATTTCATTTATCCATTATTCTTAAAATTTAATCATAAAAGTAAATATTTTTTAATCAAAGTCGAATAATCATAAAAACACGATGAAATTGAAGTCAATACATTAATTTTATTGATAAAAGGTTTTTAGCTTAAACATCGTCTTCACTTACAGATTAGGTAAACCAAATCGGCAACCAAAATCTGTTAATTTCCACATATGTGTTAGGACGGGCACTTGGCACATTTGTTCGTGTTATTATATACAAATGTGGTCAATTAACCGAAGGAAACGAGGTAGTTCATCAAGCATCATTAAGAAGGTTCAGAAGGCTAAAAATGAAAATAACAAGAATTTAGGTAAGGTTGTATATATACATAAACCCTGCTAGGTTTTTTTGGAATAATAAAATTGTAATGATGAAGAAATAAGGTGGAAAATCAGTTTCCAACTTTCCAGTCGTGTGTTAGGAGCCGCCCAACAATCCTCGGGTGGTATCAGACTTTCTCCTCACGCGGTTTCTGTGCTTGTGCTTTGCATGTGGCTTCAATGGGCTTGGATCATTAATAATTTATTCACACTTCCATCATTAAGACAGAACATGTTTCCAAAGCCCACTCTCCAAGTCTTTCCTTGGTCGTAGATGCTCCATGATTTCATATGACTTGGATCTGTCAAAGAGGATTCCAGAAGATTGATCACCCAGACCTAGACTTTGAACATGTCCACAGCTTTTACAACTCTGGCTGGCATGCACTGTGCAAGCACTGTCTTACAATGTTTTGTCCTCTTTCTATACGGATTTACTCTTTTTTTAAATCTTGCAACATTTAATATAACAATATTACTATGTATGATATCTTAATTAATCTCAGAGATTTCTTCTCTAAAAACACTGGTTAGGAAAAGCAATAAAATAAAATTTAATTAATCAATTATGTGCTATGGAGGACTCCCTGTGATAATCATATTCTTAAAATGAGTTTTACATCTGAAACCTAACAACAGCAACCAGTAGAGAAACAATACTCGGAAAAAGTAAATTTGAGATTCTAAGAAATAGGAGGAATGTTCTCAGCTCTCAACAGCAGCCATGTTTCGATGAGGTGAAGAAAACTTGAAAACTACTCAAAAGAAGAAGGAAAAACTCGATCTAGAAGAAAAATGAATCTCTACCATTCCTATTCTTTAAGGCATGTTAGCATTTGGAATTTGATCTCTAGCTGTTATGCAAGAACAATCGCCAAGTCGATGCCCAAAGTGCTCTACTGTTAATTCAGTAGCATCTTCATTGTGGAGTGTGGCCAGTCCAAAGTGGGTACATTTGCATATTGTTATTATGAATAGATGGAGCAGAATTACTGTAGAATCCAGACCCCCGATTAAGAGGGCTGCCGCCATTCTCATCAGAAGACTCACTAGAGCCACCTTGCGAAGGAGGGCTACTCGTTGATGCTGGAGCTCCAAAATTCAGCATATTTGGTGTTAGTAAGGAAGGTCCACTTTTCAAAATATCTGTGCTCTGTTTTTTCCCATCTGCTATAAAGCTGCCAACAATAACCTGGCAGGAGATAAAAAAACACACTCATGAAACAAGAATGAACGAAACACATTGACTTATTTGCCATGCCATGACAAGTCAGACACTTCCTTTGATACCCACATGGTTACACAGTAAATAATGGCTTCTGTGATGCAAACAACTAAATTCAACCAAGTTTCAATCCCAAGCTGCTCAAGGCTTCTGAGGTGTGCATGCAGAAAATATGTCATCACATTATTATAATTTTATGGTAATTAGTAATTATACATATGAACAAGGCAATTGCAAACACAAAAGTAAGAAAGATATACCTGAACTGGTGATGCTGCCTGTAACATCCCCGCAACTCCACCACCTAACACTCGACCATCAGATCCAGCCAAGGAGACACTCAAACCACCAGACCTGCTGCGACTACCATTATTTTCAGAAAGCAAGAAGGAACCTGACAGAGAAATAATTTCAAATCGGCCCTGCAATAAAAAATTATGCCATAATTAAATTGCGCATAATTGATAAAGGGAAAATAATTCAAACTGCTAAAATTGTATAGTCCATTTTGGTAATAAATATTTCATGTCTTTATAACCAAATAAGGATGAGATTTCAGCTTAATACGTGTGTTTGATGCCATTAGCTATAAACTCTGAAATAAACTCTAGTGATAGAACCCATGGGGTAAGTTAAAAAAAACCATGGCTGCATAGGATTATTATTCATCCCTCCTCTCAATCTCTCACTTTCACATGCTGGCTCACCCACTCCCTCGCTCTCAAATCAACCTTATTTTTGCTAGCTCTTATTAATGGAGGATGTTCGATACTTTGAATATGAATTAGCAGTGCATAGGAGACGACTGACCCAAGACTGCATTTCATTTGGGTCTGTGTGTATCATTTTCTGGCATATGGGTTTCCAATTTAAGGTTTCCCACCATATAATCTATATGCTGTCTTCTTCTTCTTCTTCTTTTTTTTTGGGTACATACAATCTATATGGTGTTTTTTACATGGACATATGTGTCTATGCATACGGATTGCAGTGTTTTGATGGTTTGTTAGCTATCCTTCAAAAGATGGCAGCTATGCTTTATGTTTTATTTTGTAAGATTGTTATTATTGCTGTTGCTGTTGTTAAATTGGTGGCAATGGTATTTTCAGCAAATTAGTTGCATTTACGAAGAAACAGCATAATAGGGAATGGAAGGGTAAAACAAAAAGAGGGAGCATCCATTCAAAGGATCAATATTTTACCCCAATTCTTGCAAACAACAATTGACTCAAATTTCAAGGATCTTCCAGAACTGTCCTTGGCTCATAATAACTCCTCAAGGTCCAAGAAGGGATCAGATAACTGCATATTACTTGCAGCTCACTCTTCTCAATTAGTTGGCCTTAACATCCTATATCTGTGACTGCCTATTACACCCATGTGTTTATTGACATGAAATTTTAGCTCTAAGCCTAATAATTGTATCTAAGAATTCATCTAGCACAACCATACTCCAAAAAACCCAACTAGCACATATGAGGACTGGATAAAAAAAAATGTAGCCACACTAACGAGGGCATTGGACTGTGATCCTAACATGTGACAAGAAACTTATGATAGGTTAAAAATACATTTTCTTAAAATTAAATGTTAAAATATAGAAAGTATTCTCCCAAAGAGAGAAAGACACCAAGGTGTGTGTGCAATACGCACAAATGACATAGACAGAGAGAAAGGAAACTCTCTTTTTTTCTGTCAAGGGTCCTTCAGCAGCCTTGGAAATATGAAAGCAATCCTATCTAAGCCAAGGTGCTGAGCAGATGCGTTAATAAGCCTAAGCTAACTTTATCAGATAAATCTTAAATGATGTCAAAGTTACCTCGTATGTCACTGTACCACCAGACATTGCTGGTTGACGGAGTGTAACATTACAGATGGCACCATTTGCAGAGAGAATACAGACTGTGCGAGGTCCTTGTTGTGAAAAAGCCATAATTTTAGCCGCTATATCCTGCAAACCCAAAGACTACGCAATAAGGCACAAATAACAAGTTTCAAGATATACAAACATAAGCAATCAGAATATTTCCAAGAAGAAAGTATCGCAAGTTTGTTGTCGTGCAATACTATTTAAGATAGATCCATCTGTGATGGAATAACGGTATGCATTCTGCCTCAAGTTATCAACTGGAAGAGGTAAACTAATCCATCCACCACACTTTAACACTCAATTATAGAAGTATCTCTGTCAATGAATCTTCGACAACAAGAAAAGGGTAAACATGTCATGACTAAAGCTACTTTCCACATGCTATACACAATTTCCATTGCCCAGCATTTGGAGTGAGCAAACATCCAGTTAGAGCTAAATCACTTGATAGTGCTCCACTTAGGAATTATAGGATGAGTTACTTAATAATTTTTCAAAATCATTATTCTAGAGCTGTATTTCGAAGGGCTCGAAGAAATTCCTTCACGGTACTAATAAACAAAATGGATGATTTCACCGACACAGGAAGCTTAAAACATTTGAAAATTCAATTTAAGAACTTTTAGTTATCCCCCAAATACAATAGCATTCAGCCAAGAAACCCTCACACAATTTCAAGCCTGCCTTCAGATACATAATATTTTCCATTCCCTCTGAAACAACGGCAATTATAACTTCATATATTACTTATAAAACAAACCCACCTCGCCGGCTTTCACGGTAATCACATGAGGAGTAAATCCCACCCCTCCAACTCCACCTGCTCACAGAAACACACACAAAAATTATACAACAAAATATGATAAAAAAAAAAGACTATAACTTTGACTCTTCAACCCTTAGTTACCTAATGCATCCATCTGTCTTTTTCCAGAACCCGGTGGCCTGCCACGGTTCCTTTTAGCAGGTGGTTCTGACGCAGCACCTCCGCCACTACTACTTCCTAAGCCGACAGAATCACCGCCACCGTGATTCGCGGAGTTAGAAGCAATAGGAGTGGTGGGTGCCAATTGTAAGAGAGCAATGTTACCATCAGGAGCATATTTTCTAGGCCTGCCACGCTTCTTCTTCATGGCCGGCTCCGTGTTGTACCGTAACTGCGGCGATCCATCAAACCCGACGGAGTTTAGCGAATCCAACGGCTTGGGTTGCTGCTGATGTTGATGGTGTTGATGATGCTGATGATGCAGCGGCGGCAGGCGAGAAGATAAGGAGTTGAAAGGGAAACGTGGGGTGGAAGAAGGAGGGATGGCAGGCGTCGGATTAGGGCTGATCATGCCGGAGTTCGAAGGGTATGATGAAGATGTGGGTCCATTACCATCTGTTGCGGTTGTTGTACCTGTAATCCCCCTGCCGCCGGACCTTGTACTTCTCTCGACTCCATCTTCTCTCTCTCTCTCTCTCTCTTTCTCTCTCTCTTCGAAACTAAAATTCTTTATTTTTCTTCCAAAGAAAATGCGAAACGGAAGAAACGAAAAAGAAGTGTAATGCGAAGCAAGTTCTAAATAGTTTGTGTGAGTTATCTACTTTGAGAACTGGGGAACTGGAAGGAACTCAAAAGGAAGAGTACAAATAAAATTAAAAAACTCGGGAATGAATGCCGGAAAATAAGCCCATTTAGTTAAAATTAAAATAATAATAAAATAGATAAAAATTATACCCCTTTAAGTAGGGTTTTCTCTTTCTTTTTATTATTTTATTTTTATTTTTAGGGTTTTAATACTAAATTTTTTTTTTAAAGCACCCTTTATTTGCCCACAGAATTTCTTGTGGGGAAGCCGATTGAATTTTACAGTAATGTTTGACAAGGTAACGTGGCAGGTTATGAAAGGTTTTGTGTTTTTTCCCCTTTTTCAGCGGAAAGTGAGATCAGAACATGCCCCGACTAAGTAAACCAAACCTCTGTCTGTCTTTCACAAAAGTTTATACTTATGTTATTCTACGCCGATCTTGAATTTGATTTTAGATTTTATAGTACATTAGAATTCATATTGCTTGTTGTAGTCGGCAAAAAAAAAAAAAAAGAAGTTTGATTGGCCTTCTTTTTTTCTTTTTTTTTGCCCTTTTGACAAAAGCAAGGTAGTAGTAGACTTTGATCCCAAGATTGGGAGCCTTGTTCATGCAATTGAGAATAAAATGATGATGAATCTAATTTTTGCTAAGGATCCAAATACCTGGTAACAAAATTTTTAGTAGGCTTGGGGCATGTGGTAGATATGATAGTGATTTTATGTGATGTCTGACAGACAAAAACAAGACTCCAGCAATGTACAGTCATTGATGGACGCTTGCTTGCTTGAATGAAATACAGATGTAACTGCCATAATAATGTCATATCCATTTAATGGATACTACAAGTTTTGGAAGCTGTCCTGCAAAGAGCAAAAAATTTTGAACTTAAAAAGGGTCGGAATCTATATGGGAAAAGGCCAAAAACCCATCCACAGTAATCTCAAATTCGATATTCAGGGGTCACGACCTGACCAGGTGAGAGCATTGAACCACCTACAACTAAAATGAAATTGAATATGTATATTTTTTTTTTATGCGTAAAAGACATTGATGTGCCTCAGAATCTCCCAGAAACATGGATGATGGAGCAAAGACTAGCAATGATGCTTAAAATGGTATGCTAATAACCCTTTCATTGCTGTACAGCACCTTGAAAAGAACTTTTCCCACTAAAGAAAAGCAAAAGCATAAAGGTTTGATGGAAGAGAATAATTTTGAAATTTCACAACAACATTAGGAGGGGAGCAGCAATGTGTAGCCCAAAGCAGTGGGATTCACTACTTCAATCTACACTGACCTCAGATGAATCCAATTCCAAAATCCAAACTTCCAGGTTCCAGCTACCCTGGTCATACTCGTTTAAAACTGACTCTGTATAGTTACAACAAAATATGTGTGACAATATGCGACAAGTAATACAGCATCATGAAATAATGGGACCGTGTTTTTGTTCTAAATAAGGGCTAGCCTTTACATGAAAAATAACAACCAAATACTCAAAATAATCATATTAACAAAACTCCACTATGAGGGGGAAAAAATGCCTAATAATTCAAGAAACATGAACACAAGCTGCATCCTTTAGTGGGTAATGGAGGCTCATTCACCTTGCCCACAAGGTAAAATACATGCAAGAATCACTTTGCTGAAACAGCTAGCAAGAAAATATCTTCATCACCGTTCAACTTCTGTGACACAATGTCACAGCAGCACCCATGTTTTTAGCACCTGACCTCATATGAGCCAGCCTTGGTAATATAGCGAACCCACTCAACTGTGTTATACCCACTCTTCTCCCAAACCTGCAAAATATTGACGAAGTCAACACAGCGTTCACCTTAAGGAATCACGTATACAATCAGAATACACAAGAATTCTGACCTTAAGAAACCGGACACGTAAGCCAGAGGCTGTAAACATTGGAACCTGAGAAGAAAAATGCCAATAAGTTACATCTGTATTTCGTTTGTCTAAGTGCCTTCCATACCATGGTAAGGTGTCAAGCTCCCCTGCTTAAGTCACCCAGAACTGATGTTCTTTGGCATTTTCATCAAAAATGCAAATAAGAGGTTTTGTTTTCAAAGATGTGTTTAGAGAACCAAATAGAACCTTAATTCCCTTTATAATCCATTGAACATCCAACTATCCCACGTTGCACCCCCCAATTCCAAATTTTCAACTCATCAAGCATACATGGAAATTCAACTACCTTTAAAAGGATTAAAAAGGAAAACTAGAGCACCGATGACATACATTATAAACAATGAGGTTAACAAGTACAGCATTTTCATTTGAAATTTATAAAAGGAAACTAAAGGAACAATTTCAAGTACAGCAATATCTTTTCTATATTTTCCAAGAAAAAATATTGCAGTAGAACAAAGCAAAATGACTCTAACATTATTAAGCAGTAAAAAAGTAATTGACTTAGGCACCTGAAATTCCATCTGAATTGGTGGCCTTGTCCAAGACTTCTTTTCTGCCATGGTGGAAATTAACTCAACTTCTGCACTCAAGGTTGGCTCTGTTTGTCCAGGAAATTTTCTTATCCTAAAAAATCACATGAATATATCATTTAGAAATGACTCAACTCAATCTAAAGATAAACCATATATAGAGTGAAAACAAATGATTAGTCAAGGATAATAAACTCATTGGGCTATTGGCAAACAGATTGGTGCACGGATAGGTTTGTGGTTGGGGCTGCAGCACACAAAAAATGTTTTGGCTAATCCACTCTTAAGATGAGAAGAAAGCAGGCAGGCAGATTCTTAATATTAAAGTGGAACACAGAAGATATGCGAATATTAACAAACGAAAACACTTACTTCCAAACCAAGCAATCAATAGCAGCATTATACTTTGCTCGACCGGATGTGACCTGGAAACTCGTTTTCGCTGTTTGTTTTGGGACAGGAATTTTGATGACAACTCCAAGAGCAAACATTTTTGCTCCAAAGACACTTTTAACCTGAAATATTAATATAAATAAGCCAAAAGGAACCATTAACTTCCATTATGGCCAATTTCAAAATGTATGATTGCAAACCTTAACGTTTACTTCCATCCGTGTTCGACCAAGTTCCTTGATTGTTGGCAAAACCCGAAAAGGAAGATTAACACCCTCAGTGATACGGTACCTATGCATTCATCACGTCAAAAGGAACATTAAACAAGTATATATAAAAGAATTATGTATTGCAGAAACATAGCAAACTGAGATCATTCACCACCAATAGAAAAGGCAACAGATAGAGACCCGCACCATTAAGCATTCATTTTCACAATCTATGTCAAAAAGATTTCTAGGTTCAAATGGCATCTATATGATCAAGAGAAGCATTCAGAAAGTAACATGGTGAGCAAAGAATGAATGCAGCATGGCAGTCTCAGACGCAACGGACTTACCGTCACAATTATATAAAGTAACAAAACTTTGCTACAACTAAAGTTACACATTAAATAACATAAACTTGACCCACAAAATAAAATATGGGAGAAGACTCCTAAGCTTACTTCATCAATTCAAATTCACCATCTGGTGGCACAAAACTAACAGTCTTTTCTGAGTTGAATCTTGTAAGATTTACACACTGATGGAAGGTAACATCATCGAGCTCAATAGTCTTGCCACTGCAAAATGTAGCATTGTAAGAGATAGAAATCATAAAGTTAAATTTTCATGCTTTGAAACCAATATCAGAAAATTTTGACTTCATGCAGATGGAAGCAATATATTAAACAAAGCATACAAAAATTTAGAAAAGAATAAATGCAACATTGACCAGACAGAAAACAAGACGATGATATACGAATAAAGCAAACCAGAATACGATGAAACATGAATGCAATTTGAAGCCACCTTTTAGTAGGACGGGATTTTAGTTGTGATTCTTTTTCAAGCCCAATTTTATCATTCAAGCCCAACTTCAAATCAGGCATTCCAGAAAGGAAGCACTTCATAAGAATCTTTCCCGTAACATCACAACGCAGAACACTGCCTGCAATCACCAAATGGTTTATGATCAACCAAAAGGTATCAACAAACAAAAACACTTTCAAAACCAGTACCAACCTTTTGAAGACATAAGTAGGTTTACACTTTCCACGATGTCCAGAAACACCTAAAACAAACAAATGTTAAAACCAGCGGAATTGCCACATTCAATAAAGAAAGGAAGTTGACAGAACTCAGAAGCTAGATCACCTCATTCTTTTTATAAACAAGTCCCTCTCTTCGCCAGCCAACAGCACCTGTAACTTGTAATGTTGCATTTGGAACAGGCCTATCTGAGGGCTATTGATTTATTGCACACAGCAAATGAAAATGATTAATGAGAATGCAACTTTATAGAAATTTAAAGCACAAATTAGACCTAGATCTTCCATACAAGTATCATCCACATGCATCAATCCTGAAAATGCAATAACCGGTACAACATAAAATACAACTTACCTTGGATGAAAATGGGGATCGCACTCCTTCTTGAGTAATGTAAAGCTTTAAAATTTCAGGAGAAAGATTTTGTGGATAGCCAAAGTCCATGATTTCTGCAATGTCAATGCAGAAATCAAACGTTTAATCATTCAATCAAACAACAATTTGAACCCACGGTTAAATGATTTTCTTCACCCTTCCTTTCTGTAGAATAAATGTCTGGTATAGAAGTTAGCATGCAACCTAAAAGAGACAAACTATATTTACTTATTTAACTGTCAGTTAATTGACCAATTGAGTCTGCAAGTAATATTCATATGTTTCAGCTGCTACCACTAATTATGCCAATCTAAGCTCCCTAGCACAGTCCATAAACCATGAGTCAAGAATCAGAGGTAGTGAATACACATTATAGGAATGCAATAGAATATCATGCATCAAGCCAAAAGAAGAGTGTCTGAATACAGTAGAAACCAAGCAAGAGAATGCATGAGGAAGGAGGTACATTCAACAGTCCTTAAATCACATACCATCCAACAATTCATAAATCAGAACAAAATTATTACGAATAGCATCCTCATCAAAAGCACCACCGAAATAGGATTTGAACAATGCAACAGCCTGCAAAAGAAGCAACAACGACAGTGTTACTGTCAACTACCATAGAAAAAAAACACAAATTGCACATTTTTCCAGAGGAATATGAGGTAAATCTTTTCTATATAAACACAAAGAGCAAGATATCTTTGACTACCTCGACAACAAACTTGAAAGCGCAAGCTACATTAGCATTGCTGCTGACAACAATTACAATGTAGACATTGCTGATTCTCATGTAGAAGAAAGAGCAACCTCCAATCTGTCGCACGGGACATGTACCGAGTTCTTTCGTTTGCATTATGTGCATTCGGAAGGCATCCACCATATTTCCCCTAAATGGAAAATTATACGAATCAAACGCACACAACAACAATACCAAAAGAAACTAAAGAATTGTCATAAAACTCACTGAAACCTCGCCGTTTCACAGAAAAAGAAAATTAGCTATTAGGAGAAACCTAGATGCATTCACGCCAAACTCATAAAAGTTAATTCTATTTATCAAAGTAATAGCTCGAATTGAAGGAAAAAAGAGAGAGAGAGTTACCCGACATCGTCGCGGTAAAGACGATTGATGAGGACATCGCCCCGGAGATTCAAGAAGTAGATGGCAGAAGCGGCCACCGGCATCTTCGATCCAGTGGATCGCGTCCCACGTCAAATGAAGTAAAATCTATTGAGAAATGATTGGATCGGCCGTGGCTGAAACCGGTGAAGCACCTGGATCTGGTGAAGCACCTGGCGTTCGCTTTCGATTTCGGTTTGGGTTTGGTGATCAAAACATCGGTAACCAAGAGAATTGAAGAGAAGATGGAAAATTGTTTCAGAAAAAGAATTTTGCAAAGTTTGCTGTTGGAGAGTTTTAATGGTCAAGGGACATTTCCGTCTTTTTATTTTTATCTTTTGAAATATGGCCATCTTTTCAGAATATTAAATACTACATGTACAATAATGTAATATTTTTAAAGGTTAAATTAAATTGAAATTAATTATATTTGGTTAATTCGATTTAAGTTTTTTTATTTTGATTGATTTATTTGGTCATGATTGATTTATTTAATTATTTTAATATCTAAAATTTACAGTAAAATTGATTATTAATAATATACCTTTAAATATATTTTTCTTTATAAATATTATTGACATTTTTAAAATATAAAAATTATTAAAGTGTTTTATATATTAAGTATAAATACTACTAATATTTTTAAAATATAAAATAAAGTGACTGAATTGACAAATACTCATCTTTAAATATATTTTTACAATTACTAACATTTAACCATTCATTTAATTGCTTTTAATGAGATTAAATTGTCAAAATAGAGAGATGTGATTCATTTGATTGAAGTAAAATTTCTTTTTGAAACTTAATTATAGGAAAGGAAAGTTAAAATAAAAAAAGTACCTAAGTGGTTTTTTCTTTTTATGGAAGGAAATATATTTTATTCTTATCAAGACAGATTATCGTAAACCTCATATTACAGATAAGCTATTAGAAAATAATCAAAGGAGAATATCGTAGGTATTGAACAAAATTGTGAATACCACATCGATTAGGTATTAAAATGATGCTGGGTGTCTAAAAGATCACACCACCTTTACTTGTGAGATTTTTTTGTGAAATAAAATCGTAAGATCAACAAGTTAAGAAATGATATGAATTGTGACAATTGCTATCATAGCAAATTCTAAGCATACTAGCAATGAAGTGTGCCATTGAGGACACTGACCCTTAATGAAGTGAGGAATTGGAAGCTCTCTAATAACATGGTGAATGAAGTAAGGGATAATGTAATGGTCTTAGTATAGAACCATATGAATCTCACTTTACATTGAAGAGAAGTTGAATCTCTTAGAAGGAAGCAAATAAAATATGGGAAAAGCCATGGTCTTAACGTAAAACCATGTGAACCTGACTTTACATTAAAAGAGAAATGGAAGCTCTTATAATGGAGCAAACAACACCTTACATTAAAGAAAAGTGAAAGCTCTTTGAAGAGAGTAAATGAAGTGGGAAAGAATATCACGGTTTTACTGTGAAACTATATGAATCTCACATTGAAAAGAATGAAGTGGGAGAGAATTTTACAATTCTAGTAAAAAACCATGTGAATCCCATATGGAAGAGAATTAGACAACACCTTGAGAAATGGAAGCTTTTAGAGGGGAGCGAGCATCACTTTATAAGAAATGGTATGGATAACACCACTTATTCATTTAAATGTCAAAAATTTCTACTTGTTAAAGTAGATTTATGAAAAAATAATTTATATATTAATACTTAAATATTACATAAAAAGATAATTTTGTTAATAATTTAAATATTAATATTTTTAATTATTATTATTATTTTAATTATAACATTACTTAAAAAATTTCTAAGTCTGCCATTGTTCCTTCCTATATTTATATAAGCACTAGTCATATAATGACAATTGAAATTTTTACTTATTTTTTATTTTTATTTTTTCCATTTTAAAAAATTATAAAATTTGTATTTGATATAATAAATTTATCACTTCATTAATAAATAAATTTAAAATATATAACATCTAAAATAAATATTTATAATCTAAAATGTATTAACTTTGAATGATTTTAAATTTTTACTTTTACATATTCTACGAGATGATATTTTATAATGAAATTATAATGTATAAAATATTATACATTAACAACGCATTAAACATAAATTCAAAGTTTATAATTGAATATATAATTTATAACAATCCGTAAAAGGAAAAAAAATCATTTATAAACAAGATGAATGGCTTATTTTTATACTTTGCTTATTTTATTTATTGGCTTAAATATCAAATGTTACTATATAAAATAAAATTATCACTTTTTTTTTACCAAACAAAATATCACTTTATAAAGCTAAGAAAGAATTAGAGAGAGTAGTATCATTTCAAAATTATAATCTCTATTTAATTGTTGTTTACTATTACTTTATTGAGTTAAAATTTTTATGACATAATATATAAAAAAGACCTTAAACTATTTAAAAAGATTTAAGCAAACCTTTATATTTTTATTATGTTTAATCAGGTTCTTTTATTTTTATTTTGAGTCAAATAAATTATTACAATTAATGATTAACTAAGTTAAATTGTCATTTTTTATTTTATATCACATAACATTAACGTGATATACTAAAATATCATAATTGATGATAATGTGACATATCGATATATCATAATAGATAATGACTTGACATACTAATTTAACATGATAATATCATTATGTGATTTTTTTATCTTCTATATTAATGTCTTGCTACTACTATGTGAATATAAAATAACAAGTGATATTTTAATTAATGATAATAAATCAATTATTAGTTATAAAAATTTATTTGATTTAAAATAAAAATATATTAATTTAATTAAATATAATAAAAAATTTATTTAAATATTTTTAAATAATTTAAATTTTTATTTGAGAATTATGTCACTTTTTATCTACCATTGATTGTTTGTTTATTAAAAAAATTTTATTACTTCATTAAGCTACAAATGTGAAATTTATGGTGTTGTTAAATCACGTTTCTCCGCTTGTATTCTTTGCATTTCTCTTCTTCTCGGATGCTTGAGCTTCCTTTTCACTATAAGGAAAACCGAAA
>NW_018397254.1:4353210-4443573 GCF_002168275.2 Theobroma umbraticum | reverse complement strand
CTCTCTCTCTCTCTCTCTCTCTCCGTCTTTCGCTTCTTTCTTCTCAACACTTCCAAAACTATAGATTTCCTTTTCCTGCAACATCGATTTACTTAGCCTATTTTCGCTTAGTTCATCGAAGTATCGGTCGAGTAGAATTGATCTTTGATTATGCGATTCTTTAGAAGAATAGCGGGGCTTCTGGGGTTTGTCAGAGACGATGGTCACGAAGTGAAAGACCAAGAGAACGACCATCACAACAGTAATAACAACAACAATAATCAACCGCCCAGCAACCGTCCGCTTTTCCAAGAAACTGGCCTTCCACGAAGGGGATTTAGCGTCCCTGTTCAGGTCGCCATCGATCGTCCCCAGCCTGGCCCTCTGCTCCTCCCCTGCACTTCCGGTGACGGCGGCGTCCAGGTCCATCTCAAATTCTTTCATTTTCTTTATTGGTGTTTTTCTTTCTAAGATGTGGGTTTTTGATGTATTGTTTTAATGGTAAATGTAGTTACGAGTTGACTTCTGGGTAATAAAATTAGGAAGCTTTAAGGTGATTTTATGCATAAGCGATTAATTATTGCTAATCCTTTTTGGCATGGTTAAAGAAGAAAGCAATTTCCGAACCAATTAGTTGGGAATTAAGACAAGATAGCACGAATAACTAAACATATGTAAGAAAGAAGTGACTTTGAATTGCTTAATTTGGTTTTAAAGAGCCTGAGGTTTACTGGGTTTTAAAGATTTACTATAATCATTTTCCTCAGTAAATTGGGTATCCGGAATCTTTGATGTCTTTGAACATCAGACCGATGTTTTAGAGGGCATTATCAGGCAAGATCATGTTCTTCCTGTACAATTACAACAATGTGCTGAATTTGAAGTGGCCTGCATACATGTTTTGTTGCCATTGCTTCCTTTCCGCTAATGCTGCACCTGTTAGATTCGTAGTATTTATGCGATGAACAAAATGCTATCACTGCTTAATCTTAAAACCTAAATCATGTTTTAGTTACATTGTGTAGACCCCACTTTCTTATAATGGCCTGGTCTGAAGTTCATTGATGATGTTACTGCCTTGAATAGAAAACGTCTGCTTCTGTTGGTTAAAATTTCCACTGCTGGTCTTGCAAGTAGTCTATAAAATTTTGAGCTCCCTGGTAGTTTTCTGCCCTAGTTCCTTTGTCCATTTCCGGTGTTATGTGTGTTATGTGTATATTATTTCTTTTTTGAAGTGAATTTTGTAAAGATGCCAGAACTTTTGTTAAAGTTGCTTATTCTAATATTTGTAAGTTTGTGGAAGTCATTCATCGAGGATTGATGGACATGCTATTTTGTTTTTTCCTATTGTCTTTATTGACTGATAATTTCATCAGAAAGTGTACCAAAGTTAATGATTGTATATGATGTTATCTGCAATCTGTGGCATGGACTTGCTGCTGGAACTTTTAGTTAAATCTACTGTCAATGAAATCAAGTGACATGCATGATTGCTGTTGTAAATTATGATGGAATTGAGTTTTAACTGTTAATATAAAGTAAGTAGCAAGAATAATAGTCCTTCTAGGAGGCTATTCTGAGTCAATTATCAAAATTCCTTCACATTATTATTTCTGATGTTCATGGAAAATATGCAGTGAGGAAAAGAATGCTAGGATAGGTTAGATCCAGATGTAATTGATGCTCATTTCAGGAAGATGCATTCCAATGCATGTTAAATTTAGGTTTAATTTATGCATTGCATGTAAATTATTACTTCTTTTTAACTTAAGTTTCTACTATCAATCTTTTAATTTTATCCTTTTTCTTCCTTCTTTTTTTCAGTTAATTAAGGCATAGAGGAAAAGATCTATTCTTGCCCTTCTTTTTTTGAACTGTGCTTAATCTTTCTCCCTCAAATTCCTGTCCTAACATCAGTGGTAGTGGTTCCACCAAATATTACTGTAGCCTGTTTGTTATTTGTCTTGATTTCCTGAAGTTTTAAAATCTTTTTGTTATCAAGTCTGGAAAAGTCTTTTATCTTGAGGTAACTGAATCTACCAAGGCAAAGAAGTCAGTAGCTTTAGTTTTTCTGGAACAGCCTCCCTCCCTATCTCTCTCTCTCTACATAAATCTAACAAGGGTATTTAGTTTCATTTTATGATTGAAGGTGTCAGATTAGTGGTATTTAGTTTCATTTTATGATTTAAGGACTTTGTTGCTTCTGATTGTTTTTGTCTAACCCTTTCACTTTTATGAGTAATCTTCTTATGAAGAAAAAGATATATTATGTACAATTAGTAGTAGTGTTACAAAGCTAACACTACCAGCTTGGAAAACACAAGCAATTGACGATAGATATGAAATCTTAGTCATTCAAACTACAATTTACTGGGCATGACAATAGTTTCATGTTTACATTTACCATTGTTCTCTTTGTCAAATAAATGTCCATGTTGAAGATGCAGTAGCCATTATTGGCATCTTGGTGTTTTACACTAGCTGATAGTTGTATCTCCTACTGTTCGTTTCATTCGTTGGCATGGTCTGAGTTCTTAGCATTACTTTCATCAGTAATCATTTTCTTTCCCTTTTTTTGGTTGTCTCAACCTGCTACGCTACTTCTTTTACATCATGTACCTTCATCAAGCCTGTTTCAAGTAGCTAACACTTTTGTATGGACTTTTCAATTTAGGGTCTGAAATGGTATGCAAAGCGTCTTAGGATGGATGAAGATGGAGATGTAGCAGATGAGTTCCTTGACGAAGTCTTGCCAGAAACATCAAGCGCAGCTAGTGCGGAAAATGAGCAGAAGCCATTCCCAAAGTTCAAAGTGAAGTACACTACGAGACCAGCTAAGGTGAAGACCCAGGTCTTGTCCCATGATGGGAAAATCCAGCAGTGCGTGGAGTACCAAGGAAGACTGCAGTGGGTATGATTGTTGGCATATTTCATTTGTTTGGTCTAATATAGCAAAAAAGCGTGTTACCAATTTAATTCTTTTGAATAGATTTAGATTTTCTCTTTCTTTCTTCTAACTTCTGTATTAATGGTAATAACCTGCATTCACTGTATCAGTATGATGTACAAAAGGCGTTTTTTTTTTTGTTGTGGTTTCTAAGAAGATTTTGGTTCAGAATTTTCAGATTTGGCTGTTCCATCAATGAAGTCATTTTGTATAAGTGGTATGTTGAATGATCTTAATATAGATTTTCTCATGTTTGCCTTTCTTGCATCTTTGATGTTCCTTTAAGTTGGTTGATAAGAGGATTTGTAGAGATTGTCAAATTGTCTGTTTGTCTCTGCATGGATGCGGTTACTCTTGGGCTATAGGCAAAATGAAAAGATAAAGAGGAGTGCTTTGAATTACTATTTCAGCATGGACAAGAACAATCTTAAATAAAAAACACACATTCTTATTACTGCAAACAAAACTAAAAAGAGTAAAGCACACAGGTGGCAAAACCCTCCGTTTTGTGTATAAACTGTCCCATGACAAACCTTATTAACCCATCTTATGGCCATGAGGGGGGGGTTTGTTGCCCTGCAAGAGGATACGTAGGAACATTAGTTCCAGGCACTGGAGCTGCTGTCCCGACAGTCTGGTGTCCATGAGTGCCTGCGACTGGTGGCTCATGGTCGTAGCCATAGCCATGGAGATATTGCGGTAGTTTAGCCCTCAATCTCTCCTCTGCGTGCCTGACCTTATCCTGATGCAACTCCATCTCTGCTCGAGCTTCCTTGGCTTTCTTACGCTCATTAGCCAACCTCTTCTCTCCTTCTGTCCTAGCCGCAGCTTCCTCCGTCTGCTACATTCACCCTTATACTTGTAAACCCATTTTCTTCAACTCCGATATGCATACAAGCAAAAGAAGCAAAAAGAAACTTGAAAGGAAGAAAGAAAGAGAGAAAGAAAGAAGTTTAGCTTTGCCGATGTTCATGTGCTCCTTGGCGCTACCGGCCATGTTGCTAATCTTCTCCTTCACTGACTGCATCTTTCTCAGCTGCTAAACTGTGTAATGATTCCAAAGCAGTCCTCTGTTTTCCTTCACCGATTACAATTGGAACAAAAGGATCTGCATCAACCTTGTATAGTTTTATTACGTCAATATTTCTTTTAATAAAATATGTTATTAATTGCCAAAATTCGGGAGAGTTGCCACGTTTAATGCAATAGCCACACGTCATCCATGCAATGCAGATCATGTCCTCGATTTGCTGCCACGTCGGACAATCTATCGAGCCACCTTCGTACAATCCATGTCTTTTTGTTAAGTTGTAATAAAAAAAAGTAAAACAAATAATAACACACGGCCTTCACATTGCTCTTGCTCTTGTTAATTTTAATGCTACTATTCAACTTAAAAATAATCATAATAAATACAAATATTTTTATTATATTTAAAATTTTCAGATATTTTTATAAACATTTTATCATCATTTCAAATTTTTAATATAAACAACTAATCTATCACATTGGATAAATCACAAAAAAATTTCAAAAATTGATAAAAATAAAAAATATTATCTTATTTTATATTTTAGATTATCAAAATTATTTTTTATTTTTTAAGTAAAATAATTGGATATGCAAAAGAAAAAATATTTCCAATAATCTGAGTCTTCAAATTCAAAAGCGAAAATGAAACTAAATACTTTCTTTTTATAAAAAGAATTCATAAATAAACGAAATTAGCTTTTTATCAATGACCTTTTATTAGTGGTTTCTTCCTTTTGTCTATGTAAAATTTGTTTATAAGAAACAAAAACAAATGAAATTGTTTCGCCTACCAAAATATAAAACCCAATGGACTTGTTAAAATCAAATCGGACGGTGAAAAGTTCTACAAAACATTCCGTACAAACATGAGTAGGATATAAAACCTCTTGCCCTTTATTGTTTTATCCCCTCCAGACCAGTAACTGATTAGATTCTAAAACCGGGATCAATGGACCTTGTGGTTCCCTGCAATTCCTGCACTTCACTCTACCGGCAACCGCCTCTTCACCGGCGACTCTCTTCTCCAAAACGCTGCAGTTTTCCCTTCAATTCCTTGAAATGCCGACGCAGAACAACGTCAGAGCTTCAGACGCCGGTGAGCATTACCAGCCCAGACGGTAACCTTTCTCCTCCAATTCCCACTCATAAAGTCACTGTCCACGACAGAAAACAAGGTGTCGTTCACGAATTTCTTGTTCCAGAGGTACGACTTCCTCTCTGTTCGTTTCCCGATAAAATGCAGAAGATTGACCTATTTTCTGGTTAGAACAATTAATTGCCAATAGTTTAAAAAGTTTTTCGGGCGCGCACATTTTAACTTATTATGCTTACAGTTGATGCTTTAGCTAGCAAAACTTGTTAAATGATTGATTAGACTGAGGTAGGGCATATTTGATTACAATTGCAGGACCAATACATATTACATACGGCTGAATCCCAAAACATTACGCTTCCATTCGCTTGCAGGCACGGTATTGTTCTTTCAAATTTGCAGAAGTTATGTTTTGAAATGTCGCGAACATGTCACATTTCTTGATGATTTGAGTTTTTGGTCATCATTAAGATACTGCAATCGAGTTTATTATTTGGACACTAAGGCTATTTAATTCTTTTGAATGGTAATCTTTGCTTATTGGATGGGATAGGTTTTGATGAATAGTTCCTTTACATGGCAGGTTGCTGTACTAGCTGTGCCGTACGTGTAAAGTCTGGACAAATAAGACAGCCTGAAGCTCTTGGGATATCCACTGAATTGAAAGCAAAGGCATGGATCCATTTGCTTGTTTTGCTTATTATTTGGCATTTGAGTTTCGACTCAAACATTAAGCTCCTATCTCATTGTGTTCTCATCATCTAGTTATCAATTTGACCAAAATATTTGACCATATTATAGGTTTCTATATGAAGTCAGAGCAACTTTAAGAATTCTAGTAATTTAACAAATAGGATAGGAATCAGATAAATAAATAAATGTTGTATAAATGCACTAGGAATGTGAGCATAAATGGAAGAAGATTCATAAGACAGGTTTGATTGTGACTGTATTGTAACGACTCAAGTACAACTATTGGCCCAGTTGCTTTTTGGGCCTAAACCATGTAACCCTCAAAAGTTTAAGCTCAAGTTACCAGTAGTAGTAGACTTGGATTATTATATAGGTCTTAACAATCACATTCACATCAAATGTGGGATGTTGGGTATCACAGTCATGTAGTCCTTGTTTAAATTAAATTAATCAAATGAGTATCTTTGCCCATTTTGGAAGACATGTAACCTTTCTTCGAATTGATGTTGTTAAATTTTTGTTGACAATTTCTGGATGTTATAACTGAATGCATACCAACATATAAATGTTCAGTTGAGGCTTTAATCTTCCTAGTTAGATGTTGAGGTACTTGATCCCTCTTAACAAAAGTTATTTATGTCCTGGTTAACATGTTTCATTTTTAGTTTCTTATTCATCTTGCCAACCAACAATTATGCATCCTAAATGTACCAAATAAAGAGAAAACATCATTACCCTTACTAGCATACATTATCTTAACTGCATGTTCATAAATGTATTGTTCTACCTCATCTAAAACTTCATTCATGACCATTCTATTACCTTACACTATGTTTAATAGGATGGAAAAAAAGTGAGGAAAGAAAAATATGAAGGAGAGAAAGGGCAGTAGTTTATCCTTCTTTGTAATTTGTGTAAAGGACGGAAAATAGAGGGAGAGAAAGATACCAAAGGTAAAATTGCAAATAAAATGATTATCTTCAGTAGAAAGAATGTTTTCCTCCCAATTTGGAAGGATTAGATTTTGAGGGAAGGGAAAGGTGAAAATCCATCCATTTTCCTTCCCCCCTCCGATTTCCCTTCTACCAAATGAAGGAAGAGAAGGGAAGAAACACTATCTTCCTTCCACTACCTTTCCTCCTTTTTACGTCCTATCAAACATAGTGTTAATGTTCGGAGTGAATTGACAATTGATTCTCTTTGTTTCTTATACTTAAATGCAGGGATATGCACTTCTATGTGTTGGTTTTCCATCTTCTGATCTTGAAGTGGAAACACAGGATGAGGATGAGGTAATGTGAAAAATGGCAACAATCCATTATGAATAACAACTGCTCATTGGATGTTTTTTTCTTTTTTCGAAAAGTGATTTTTATTGATCTCCTCACCAATTTGCCATTTCGAGTCTCAAGCTTGACTGCAAAAGACTCTTCATCGCGTAAGAGAGTTGGTGAGGTTGAGGACTTTGTACATTTTCCAACATTTGTCTGCTACTCAAGAGTAGTGGTAGCATTACAAGAACCCAAAGAAACTATCTAAACTACACAAAACAGAGCATTTTTGGTCAATAAAAGGAAAAAGCAGCCTATACAAAAGCATCGCTGCCATAAAACAGAAAGATAACAAGAAGAAACAACCCAAGAAGCCATCAAGAAGGCAGAAAGCACCAAAGAACCCATGTAGGAAAATCAGGCCACAAGCAGAGAAGCCAGCAACTGAAAAATCGAAACTGCATGCAACAACCAAACCAGAGATGATCAACGAAAAAGAACGATGCTGATTGCTGCATACACTAAGCAGTGCTTGTAACTATTATTGCTTTATGCAGTTTATTAATGAAATCCATATTTTGGCTGAGCGCAAAAAAAAAAAAAAAGGAAAGTGCCTTGAATGTTGATTGTGGCATTTGAATGCATCTCCATCTGCATTGCATTATTTGATTTGTAAAAAATAAAAGCAGTGCCAACTATATGGGTCAAAATCTGAAATTACTGGCATGTGCAGGTGTATTGGCTTCAATTTGGACGTTATTTTGCTCGAGGACCAATTGTAAGCTCCGAGCACTAGAACTTCTTGTTACACAGTAATATGCAACTCGTAGTAGTAAAGGAAAAGGATATTGTTAAAATTGAGAAGTTTATCCCAGACAGGAAATAGAAATGAGCTGATGCACAGTTATTTTTCTCTTTCAGGATGTTTTAATATCTAAAACTGTTTAGCTTTTGAAGTTATCTTAGAAGTGTATGTTTTGAACTTTGGCAGGAAAGGGATGACTATGCATTGGAGCTAGCCATGGGTGATGAGTAAGCCACTTAGATTTGCTAAGTGGAAGTGAGCATAACCATGTAAAGCCTGCTGCGGATTCTGTAGTTTCCCATTTTATAGAACTGTGATCATACTCAGTTACATAAATTTACTTTTTCAATGTATACTTCACTGTGCCAATCCAGCATTTTCAGCAGTTCTGTTGCCATACTTCAGTTCCAGTTAAGTATATCTCTGTTTTATTCCATACAAGATTATTATCTGCATATAGGGGGTGTTTCTACACATGCACATACCCTTTGAAATGATTATTGGTCGAATCACGACCTAGCCAGCATCTTCCGAGTGAGCTTCAGCATGAGTAAATAGAAGGGGTGATGAAACTTTTCTGAATAAACCAGGAGTGAGATAATGCCAGAATGTCCAAATGCATGCTGAAGTTTTTGAATTGAAGAGATTCCAATCACTGGGACTCCGATGGAACACAAGGAAGGTAAACCCTCCGTTTTCCCCTCGGAAGCAGCCCCATTGTAAGGTTAATCTTTTAATATCAAGGATTGAATCGCCATACATTAGGAAAATTGCTGAATAAAAATCCCTGAATTGCAAATTCCACCCGCAAAGCACATATTCTCTACAACTGTAACTTTCAAGAGGTAGAGGAAAACAATCCTGTACCGAGGAAAAGAGGTTTCGAAAGGAAAGTTTAGACATTTCGGGGTTTCCACCCGCTTCCTTGGACTCATATCGTAGGTTACAAATTGATAGTGTCATGCTAGAGAGTTAGCCTGACATGATCCGGCTTAGTAGGTAGCAGAGATTTACTGTTACATAGAGTAAAATCCAGTCTCTACTATCCTCTTATTCGGAGCTGATATGTCATGTTATGGTGGAGTACTGTCCCTGCTTCAAAGTTTGTTGTCTCCGAGTTCGTACCTGGTTCTACTTTGCCTCACCCAGCTGCCACCATAAAGCTTGAAGGTCCTTCGTATATATGCTACTTTAGTCTGCAAATTACTTACTCCTGCATGCATTTTCTGTGAGTATAAATCTCATCTTAAAAGTTGAGTCTCTCTTTTGAGTTGGTCTGTGACTGTGATGGTATTGTTAGAACACAAGATAGCAAAAAGATACAAAGAACAATGCAATGATTCCAAGTGCATTTTAACCTTAAACCCTAAAATTCTAAAAATAAATCTAATTTACAATTTAATTAATTATATGAATCAAGTGTCGAATGTCAAGTATTATCTTAAATCTTAAAAAATAAAAATAAATATAGAAGCACATGTCCGATTTAGATCAGTTTGGCAAAACATGTGAGAGGACTAAAATTCAAACAAAAGGTGGTTAGTGTCCCACCCTTATTATATATGGAAGTTTTTGCAGAAAAGATTTCGTCAATTATACTCTTATTCCCGAAGCTTTTCTATGCCTGGGACTGACTTTATTACATGTAGCACACTCGATAGGCCACAGAAAGAGTTAAATTCATGCGTATGTTGGCTTTAGTTCCCGATCACTTTCTGGCTCCTGCTGTATATATTTGTCCATGTGTACGAGGAGATAGAATTCATAAAGAACCACCTGATATAGAAGTTTGCGTTATGTGCTTTCTGACCATACATCATTGGAGAGATTCATTTTGATTTTGAGGCGACGGCCAACTGATGGAAATCAACAGGAATGAGAGGAGTTGCCTCAAACGATAGGATGCGACGTCGGGTGAACTTGGATAGATATCTTAGGTTGAGGATCCTATCCTTCTGTACCAGAAACGGAACAGACCCAGACAGTGAGTGAAGTGAAGTATTGAAACGGAATACGTTGACGCTACACAAACAGTTACTTTCAGTTATTGTCTACAGGGGCGACTTGTCTCAAGGCGTAACCCTTGTTTCACATCAAGCGTCAGCCTTTTCAGAGTGCAAACAGTTCACTTTCTGGTAAGCTAGCGCCAATTATCTTACGAGCAGGAAAGTTTAGGTTATTGAACCCTCGTTTTTGAGGCCCCACATAAGGAAATATAGGCTTATGTAGACCTCACCACTGGCATTGGTCTCAAGGCATCATTTCTTGGTACAAAGATGTGGTCCGTAGACCCAAAATTTAGGCGCTTTGCTTCCTGCAGATAACATACGCTTTGGCCACAGATGGTGTGGTCTCAACTTTATTTGTCAGAGAATATACCCCCTGGATATTATAGTTTAATGAATAACATCCGAAAATGACATCAGATTAGCGCAAGAAACTTATCAGGGTGTTCTGAGAACTTACAAATTGGCATGGCAAAAGCAGCAAAATTCATTAGATCAGCAAATCGTTTTTAGATATATGTAATGTCTGCTAGAATTAAACAATATTACGAAGGAATTCATCATAATCTCTCAAAATAAAGATTACCAGACAAGAAGAATTAAAGGAGTTTTTCAGTGTTCGGGTCCAGTAGATTGTATTTTGTGCTCACCGACAGCTTAAGGTCGACTAGGCAAGTCTAGACCAAATGCTAGAACTATTTTTGATAGTCTGCACTGGAAATCCGATTTTCATTAAAGAATCTAGTGTTTGATGTATAATATGACCAATCATCCTGATTAGAGGACTGAAAAGAACTGATTAGAGAGGCTGATTTCGGCTCATCCTGCTTCTCCTTAGAATTCTTTCATCTTTAACTTTCACTGAAGTTGTACAGAATCTAGATTTTTCGTATAACCTCAGAAAAACCAACATTTTTCTTGTAGACTTTTCTCTAAAGGCAAACACCTACATAGTTGGTAGTTTAGAATAGCTTGCACAATTCTCTCTCGGCAGCAAATGTTTTCCTGTTTCTTCTAGATGAATGAAATTTCAATTATTCAAGAAAAGAACAAATTATTGGACACAGAAGAGGTCCACCTGGCTACTCATTTACGGAGGACTATCACCACTCTATTGAAAAGATGTGTTTGTTGGGGGTCGGAGGACTAGACGTGGACAATGCCAGGGGGAAGGGGGGAGTTGAATCCTTGATCCTGAGACTGTTGGATGGGTAACAACCTAGACCATGCTGAGTTAAATATGGTTGAAACTTGAAAGAATCCAGGATCATTTTAAGCAGTTGAGATATAACTTAGTATCGGTTTGATAACAATGAGTCTGACTCTGATTTCATCTCACAATTGTAATATTCAAATAATGGGTTCTGATACCTCCTTTCCTTTGAGTTAAACAGGCTGAATCAAGCAATTTCTGGAAAATTCCTCAACTTGTTCTTCTCTTTTTAACCTTTCGAAAAGTTTTACCAGATTATAACCAGGCCTATCCGTCTTTTCATCTAGAGATTCTTTATGAACTGGATGGTTTGAACTCTTGAGAGGTTATTAGTTGATGTCATCACACATCATCTACCATGTAATCAACTAGATTCCCTGGAAATCTGCACCTCAGCATTTGCTACGAAAAATCTATTTGGTCCCCTATGTAAGTTTCTTGGGTCGACATATGTGGTATCCTGAGTGACTCTGAAACAATGGTTTGAACTTAGACTATTGACAATTAGGAAGCAGAAAAAAGTATCAGAAATTAACTTTGCGCCGTGTATTTAATGCCACTCATAAGGCAAAGTAAAAGAAAACCAAGTTTATCTTATTGGAGGATAACTCAGAGTCTTTCTGATGGAAACACTTATCATACATCCAACCAGCTGCCAAAACTGCTTATTCATAAATACGTCACGCAGGGAAAAATAACTCTATACATTTGAGGAGGGGATTTCCTCTATTTCGCTGAGAGTGCAACCGTGAGGATATTGTAATGTTGCAAAACCGAAGTTGTCGCTTCTACGTAATCAACTTGGGTGCAAAAATAAAATCTTTAGTTGTTGAACTTCTGTTCAGTGGCACTTGCTGAGGCCTGCATCATTCAATGGCACAACAGTGAACCACATTGCAAAGCAGATGAAAACAAAAATAGTAATAAGACCATCTCTTAAAGAGGAAGGAAACAGTTTTTGCAATGTGCGTAAGACACTGAAACATGGGTTGTTAACTAGCTAAAACTATTGCAATGCAGCAGATGTTTCAATGGTTTTTCAGTTTTCCTGTGGCTCTCTTCTAGGTGTTCTTGGTGACCTACATAATGGTTGTAAATCCAATTTTCAAATTGATAAAAAAGGACATACTACGAATTAGCTCTGCATAATCATCAAGTTGAGAACAGGCCAAACGGTAAGAAAAACAAGAATATTCAGGGGATAGAAAAAAGAATGTACACACACACAAATCAGACCAACCAACACACTTCTTAATCTTATAGGAGCTATCTTATCTGCTTCCTTGTACTTCATTAACTGCTGCATTGGTTTCAGTGTGCAGCATATTTATGAAATTAGAGCAAAAACCTTGCAAGCAAATTTTTTCATTGCACTTGGCTTTCATTTTTATTTTTCCATTCATTTTCCACAGTGATGGTATCCTACGTAGGTTTGCAAAACGAACAAAATTGAACTCTGTATTCTCTGAATTTGTACATGGAGGCTGCTAAGAAGTGGATGAGTCCTAAGGTTATTAAACAGTTATTGAGTGAGAGAAAAAATATATTATACTGACCCCAACTGATGTCACAAAATTGCAAACTGCACATTTTACAGATCGTGCTCCATACTGGTACATTAGTAGCATCCTGCAGTTCCCACAATTTACATGTGCCACCTGATTTGCTGTCAGAAGTGAACGAACATTTGAAGCTTAGACGGAAAAGTAGTAACTTAATTTACGAGGTTTTCAATCTTAATTATGGTTGAGAAAAGCTTTTGTTGAAGTTATGAAACATCATAAGTTTATTAAGTTAAAAAGGAACCACATCATGCATACCTTCCAATGCCAGATTGACGGTGTGACAGCATGAACATTGAACACTTGTGGCCCCTCGGATGTACATTAATAAGGTATGGCAGCCTCCACAAACCAACTGGGCCATTTCTGTGCCTGTTTGGAGTTTTGACTTACAATTTAGGCATAGCCCTTCCCCAGTTTTTTTCATTTAACAAAGATTGAAACAAACTTAAAACAGAAGGAAGATTCAGACGATGTGATGTTTCAGGGTTACATGATAAGATTAAAAAGTTATGAAATAAATAGTACTATAAATAGCAGATGATGTACCAGGAGGCGGCACAGCTGTTACTGCATTGCAAACAGCACAACACACAGAGTTTGCTCCAACTGGATAGAGTAATAGGTTTCTACATCCAGAGCACACAAGCTGGCTCTGAGCACCTGATGACATAGATTTTGGCCACTAGATCAGTGAAAATAGAAAGATGGAACCACAGTAACTTTTGCTGGTGCAGAAAGTTAGATTCACAGCATATCCTGTCTTTGACCAGTTTGTTGATGAGGCCAAGCCTGTTAGAATCCAACCTAGAGTTTGAAACTAGACTTCTAATGTTGGTATTTACGTCCCTAGCCTGCTGTCTTAATGCACAAGCCATGTCCTTGCAACACAAATATCAGAAAAAGAAAGGGAGACGGGGGTAAAAAAGAATGAAGCAGACACTATGAACTCTTATTTGTTCTAGATTTGATATTCCTAATTTTTATCAAAACGAAGTATATACTGCTTGGATTCATTTTTGCTTTCTCTTTTCCTGTATGTAGTTACAGTGAGACTTAACTCTTCTGTGCAGGATAGAAAGGATAATGAAAAAAATATATATAATCTGACTGCATTTGTACTATCACTTGGCAGTTGCAGCAGACCAAAGTTTCTTAAGAAGGCCCTTCCCTTTGTCTCAGCAACAAAACAGTAAATAGAATTCACATTTTTCAAGATAAATCTGTTTGCAGAACAGAATAAGATACCATTGGCAGGAGGAGTGTATGGCGCTGGAGGTGTTGGATATGGAGCAAGAGGAACTGGCATTGTAAAATCAGACAGAGGTAAACTTTCCTTTCCTGGATCCTAACACTTCACTACCTCAAAAACAGAGAGCACCGATGTTTCTCCCATTCTAACCATGTCGACAAGAAGAAAACAAAATAACAACACTTAGAAACAGCATAAATATAGCAACTTTGATGAATTCAGAAAGTGCTAAGAGTGAAAAACAGAATGGACTTTAATTAAATTCATACCAGTAAACTGCTAGAGAGAAGGGAAATGATGGGGAAAGGAGTGTAAAAGAGTTGCATAACTAACAAGATACTTAATTCCCAATTTGGAAACCTTTTTATAGAATTATACAAGATGGTGTAAATGGATATATGAAAAAGAAGAAGAAGAAGCTTGAGGACACTTACAAACAATGAAACTGAAGTGGGGCAAAACACATACCTGTTCAGTTTGCAGTCTGCAGATGAAGTGGAGAGAGAGAGAGAGAGAGAGAGAGGATTAAGTTAAGAACGGACAAAGATAGAGAGAAAGCTGTTGTTAAGAAAAGATTATCTTGGTTACTATGTTCCTTATCAGGTTCATCTTAGAGAGCAAATGTCAACTGAAAGCTTTCATTTTCACCTTATCAAAGGAGAGAAAAAAAAAAAGAAATATCTTTCATTTTCTTATTTTGGTGAAATTACGAAGCTGTTGTAAAAGGGGATCTTTATTGTTTTCCTTTTGAGTTCAGTTTGGTGAAGAAAAAATGCTATTGTAATATGAACTTTCACTTTGTCCTTATCTTACTCGTTTTAATCCCGCATGTACATGTACCGGTAGTAGTAATTGATTGGCTTGGTCATGGTCATAGGTGGTTTGGTTAACGCCCTTTGCTCTTGGTGGCACATCATGATCAACTTTGGGGCAGACACTCCGGGCCCCACACCCCCTCTCGATGTTGCTTTGCTTTTTTTTGTGTAAAACATTGGCTGCACGTGAGCGTTGCAATCAGCCACACGCTCCTTTCCCATGGGAGAGATGGAGGGCTCACCAGCCAGCCACATCACACAGCAAAAGGCAATCAGGACCGTCTGTCAAATTAGTATGATATTGGCAAAACCCGGAACCTTTTGGTGGTGGTCCTGTTCCCCGTGCTCTGTTACGGCCGAGCCTTGGAGAGTGACTGTGACAGAACCGTGCGATTTGGTGTGTGTGCATTTTCTTTCTTCATGTTCAGCTACATGCAATTACTTCCCTCTCCAGACGTTGGCTGGTTTTTGGTCGGATTCATCTATTTGTGGACCTCTGATCAAGACCTAAACCCTGCGTCAGAACCATCTCTTCTAAATCTCTGCGATGCCCTTTTTTGGTAGCTTTGTACATGGATGCAGTTAGATATGCGCTAAGTCAAATCATCATCATCATTATCATCAAAAACATACATGACAAAAGGAAAAGAGATTGGCACAAGTCGTGAAAACGAGGCAATACAATCCCTAACATCTCAGCCATGTGTACCGGAAACAGAAAGCCACAATCCTGCTGATACATCATCCTCTGGGTGTTTAGGAAGTTTAAGGCTACACTTGGGCTCTACTCTCTACTGCTACATCCTTCATTATTTTGTTCTTACATTGCATTTGCATCTCCTGTTACTGTTTTGGAGCGCCAATAGACCATCTGAAGGCTACTCTTAAACCAGCTTCCGCAAGCTCATTTTTGCTAGATGTCCACTTCCTATAGCTTTTAAGGTTGTGGTTTAAAGCCTGCTAATCATCTAAACCGGCTCAACGACTCAAGTACTCATGGCTGTAAGTTCATTTTCTTCTTTTTTGTAGAGCCCATAATGTTTCCTTGCTACAAAGGGAAATGGAAATCTGGGGTAGAGCCTTTTTGTTCAACGGCATGAGATTAGCTGATTTTGATACTATTTTTAAGAATTCTTGACTGCAGGTAAAGAATTATGATATTTCAATTTGTATGTGACGTAGTTGTAATTATTAAGATTTGTAAAAAAAATTAAATTAATTATTATTAATAATTTAAGTTTTTAAATATCTCATAATTTAATTTTAAAAAATTATTAAATCAATAATACTTGAATTCGGATCATTATAAAAATGATGTATGAACAATCATTGTATCGAAGACAAAAAAATAACTGAATAAATGAAAATTATATAAATATATATATATATTTATGTGGCTAGGAAAATATACAAATAAAAATTGTTGACGAAGACTAGAAGAGATCAGTCAGGGAGGGACCAAAAGAGTTAATTGTTGAAGAAGAGGCCATGAAGCGTGGGCAGGAGTTTTGCAAGAGCCTGATAACAGGTCCATTGATAAGCATGCAAACAACAAGGGGACCGCTCTGTTTCTACTTTGGTGGCTTTTCTCCGCATTCTAAACTGGATATTCTTGCGCCCCCCCCCCCATCTCTCTCTCTTTTTTTTCTCCTATTCTAAAAAAATCTACCAATAACCCTTACAAATAAATTTTTTAAAAAAAATAACTTTTTTTTATAATTTTAATTATTTTTAATCAAGTTAAATAAAATTATTATACATTGTGTTACAAAAATATATTATTGTTACATACTATATATAAAAATATATTATATGTCATGTTAAAAAATATTATTATTATACATTATGTATAAAAACATGTTATATGTCATTATTAAAAATATATATATTATTATTATATACTACGTATAAAAACATGTTATACGTCATATTAAAAAAATATTATTATTATACATCATATATAAAAATATGTTATACACCATGATTAAAAAAAATTGTTACATGTCATGTTGAAAAAAAAAATTATTGTTATACGTTATATACAAAAATATGTTACATGTCATGTTGAAAAAAATATTATTATTACTTATCATGTTCAAAAAAATTTTGTTATATTTTAATATCTAAAATGTTATTGTTACTTACATATCAAAACTTTAAATCTTCTCAACTCTTTTTATTTTTATTTTTTATAATTCGACACCGATTAAAGTGTTTCTAATATGTTTTCATAAATCAAAACATAAATATTTTATCTAAAATACCTATTTCAATTAAAAATTTTAAAAATTCTCTTTAAAACTCTATGTTTATAAATTTTAAAATTTTGAATTTATTAATATCTAAGTACCGAATTAATCAAATTTAAAACTATTTTAAACATTATTTTACCATTTTAGTTTCATCCAAAATATATAAAAATCAATTTCTCCAAATAATCACTTACCTCAAGCATATCAAAATCATCGCTTGGTATCTTGAAAGTATAGGAGAGAAAAATTGAGAACAACAAACGAATGTCGAAAAAAAAATTGATAAAATTACAAAAAATCAAATAATGAGAGAAAAAAATTGAAAATATAAATAAAAAGAAATTGTAATAAATTATTTACTTTATTTAAAATAATCTTAAAAATATTTTTAATTAAATTATAATTAAAAATAATTAAATTTATTTTAATAATTTTTAAAAAAATACTCTTATCAATCAATAAGAATCATTCCTCTTAATTTCTTCTAATTTAAACTTTGAAACTAACCAGCTAGCCAGCCTAAGACATTGGGTTTGTTTCGTTTGTGTCAAACCCAACTCTAAGACAATTAAGTGATCAGTAAGTGTCAAAAAATGAAAAGTAGTAATTTTTCCACGGGTAAGATATTTTTCATTAATGAAGAATAGTAACCGTGGGGGCACCCGGAGGAGCACGAAGCTAGCTCTGAGTAGAGGGGCCTCCCTACCGACAATGGACAGCTTAACAGCCTTTAAGGCTTCTGTCAAGGCAGCACGGGTTTAGCACCAAGCAAAAAGTTGCTCGGAGATTTGAAATTTCATTGCTTGAATTTTGGTTTTCGTACCTCTTGTCCAAGAGAGTGACTTGACTTTTTCACTGTGTCCAGTGTACAAGGCAATGCCGAGAGATAATACTAAGAGGGTAGTACCCTGGAGAATCCCCCTGCCTTTCTGAGAAAAACGTGATTGATTTGATGGCCGTAGCCGTGAATTCATACAGCATACCACAATTTGGTCCCCCTTTTTTCTACTTCTTCTTCTCTTCTTTTGATAGTCACATGAAATATTCACTTCAAAGTTGACATGGTAACTTCAAGACTCTGCGTGGGGTTTGGTTCCATATCAGACTGAGATGACAAACTAAACTTCTCCCCTGTTGATCAGCTTTTTCCTGTACATATCCAATCATTGACTGAACCAAAATGAGAATTGTGGAGCCAAATGCACCTGCTAACGCATCAGCACGCCTGCCTCGTTAGAAATTACTGTATGAATTATTTCAACCCAGTGCCTTCCGTGCAAGCTTCATTAAATGGATTGAATTGAATCCTTGGACAGCTTATCTCCTGGCCCTGAATGGGTAAGCTGTCCTGATCATGATTAATCAACCAAATGATCGTGCTAAACTGTTATAATTTCATATTTTCTTCCATCTTGCCAATTTCAGTACCCTTTTTTTTTTTACCGCTGGAGCCAATGGAAACTTCTGCGAGCGTCAGCAGGGCGTCACTTACACGACAAACAATTTCAATGAAGTAGTACAATCTTATCTTAGAAAATTATGGAGGAACTTTTGATTTGCTTGTAACGACAGGACAGGAAAGGTCAAGATCAAAGGGGGGTTTTTGTAATAAATAATTAGACCCCGTTTCTTGGTTTAAGCAAATGGGTTTCGACATCCAAATCTAAAACTGTTAAGGATTAAGGACTAATCCCAATTTATGGCACTCATCTCAGCCACAGACCTTCCTGATGGAAGAGATAAGGTCCGCGCCCTATGGATGAAAACATGGAATGCTTTCTTGTTGGATCCTTTTTGCTAATTTTTTTTTTTTGGCTGACTGAAAACAACCCTAAAACATGACATGCAGAGGCAATATAAGTTTCTCTTAAAAGAGATAAAATGTCTTTTTAGACAAGGAACAGAAAATAAAACCCCCTTTGTCCAAATTTATAGCCCCCACAACATCAGATGCCGACATTTCAACCCATGGCCTGGCCTGGCCTGGCCTACCCTGTATCTCTAACTCCGTTCCAAGGGTTCAGCTATTCGATTTTCAACCACATTTCTGAGGATTTTTTCATGCAAGGAAGGAAGTTTTTTAATTTTTGGAGGGGAGCGGGGGAGGGGGGAGGGACATGCTACGGATAAAATCAAACCTTTGTCAAAGAATCAGAACAAGGTCAAATTTCAGGCACCGACACCTGAATCTGGACTACCATTAAAGAGAGACTGTTATTAATATGACTGCTTGGAAATGCATTTGACCTGTTTTCTTAAGGCAAAATGTGGGACCTCATATGCTCAAACTGCATTAAACTTCGAAACTGCAATATTGTCTCTGGCAAACACCATTGATGGATTATATTGCAAGAAAATAACAATGCCGTCTTTAAAAGTCTGTCACACATTCCACCATCTCTATGATACCATTGAGGTTAAATTTCCAAAATTATCAAGCAAACTGAATTGCCTGACTTTTCCAATGTAAACTGTACAAGTAAATGCATTCTACGAACTATTCCATATCAAAAACAAAGGTAATTCTAGCACGAGGTCTAATGGCATCATCCAGAGGAAATTTGCCAGATTAATGATCATTATACAAATAATATCTGGCCTGAGAAGTGGCTGAATGACTGGCCTAATACAAACAACACCATTATTGATACATGCGGATTCCACATGATCAACTGTGATTTTATGTACAAATAGATATCCATCTCTCCTGCCAAAAATAGATATCACGAAGCAAAGTATGGTCTACTCTTCGTCGTTTTCAGAATCAGGATTTCCATACACAACAGAGAAATAGAAACCCACTGTTTTAAGTGAAAGGCCAGGAAACCTGTGAGAACTACTGGGCCGCAGGTCTATCTTGATAAAAGGCCACTTCATGGCTTGCGCAGCTTCACACTCTTCCCATCCATCTCCAATTGCACAAAACCGGACATTTCGATTGTTAAAGCGTCCCTTGATCCACTCGAAACATTGCAGTTTCCCTACATCCCATGAGCTGTAAACTGGAGAAACAACTGATTTGTCAGTACCTCCTTGTTCGATTCTTTTCCTCTTTGTGATAAATGATCAGTTTACTAAAGAAAATCAGATTACAAGCAACATGGGATCGAAACAGTCTATATGAAAGGGAACAGTAAGGATTGTCTGGCTGCTTGATTTATCTATTTACTGCTATTGTGGTAGGAGTCCAAGATTCCAATTCCACATTAATATACGATAAGATATTCTACTCCTCGAATCATGATAACAAAAGATATCTATGCTGTAAGAAAATACAGTTTTTTTTTTTTTAAAAGAAAAATAAGTTTGTTGCTGTGAACAACACTGCCCTTATGATTGTCCAGTCGATGACTTCAACATTAATAATTAATTATAATGACACATTTATTATAAAGATACCACTTGCTATGCGGATAGATTATACGAGAAAGCATGCATAGGCAGGCAGAATGCAGAAATAATGCCAATTAAAGTAGAGGCTGATCCTAACAGTTTCAACACAGTATGAAAACATTGTAGGTCACTTCAAGTGAATAGAAGGCTAGAAGGGAGATAAAATCAGATTACTCACCATTTTCGTATGATATCAAACTGTCAAGTCGAAAAAGTAAACATTTAACAAGGCTAGGTATCAACGACCCAGAAGTGACCAAAACATTTATGTGGCTGGATCCCGTCCTATTAGAGTTGACAATCCCACTAGAAGCAGGAAGACAAAAGGTAGGATCCTCATTTCCAGATATACACTGCTCCAAGACTGCCCGTGCTATATTTGGAAAATGAAAAAAATAAATACTAAGCAAAGTAAGCGATGCAAAAGAAAATATGAGAAATTTAGCTCAAAATGTTAGTAAATTCTTATATTAGAGTGAAACCTTAAGCTTCAAATGCAGATCCAATGAGAAGGACACCTCTCAGCCGGGCATGACTCTTAAGAGGTAACATCTTATTTAGTGAGTTTTGAGCCCAATCCAAGAATGCCCTAAAAATCGAAACTGGCATATAACTAAACACCTATGGGAAGGCATACATAAATTTATCTGTTTCACATATCCCATCTACATTCCATCTTTATTCAAAATGCTCAAGAAGATAGCCAACGACATTGAGCTAACACCAGAAAAAGAATACCTACTGGTCAGATCAAACATTTAAAATGACCACATCTAATTGAAAAAACAAAAAATACAGATTCAGTAAAGTTGTCTAGCCTCAGGCATTCTTTTAATTTATATTATCTCTACATAGACCTTTTGCTGATGATAAATAGGATTTATCTCTTACAAGAGTGTAGTTTCTAGCACAACGTTATATTCAGTCCAATTCAAAGGCAGGAAGGTTCCAGAGAGTTCAGTGAATAATTTTTTTTGGTTTTCTACTAAATTAATTTTTTTTGCTAAAGAGGTTCTATGACTGTTTCTGAAATTACTACGCACAATGACATTATGCCATTTTTTCATATTTTCTTCTCCAAGACATTGCAATATTGCTCAGGGAAAAAAAGCCAATAACAGCAGCAACAATTTATTAAGCATGTTGGACACAACCCAAATAAAAATGTCAGAAAGGTGATTGTAATTTCCTTCCATTATACATTTTTTCTAAAACCACAAAGTGAATCTATTCGAGTTTCATTAATTGTCATTAAATATTTCAATTTCCCTGTTTCATTTCAAAACTTTCTCTGAAAGGCCAATTGAAAACACCAAAATATGAGAAACAGTCTATAATCTGGTTCAGCAATTAACCAAATGGCAGCTGGCAAAGTAAACAACAGAATTCCTCAGCAGATATGTCATGGTCAGAGAATATACCTGAGGAAAGCCACCTATCTGTATATTCATCAGTCATATTGTACAATGCATCCCAGAGATCCATCATCTCTTGGTCAAAAATATTGTGTAAACCCTGAAATGATAGAGAAAGGAGGACCCTCTCAAAAATTTACACTTATGTTTCTACATCTAAGATGCATTTTGCATTTTTCATTTTTACTTAGTCTTTGAGGAGAAATAAAAAAGACAGTGGGTGTTGCTTTTGTAGCTAAATTCCTAACTCCATCCATAGGTTTGACAAGAACTATGGCAACACAATTATAAACAGTGGGTGTTGGAGCATGCAATGCAAAATGCTGCAGATTTTGAATAAATGACAATGAGAGCACATGGAAACCACGCAACTAATTGGGCACACAATTTATATCAGGCTTGACAGGCATCAATTTCAAAACCTGTTTATACTTATTGGCTATAACTCGGTGTCTGTATGCTAGTTTCTTTTTGTTGAGATCATCATGTGGAGGGCTAAAACCATCTTGCTTAAAATCATAATCGGACAGATCCTGCCCATCATCATATTTGCTCAAGGCCTCGAGAAAAGGCTTATTGCAGTTTTCAATCTGCATCAAGAAACACATTCAAGAGAGAGATATAAGACTGTAAAATTCGGGATATCTAAGTGGAAAAGAATGTAACATATAAGAGGGTAAATGAGCAGAAGAACCAGCTTACCTGCTCATAGAAGAAAAAATCATCAGAAATTTGAAGAATATGTTTCTCCCACATCTTTCCAATTTCAACACCCTTCGGAGCATCTTTTACACCGCTGAAGGCCTCGGCGTATGTCCCATTCAACAAAGACTTGAGAAGTATCAGGGTTTCATCCATGTCCCATACATATACATTTGTTATCTGATTCATATCTAGTAATCGGAAACCAAACAAAAATATTAAATTGCATTCACAATTCTATCAGTCCATAGTAAGAAATAAACATAGAAATTCATTGAATAAGGTAAACTATTTTGATTGTTTAAACGTAATATAACTCGATTTGGCTTTTTTTTTACCATTACAAAAAAAAGAAGAAGGTCAACGTCCCAAGGACAATGGTACCAGTGAAAATAACAAAGACAGAACTGACCCAAAAATAGAAAAATTCAAAGGGTAAAGATGATTTTCAGTTTACCTTTCTGGGTCAGTGAGTTCAATGGCAAAGATGAAGCAGAGTGAGTGTGTTGAGAGCTGCTGCGAAAAAATATTCCCGGTTCGAAATAGATTTTCCCAGAATAAAACCGAAAAAGAGAATAATAAATTAATAATGGCGTCGTTTCTGGCCCACGATGTTAAAATGGGTTGGGCTAGTGGCCCAGATTTAGCTGGAAATTAAACCATTACAAAAAGGCGTAATTTAAAGCTGTGTTTGGAATGCTCGGTCGAAAGGTTTTTAACCTTTTTTTTTTCATATTTAGAAGGAGAAAAATATAATAATAAATGTAAAAAAAAAATTGAATAAATGAAATTAAATCTAATCCATTGATTTAGGAAAATTATCTTGGAATGGCATCTAATCACCATAAATTTTAGTTAATTTTTATAAATAAATAATTAAAAGTAATAAAAATTGTTGCATTTGAACATTAAAAAGCAGTGCTTAAATAAATGTATAGATAGAAGATTGTAAAAATGCATGGAAAGTTGAGATATAAACTAATTCTAACTCCATTGAAATTATTCTCGTACAATAAATAATATTGATAAAACATCCTCTCCGATGTCACATAATTAATTTTGTGAGATAATTTCAACTAAAATTTTAAGAATTCAAACTTAATTTTTTTAAAAAAAAATTATATACTTATACCATTAACTCAAATAGTAATATTTAATTTTTTTATTTTTTATTAATCAGGAAAAAGATAAGGTTTGGTGCTTTTTCAAACGTATGACCAATCATAAGACTGTCTTTGTTCAAAGTTTGTAAAGATTTTGCTTCTTATGTTGTCTTTGAATATTCTCTAACCCATTAAAAAAATAAAAAAAGCTTGACCTGATTATAATTGTTACGGCTGAAACTTAAATCAGCTTATGTTCCCAATCTCAAAAATATGTTTCATAAAAAATAAAAGATCTATGTTTATATATTTAAAGAAAATATTAAAATATGTTTCCTAGTTGCATTGAAATAATAAAAAATATTGTCTTTTAAAGAAAATATTATCTAATAAAAATATTTAAAAAATTATTTATGAAATCTAAAATAAAATTTTAAAAAATATTAATGTGCCAAAGAAGTTCGCGAATATCCATATTTTTAGTCTCCTGATAACGCTGTAATTAAAAGTGGGAAAAATTGGGAAAAAACAAAAAGAATGGAGGAGGTAAAATTGGGTACGGCAACATTTGTGTGTTATTCCGAGACGGCACTTCCGCCAAATAAGTTGGAAAAACCTTGCTGCTTTCATTGAATCTTTTGAATGAATTTTGTCAAATTTTTTTTTCATTTCAGCTTTAATTTTTATTTTCAAATTTTATTTTACAGAAAAAAAACCACCTTTAGATTTTAATATCAAGCATGAAAATTCTTGGTTTTATGTTTTGGAAGATTTGTGAAACCAAAACATGTGAAATTAAAATGTAGAAAATTGCATAATAGATTTTAATATTAGTATTAGTAAGCGATGATAAATCTTTTATAACCTGTAGAATATATGCTCATTTCAAGACTTTGTCTCCTTTGGTTGCTTTTATTTGTTCATTATTTTATTTTAGATATCTGAAATTAATTTTTTATAATTTTTTGATAAGTTTTATATTATAAATTTATTTTTCATTTTGAATAACATTGGACATCAATAATATAATTTTTGTTGCAAATAATATAAAATTAAATAAAATTAAAGATTTTGATTTAATTTTGGTAAAAAATAAAAAATAATAATCATTTTAAGAAGGAAAGAGTAGTGAGTAAAAATGATCGTCGAAATGAAGGTGTTTCTTTTTGCATGCAAATCAGCAAAACTGACCTCTGTCTCAGACTTCAAGAATGTTGTGAACAGTTTGAACCCAAAGGCTTTGTCCTGATTTTGACAAATACTAGAAGAAGAGAGAAATGGATTTGTGGAGAAACTTCTCTGAAAAAAGTCTGCAACTTTTAAAAAAGAATCCACCTAAGTGCTGACACGAGACTGATTAAGCCTCCTTGTTTTAGATGTTGACATCTCAAAATTTTCCGCTGTTTCATTAGTCAACTTTTGATAACATTTACATGCTCCCTGTGATGATGGCCACAAGAACAGCGTAGTTTGACAGTTGCCTTGAATGGCACAGCACCTGCCGTCCTGGGAATTTTTTAATCAGATGGTAAGGGTATATGAAAGTAGAACTTATGCTTTAAATGAGCTGTCCCCTCTTCGAGTTCAGTAGTACGAATGGAAGAAATCAGTTTCTGCAAAACTTTAATAGATAAAAATGATTTTGTACAGCAATGAACAACTTCTTTGCAAAGAAGAACAATACATTCCCCTTTCCCTATTTTTTTATATATATTTTTTCCCATATTAATTACTGATGAAATTCCGTTGATACTGTTCACAGACGCTTTATCATCCCGCAGTTCCTGTGTAGGACAGTTGCATCAGAAAAAAAATTTATACAAAAGCTAGAATTTGTTGCATGACGAAAAGATGCCAAGAGATTTATATACCAATGTTTCTCATTTCACTTGAATTTGAACCAAGTAATTGGACCATCTGCAGCGAGCTCTGCAATCCCACAAATAATTTACAAGGAATATAACTGATGTAGAACATCTCTTGAAAAGATGCCAAAACATTTCGAGCTAGGCGCAAGAGGCCAAAGAAAACATTTATAGTAGTGAGTAGTGATTCACTAGTTACATGGTCCTAGCATTTGCAGTCCGGAAATGCCAAAAAATTGAGCAAATCCTGAACCAAAAACCCTTCTTCTTCTTCTTTGCTGGTGGAGACTTGGTATCCCTCTTAGCAACAAGATCGGCCATGAACTGAACAACAGCCTAATGAACGAAGAGGTTAAATAAGTTAGTATGTCTTAACTAATTAAACAGGCAAGATTCCAACAAGCTAATTTTGTAATCGGACTAGCAATACCTGAGCACCCAATTTGATTACTTCTCTTGGTGGAACTTCCAGTGGAGTCTCATCAGCACGAAAAACTCTCAATTTTGACAATAATCCGAAAGAATCTGGCAGATTTCTGATCTGGTCGTCACTTATATCCAACTCTTCAAGCATCTCAAGATTTCCAATTGATCTTGGCAAGGCTCTTAGATCTGCAAAGTTCTTCCCCACATTCAATTTTTTGATACTTACTGCAAAACACAGGTTCTCAGGAATGGATTCAATCTCATTGAAGCTTACATCAAGCTCCTTTAAATTGGAAAGGTTACCCATCGTTGTTGGCAACCCTTTGAGCCTGTTATAGTGCGCTGTAAGAATCTCCAAGCATTCGAGCTTTCCAATTGCCTCAGGAAGAGCCTTTATCTGATTAAAATCTAATCTTAACTCCAATAATGAGGAGCAATTTCCAATTGTGTATGGAAGTTCTTCAAGGTCATTTGTTTCCACGTTTAGTCTCTTCAAAGAGGCCAAATTTCCAATCGTCTCTGGCAAATGGGTGAACCCATTTGAACTCAAATCTAGATTCACGAGGTTTGTCAAGTTCCCAAAAGAAGCTGGCAATGACTTTAACCAGTTTGCGTGGAGATCAAGCTCTATTAGGTTGACAAGTTCCCCAACTGAATCAGGAAGGTTAATAAGTTGGTTAGAGTGAACATCAAGCTTTGTCAAGGCTTGAAGCCCACCAATGGAGGGTGGCAGGGCCATGATACGGTTTTCAGATAAGTCCAGTTCACTCACATCCTTCAATTTCCCAATTGATAAGGGGAGCCACTCCATCTGGTCCATTAACTTGCCCCTAAGATCAAGAACTATTGCTCCACTTCTAGCAGTATTTTCAATAAGGGCTGCTGTCTTCATTAGATTTAGTTTTTCACTGCTATCTTCACCTGCAAATACACCAAAAGCCTTTATTTAGGACTACACTTCCCTCGCCCATCAACTACATGCGCCTATCTTGGAGAGTCAGGTTTTCAATCCATATAAAACAAGAAAGGAAACTATCCAGATGATAAAGGGAAAAACATAAACGCTGGGATTATAATGATCGGCTTAACTGATGAAATATCAGAAATTTTCCTTTTAAAAAAACTAGATTCCAGCTTCCCAACCAAAACAAAACATACACCCTCAGCAAATCTTTGCCCTGCAGGCTTGAAATCAAGGGAAAACGGTCATTTAAAACCAGAAACTAGAAGACTCAAGACAGTATCAGGGATATCTTGCCAGTTGAAATAGGAAAACTTGAAAATAATCTCTCATAAGAAGAAAAGCACTTATCGTTTCTCTAATTACAGATGCAAATAAAAACAAGCAACAACATCTTTGACCTTTCTGATCTAAAGTTGAAATCACTATAATTAATGACTCCTTTCATTTCATCATATTAAAACATTCAACAATGAATGAACTTAAAAAGAAAAAAAAAACTAAACTGGTTTAAACTATATTCTTGAAATTGTATATATAATTCCGTGGTATATGCAAAATTTCACAACAAACCAAAATTCCCTAACAAATATAAAATGTTTTATGCTTTACCTGAAAAGAAAGAAGCCTTTGTAGAAGAACTTCTACCTATACCCTTTGCGTCATCTTTATTTAATTCACCACCATCTTCTTTTCTCTTCACCAAACTGTCATCACTGATCAAACTTTCTCTCTCAAATTTCCTTACCTGTTCCCCAAAAGTAATCACTTTCTCATCCTGGGTATCCCCGGAAACCAGTAAAGAAGCCCTTTGAATCAACCCATCAAAGGTCTCAAACATCTTGTCAGCTTCAACCAAGTAAAGGGCTTCTTTTTTTTGCTCATGGCTTTGAAACAACACCATGGTCTTCCTCACCTGTTGCAGAACAGAGAAGAGTTCCTCAGGGACATCTTCAGCGGCTTGTTCCTTTGAGATTTCCTCAAGCTTGAGTTTTTCTTCATTTTCAACAGTTTGGAGAACACACTTGGCTGCTTCAACTTCTTCGATGGAAGGCCTTGGTGGAAGTGATCTGTAAAGTCTCATGATTTCTTGTACTGTCTCTACAAGGGCAGGTGATGGATCTTGCTTTGACATCACAGCCATGGCTCTGGTGCCTTTTTTTTCTTTTGTTAGTTTGGTTTTGGACAGGATTGAAATAGATAGTTTTCAAAGGTTTCTGATGTATCTATGGGCAAAGGTCTTCGTTGTTACTCAACTGTAAACGGATTAGACTTAGTTATTTATAAATGGTCAAAAACGTATCGAGTATTTTACTTTTTAATTTTATTCAATTTAATTTTTATATTTAAATTAAAAATAATTTAATTTTTAAAATTTAGAAATTAAGTTAATTTAGTATTTTTTTCTAACAATATCTAATTTGTGGTTAAAAGATAACATTATCGACAACATAAACGGTGACATTTCACTTTTGATAACATGGTATTGAGGTGATGATGTGGCATATTATTTGACGTCAAGTGATAACGTGACAATATCATATGACAATATACGATGATGAAGTAATACTGATATGACATTGACATGCTGACATATCGATTCTACGATTAAAAAAAAATTTAATAATATTTTAAAAAATATATAGTACAATAATTAAATTGAACAAAATCGAAATGTTGAAGAATTAAATTAAAAAAATATTTAAAAACTATAAATATTTTAATAAATTATTGATATACTTATTAATATGTTAAGTATTTAAGTGTAAAAGATTTATGATATTAAAATATATATAACTATTTTTTACTTGATTATTTGATTCTAGAATATGTAAATTAATTTATCTTTTTTATGAAAATTAAGTTTGAATTCTTTTTCTATAAAAAAATTTAAAAAAATTTTATACTTTAAGTCAAATTTAGATGAATAACTTCTATTACGTTAAACTAAAATAATATAAAATGACTAAATAAATTATTTTTTCTTTTATTTATAATAGTATAAAAATTTAAAATTTATTTAATTTAGTTTTTAAGCTAAAGTTAAATAAGTAAAATATGTTGATTTATTTTTTTTTAAATGAAGAACGAAGATATAAAGTTAACGATGATTATAAAAGTAATTTTTCATTTTGACTTATTTAATTTGAATATAATAAACTTTTTATTACCACCATAGAATTTAAGCTCCACTTTTTTAATTATCTATTTATTTTTATTTTATTATTTTATTTAATATTTTTAAGTTTTATTTTTTAAGTTAAAATTTTTTAAATTAAAGACTGCATTTATAGTTGATAAAGTTAAATATAAATGTAAATATTTGTATCATTTTATTTTATTAATAAATTTTTTGTATATCTAAATTAATAATTTAAATTTAAATTTAACAGAATGTGATTGTGGTATTTGAATTTAAATAAAATCATTTTATAAGAAATCTTGAGTAAATTTAATTAAAAGGTAAATTGGGTAAGAGTTGAATAATTTCAAAAGAATGTGTATTTGTAAATTGTGAAAATTGTAACTAAATTAATATATATTGATAATTTGAGTAAATTTAGGTAAACGATAAATTGGATAAGAATTGAAAATTTTTTTAAAAATGTACATTTGTAAATTGTGAAACTTGTAATCAAATCAACATATTTAGTCATTTTATATTATTTTATTTTAATATAATACAAGTTATTCATCTAAATTTGACTTTAGGTGTGAAATTTTTTTAAATTTTTTTTATAGAAAGAGAATTCAAACTTAATTTTTGTATGAAAAAATTTTACAAATTCTAAAATCAAATAATTAAATAAGAAAATATTTATATATATTTTTTAACTCCGTAAATCTTTTACACTTAAATATTTAACTTATTAATAAGTATATCAATATTCTTTTTTATTTTTTAAATATTTTTTAATTTAGTCCCTTTATATCTCAATTTTGTTCAATTTAATCTTTATACTACATATTTTTATTTACTTTAACCCCTATGATATGGTAGATTTTTTTTCAAAAAATTTTTGATCTGTCATTTGCTAACATGTCAATGTTATGTCAGCACTGTCACATGGCATTGTCACGTCATCAAAAATAAAACATAAACGCTGATATCATTGCTAACATCACTCTTTTACGGTAAAATCATATGCTATTATAAAGAATGGTTAAATTGACTTAATTCTCAAAATTAAAAAATTAAATTATTTTAATTTTGAGTATAAGAATTAAATTAAACAAAATTAAAGAGTGCAAATATTGAATGGATCTTTTAATCATTTATAAATAAACAAAAGAAGAGTTAACGTTTCTCTATTTCTTATATAATTATGTTTATCATACAAATTCCAGGTTTTTCTTTATATTATATAAAAATTTTCCCTTGTAGACCAAGGCTACTGGATTCAAAGCTTGATTCGAGATGGCCATGAAAGACAAAAGCTGGATAAGGAATTCTTAAAGCCTTTGTGAGAAAGACACTCAAGCGTGAGACTACCAAAAACCTTAAAAAAACTATGGGCTGACCCTCTCCTCCTCCTACAAGTTTACCTTGATCTTTTCATCCTCATTGCCTTTCTTCTTTTCTAATAAAAAGACTTTGTTTTTTTAATTCAAAATTCGTAAATCAAACCCTTTTACAAGTTACAACATACATTTGGGTAACTTCATTTTACAGTTTTGAACGAAAAATTGATAAAGTAAGAATGCAATGAATTCTTCCAAATCCCTATTATTTCCCAAAAAGAAATACACTTATCTTCCTAAACGGTAAAAGACAATTATCATATTTACATTTAATAAAGTACATTTTTGGTTTTGAAATTTGGAAAATGAGAATGAGAGATTCGAATCTTAATTTTTAAATAAAAATTATATATCAATTAAAAAATAAATATTTAAATACTATTAATAAAATAGATTTTAAAAAAAATAATTTTACATAAAGAATGCTCAAAGTAGAAGAAATAGTAGAATGCAAAAGACACAAAGAAGTGAGGAATAGCTTTTGTCATCAATGATGAAAAATGTGGTGGGGAGCTCTCTTGCATGCTGTAAGTTTCACCAATAGCCGTCAAAAGCCGGCATTTATGCTACTAATTCTTTGCTGTTGCAAATTTGGATTCGCACACCATTTCTCTCACTAATACCACTTGGAAACTAATAATTTTGTCTCCTTTGAATTACTTAATAATAAATATCTTAATTTACGAGCAGTTGTCAATGGAGTCAATGCATCGGGTTTGCTTTTCTTATACTCAATATTTATTTAAATGTCACAACCTCAACAGATCTTTGGTTTAGTATCTACTATTTGGTACCAATAACATGAGCAATTCATAAATGATAATGCGACTAGGACATTTGTTATTATTAAGATAAATTTCATTTACATTTTGTGGTGGTTTTTTTTCTCAGTTAATATCTTGTAAATATTTTTTTTCCAATTGGTATCTTGTGGATAATTTTTATTTATAAAAATGTTTTTAAATGTGAATAAATAAGTTAACTTTGAATTAAGAGTATTTTGATAATTTTATTGTACAAAATTAACAACTTAATCTTTTGGGAGAATAGATATTAAATAAAAAAATTAAAATAAAAAAAAGAGTATAGGTAAAGTTGTATACCAATGAAGATAGGCTTTGTTTGGTTTGGGTTTTTTGGACTTCTAATTTCTGATAGAATATCAAGCCCAAAAAATGGCCCAAACCATGCTTCACCAAACGCGCGTTTGCCACAAGGACCCCCTCAAAATGCACAAAGGTCTCACTGTTATTACCTCCCATGTTACACCCTTTGAACCAAAATGGTTAACACTACTAATGAGCTGCATATTTCCCATTTCTCCTTGTGACTCACCGTCTACCTTCAACACTGAAACAAAACAAACCCATCTTCACCAAAAACCCTGTAAGTCTCTCTTCTCTATCTCTCTTCAACATCCCCTTCTGATAATTTTCATTTCTTTTTGCTCTCATTTTGATCTGCATGTAATATTTTCTTGCAGGTTCTGAATTTTTTTTGTATTTTTAAATCTGAAGTTGGTTTTTTTTTTTAAATTCATAGACAAGGGAAAACACGCAAAAAAAAATGGGCTGCACTGTAAGAGAGAAGCATATCCGGTCGACCCGAAGGTCCCGATCGGTGAAACCGGAATTCGATCCTTGCTGTCTTCTTGATAAAGATTCAATATCGAAATCCATACTCGAATCGGGTCTCAAACCCTTGAGCTACCCACTGGGTCTAAACGATTCAACCCAAAGCCCTAATCCTAACCCCAATAACAATAACAACACTAATTTTGACGATCATGGTTGGGGGTATTGCACTGAGGAACAATTAGAGGAAATTTTATTGAAAAACCTGGAATTTTTATATAATGAAGCGATATCTAAGCTTGTAGCGTTAGGTTACGATGAGGATGTTGCATTGAAGGCAATATTGCGGAATGGCCATTGCTATGGTGGAATGGATGTGTTGACTAATATTTTGCATAATTCATTGGCTTATTTGAATGGTAGTTGTGGTAGTAGTAATGGGAGTAACTCAGAGGAATTGGAGCCTGGTTTTCCAGACTTGAGGCAATTGGAGGAGTATTCGCTTGCAGGAATGGTTTGTTTGTTGCAACAAGTTAGGCCTCATTTGAGTAAAGGTGATGCTATGTGGTGTTTGCTTATGAGTGATCTTCATGTAGGTAGGGCTAGTACTATGGAGATTCCGACACTTCCTTCCCCGACTAGTGGGTGTAGTCCAGTGTCGAACAATGTAGAGAGTGTTGGTAATAATGGGGTTGGTATTATGTCACCAGCTCTGTGTAGGTTTCATGGTGGTTGGGGGTTTGGGAACGGAGGAGCGGAGTTTGCGGTGAATGGGTTTTTTTCGTATTGCACAGACATGACTCTGCAGAGGGATATTGAATGTCCCAAGAGATTTAATCTTTCACCTTCAATGAAGTCTTTGTTGAAGAAGAATGTTGCAATGTTTGCCGCTAGTTTTAGGGCTAACTCAAAACAAATGCAGACACAAAACCAGGCATGTGTGGGCACTTTGTCTTGTGGGGATGCCCCTCTGGCTGTTGCTGGGGGTGAGGTTCCTACTGAGAAATCTGAGGAGTCACAAAATTTGAAGAGCCAGGATGTGGTTAATTCAGTATTGAGTAAATTTCGTGATTTGAATATTGATGAGAATTTGGAGCATGTTGGGGAAGATCAGAAAGGTGAGATGATAATTTCTCTGCTTCATCAGATTAAGGATCTGGAGAAGCAAGTCAAAGAGAGGAAGGAGTGGGCTCACCAGAAGGCAATGCAAGCAGCAAGAAAGCTTAGTAGTGATCTAACAGAGCTTAAAATACTGAGGATGGACAGGGAGGAGATACAGCGGTTGAAGAAGGGGAAACACACAATAGATGACTCAACCATGAAGAGGCTGTCAGATATGGAGAATGCTCTGCGGAAGGCTAGTGGGCAGGTGGACCGCGCAAATGCAGCTGTGAGACGGCTTGAGAATGAGAATGCAGAAATCAGAGCTGAGATGGAGGCATCTAAATTAAATGCATCAGAATCAGTCAAAACTTGTCTGGAGGTTGCAAAAAGGGAGAAAAAGTGCCTGAAGAAGCTTTTGGCTTGGGAGAAGCAGAAAACTAAGTTTCAGGAGGAGATTGCTGTTGAAAAAGAGAAGATTAATGAGCTGCAAAGATGCTTAGCTCGAGTAGAGCAGGATCAGAAAGAAACAGAGGTACATCATGTTTACTTATCGATGTACGTGCATACATGCTTGAGATATCTGCTTCATCTCTTTGGGCCTAGGTTTTTCGTTATCTTGCTGTGAAATAAAGGGTGATCAATGGAGCATTTTCAATGTCTATGTGGCATGCCTCTTTTAGCACTGTTTATAAATTATTTAACTGACTTAGAGACCCCCTTGCGCACTGTCTTGTTTATCGAAAGTTCATTATTTAGACAACGAAAGCTCAAGCATGTGATCCTATCAGAAGCTGGAATTCACATTCTTGAGTTCTGCCTCATTAACATATTCATTTAGCCACTTGTTGTGATGCTTACTTGAATATTTCCAGTAGAATATGAGTGTATGTGTGATGTTAATCTGTCGGAAAGAACAAGACTCATTATTTTGGGTGTAGATGTATCCAGCCTAGGAAGGCATCTTAGATCAAAAGTAGCCAAGGCAAGCTTAATACGCAAAGGCACTCTCGTATGTGTGACTCTGAACTTGCTAAGATTTGGGCTGTGAACTAGTAACACTTCATGCATTTTCAAGTAGTTTGATGTCCCGTTTTTCTTTTTGTAATTGATTAGATTCACAAGTATGACTTGACTCACGATGAGAGCCAATCTTTCCCTGGTTTCCCTTCTTTTAATTGTTTATGAGGGTGCATTCATACTAGTGGATATTATATGTCTGTCTCTTTTATTTTCTCTGTTTTGAGGTTTGATTTATTTAGTTCTACAACTGACCTTTTTATGCACAAATATTTTGTCTCATGTTATTCTTAACTGGAGTAGTGAGCTAGGCCTGAGTTATAGTCTCGTTATCTTTAATGTGTATGTGTATTCTAAATCTACTAATTTTAAGAGTGTAGCAATTATGCTGTGCAATCTTCTTTTACAGTCAAAGTGGAGGCAGGAGTTGAAGGCCAAAGAGCTAGCCTTGGCTCAAGTGGAGGAGGAACGACAATCCAAGGAAGCAGCTGAGGTAAACAATAAAAGAAAGCTTGAGTCTTTGCGTCTGAAGATAGAGATAGACTTCCAGCGTCATAAGGATGATCACCAACGACTTGAGCAGGAGCTTTCTCGTTTAAAAGTCTCTGCGCAATCTACCGAGTTGAAAAATCAATCAAATAATTTACTCACAGGAAAGTCAGAAGGGGCAAAGCCACAGGGAGAAACAATTGCTAGGTTGCTTCATGAATTAGATAAACTAGAGGATTCTTCTGAGAAAGAAGTCAACTGTGATAGGGAATGCATAATATGTTCAAAAGATGAAGTCTCTATTGTTTTTCTGCCTTGTGCACACCAAGTTCTGTGTGCCAACTGCAATGACAGTTATGGGAAGAAGGGTAAAGCTACTTGTCCATGCTGCCGGATGCCAATCGAACAGAGAATTCGTGTTTTTGGTGCTGCTTCATAGTTGCAGTTTGGTTTAAGATTATACTTTGCTGCAAGTCTTTTGGCATACTTAATATTATGCAGTTTTCATTTCCTAGCAGTCAGTGGACTGTTGGCTTTTACATATGCTTGCCTTAAAAAGTAAACATGCTGCTGTTGCTTTAGCACGGTGAGTATGTATGTAAATAAACACCAAGCTTCTCCAGGCTCGTACTTTAAGCCTCAAAATAAGTTAAACTCAAATCTTTCTTTTGTTGCCATCAGGTTGAAAACCTGAATTGAGCAAGTGGTCTGTCATGTTTTGCTCATGATACTGTTCAAATGGAGATATTTTGTTGGCCTAGACCTGTTTATGCTGAATCCTTACATAATGAAAACCATATCTACACACTAGTTGAGAATTCTTCTCGTCCATGACTGCAGTAGAATGGGTGAAATGGCATCTATTATCAGGTGTCACGCTCTTTAAAACCAGGGGCTTTATGCATTTAAGCACATGTATCTATCGACTAGTCAAGATATCTTAGGATAGTTTCAGCAAAAAGCAGAAAAAAAAAGGGATAGCCTTAGATCATTTCTAGCCATAACAATACTATAGACCAAATATGAAGATTCTCTTTTTGTTGCTTCAACTATTTATAATATCATACATTTATTTCATAGGACAAATTAATCAACTTCATAATTTACTGGAAATTAAGATGGATTCTATTATTTTGAACACTTCAGTTTACTTTCATTTATTAAAGTATATTCTTTTGGTACATATATATTTATTATGTAGACTATAAAACATGATGATGTTTCCCTTTTCCATCTATTTGATGGACATGCCAAAACTTATTTTTAAGTTTTATACTACTATATGTATATATATTTCCTTAACATAAATAAATAAAGGCACCTTTTGTTTCATCATTTCATGATTTATTGGCAGATTTAATACTCTCTCTCTCACTATGTATATGTATATATTTTGTTTCAGGAAAGAAAAAAGAGATATTTTGATGCATACAGAAGCTTTTACAAAAAGTAACAAAAAGTGAGAAAAAGAATTCAGAAACCAACCTTTAGTAGATGGCCAAATGTAACAAGACAGAAGGAAACATGTGGCAAAACCTGGGCTGCAAATCGAGGAGTTGAGGATGCACGAGAACTTTGGCTTTTGGTTGATAATCAAAAGCACGGCTGTTGGAGAGCAACAGACGTACAAAATTTTCACACGACGTTGATGTTAGGTTAGCAACAAAAAGCCTTCGCTAACCCTTCCTTTTCCACCAAGTTTAACTTTCAACGCCATTATTTGCTTAGCTAGCTGCACACAGTCCGTGACCAGGAACTATCTCTCTGCCCCTCGCTTTACCAAATTTTGTTTTTATGGCAAAAGCGACTTCCCTTCACTCTCCTGACTCTAATGTTGTGGTTGCCGCTCGCGATCAGCTTGGTCAACCGGACGGTAGACTGTCGATCGAACCACAATTTTTTGTGTCAACGATGGTACTGGCACAAGAAGAACAATGCAGGGCGACTTGTAGTTTGGAAAATGACAGTTGTAAATTGACATTGGGATCCTGCTCTTATGTTTTGCTTGGCTGCAAACTGAACTTTGACCATCTGTTGAATAATGCCGGATTCTTGGGAGTTCATTTATAGTTTTCCACATGGTAGTTGAGGATCTCCACCATGGTTTTAATTAAAGTTAACTAGATTTGATGAACATATATATTGATGAGAGTTAGAAAATAATTAAGTCAGCATTGTTTGTTAAAAATAATGTAAGAGTATTATCAGATAAATACTAGGAAAGATAGGCTCGGCAGTGTTCTCTTCTGATTAATATGGTAACTTCTGTCTTGTCTGCTATAAATCTGTAAGGATTCATAGCTACTTCCTTCAATTTTTTACTGCCTAGCTCATCATCTGATTCATTGGGATTCCACTTACTGCTAAGATTATAGAAAAACCACTCCAATCATCCTCATTACAAAAAATAATAAACAACCAAAAATCTTTCTTTAGCAAACTTTGGTGTTTCTCTTTTTGTTGACTTTAGCCCTTTGAAAATGACAAGGTTTCAATTTCTTATTTTGTTTGTACACTTTATAATGGAAGGCATGTGACTGCAGAAACAACATCGCCTCTCTCCATCCCTCTTCATATAACGTAACATTGCATCCTAAAGAAGAGAGTTGGGGTTCTCACAAGCACACCAAAAACTCCCCACCAGCCACCCACAAAAATATCAGCATTTTTTTATGCTATGCTTCTTTCTGGTCTGTGTAGTCTTAATTTCTTTAACTAAATACATCTCCCTTAAATAAGAATCATATAAATTAACTCTGCTGTGTTGGCCAACCATTTCCTCCTCCATTTATCATAGCTTGTTTCCTCTCAAGAAATGGCTACCAAAGTTCATGTGGGAATGGAGACGGAAATTAATGGAAATGGTGTGCCTGAGAAGGTTTCCAACAACTGGAAGAAACGCATACATGATTTTTCTGGGAAAATGAAAAGATTTCCAGGTTGGTTGTGCCGAACCATTTGGAAGGTTGGTCGAGACGACCCTAGAAGGATGATTCATGCTTTCAAGGTCGGATTGTCTTTGACACTAGTTTCCCTGTTGTATTTGATGGAGCCATTGTTCAAAGGGATTGGACAGAATGCCATTTGGGCTGTCATGACAGTGGTTGTCGTGCTGGAATTCACTGCAGGTTTGGTTTTCTTGTTAAATTTTTCTTCCCCTAAGCCTACTTGTTAATTTTGTTACAATGCATTAGCTTTCATGATGAACAAACAATGTATTTATTTATTCAATTTTTTCCTCTTCTAACAGGGGCAACTTTATGCAAAGGCCTAAATAGAGGATTAGGGACAGTGTTGGCAGGATCATTGGCATTTTTCATTGAGTTTATTGCAACTAAATCCGGAAAGGTTTTTCGAGCTGTTTTCATAGGAGCAGCAGTTTTTCTGATAGGTAAAATTTCTAGCTTCAATAGAAATTCTCTTTCCCCCTCCAACCTCTTAAGCGTGTTCTGTATATTTTCTCACTTTTCATCCATTTCTGAATTCAACAGGAACTGCAGCCACATACATGAGGTTCTTTCCCTATATAAAGAAAAACTACGACTATGGTGTTGTGATATTCCTCTTGACCTTCAATTTGATCACTGTGTCAAGCTACCGTGTTGAAAACGTATTAAAGATTGCACATGATCGCTTCTACACCATTGTCATTGGCTGTGCCATTTGTCTTTTCATGAGTCTTCTGGTATTTCCAATTTGGTCAGGTGAAGACCTCCACAATTCCACTGTAGCCAAGCTTGAAGGGCTTGCTAAATCCATAGAAGGTAAACGAATTTGAGAACAGTACTCAATTTTTCCATTCTCTGTTGTGTTGATAAACGTTAATATAACTTTATTGCAAAATGATGCAGCTTGTGTCAATGAGTACTTTGATGATTCTGATACAAAAGAAAAACAAGATAGATCATCAGAGGATCCCATCTACAAAGGTTACAAAGCAGTTCTGGATTCCAAATCTACTGATGAAACTCTGGTAAGTTCTTTACTTGTTTCATTAATGTACTATCTAAACTTAGCTCTTCAATATTGTCTATGGTTAATTGTAACGATAAATTTTGTTTTGTGCAGGCATTATATGCAAGTTGGGAGCCAAGGCATTCGAGGCACTGTTACAGATTTCCATGGCAGCAATATGTGAGAGTGGGAGCTGTTCTTCGCCAATTTGGATACACTGTTGTAGCTCTGCACGGATGCTTGCAAACTGAAATTCAGGTAATCTTCAAATACAACTTGTTTACTGTTTTGGCGATGCTTTGTTGGACAGTGTTCCATGTGATACCCATTAATGAAATAAATAAATTCACCTCCAAATAATTGGGTTTTTATGGGAAGCTACATCAGAAAGCAGGAACTAGCTTTTGTCAGTGGCCACAACTTTTTTTACTGCAGAAATAGGCAGCTTTCTTTTTAATAGACCAATATTTGACTCTTTATTATGAAGATATGATCATCAATAATTTCTTATAATGCCAAATATTAAATAACAGCAGACCAACTGTTGTATCAGAAAAACTATGATACTCCTTTTTTCAGTTCATTTCATTGATCGTTTTCCTTTTTAGACCCCACGATCTGTCCGTGCCCTCTTCAAAGACCCCAGCATCCAACTTGCTGGAGAAGTATCCAAAGCACTAATGGAACTTGCCAACAGCATCAGAAATCGCCGCCATTGCTCCCCTGAAATACTCTCTGATCATCTCCATGAAGCCTTGCAAGACCTCAACACTGCCATAAAATCCCAACCAAGGCTCTTCCTGGGCTCCAACAATAACCAGGCCACCAACATGCTAGCATTAGCAGCTGCACATGCAGCTCGCCAAAAGCCAGAAAAGGACCACGGAGTTTCACTGTCAAGTGTAAAAACGGACTCATCTGCATTGATGGAATGGAAAACCAAAAGGGTTAGTGAACAAACCAAAGAGAATGAAAGGAAGATCTTGAGACCGCAGTTAAGCAAAATAGCAATCACCAGCCTGGAGTTCTCGGAAGCACTTCCCTTCGCCGCTTTTGCGTCTTTGCTGGTGGAGATCGTGGCAAGGCTTGATAACGTGATTGAAGAAGTTGAAGAACTGGGGAGGATAGCATGTTACAAGGAGTTTAATCCTGACGATGAAATTATTGTGACATGCGAAAAACCACCGGTGGATGTTGCCAGGAGTCAGCTTGCATCCCATGCAGCATCAGATTAATGGTAGACAGGCCAGTTGGGAGATCAGTTTTCTTGAGATGTGGCTGGTTTCATTATCATGTGAACATGTTAGAACAGATTATCAGTGTATTGGTAGATTGAAATTTTCATTTATGATGAAGAATTTAGATGAGATGATGCAAGTTATAGCTATTGATCTTTTTTGGGTGTGTATCGTTATTGCTTGGCTCCAATAATATTATAGTTTGGAATTGGAGGAGGAAACCTAAATAGTTGAGACAAAAGTTCCAAATTTGTTAAAGTTATTTAGTGAAATTGCAATAAAGGTGAGAAACTAAGTGATGATAGAAGAACAATTAATAAGATGTGACAAAATTTCTAACTTTAGTTTATTACGCAAAAATAAAGGAAATTGCACGATACGCAAAAACAAAATATGGGGAAAATTGATATTTCACTAAGGGCCCAACCGGGTTCGAACCGGTGACCTCTTGATCTGCAGTCAAATGCTCTACCACTGAGCTATGGACCCTGTTGCCGTGTCTAAATTCCAAATTTCTTTAATTGATTAAGTCTCTACATTTACTTCACTTTTTAACCTACAAAGTGATCCAAATTTTGCTTTTCAAAATTGAAAAAAAATTCAGTTAAAGAAATATGAATTAATATGAGAAACATGTAAAATTAACTTTCAATATTAGTTGGCCTGTCCCAATAACCAACAGGGGAAAGAGACAAATACTGATGAAAAGATAGGCCACTCAGATATTAGATAAGGCACCGTTCTTCTTGTGGAATTTGTGAGGATGTCAGTGAATGAAAGATTAAATGGCTTGTTGCATCTCAAACACAGTGTTCCAGCAGGGCTGGAGGAGAAGCCCTTCCAGCTTATTTGGTTGGAACGTAGGTAAGAAGAAAAATGCTGATCTTAAGCCACAACCCAAGTACCATGTTGTTGATCTTCCTTTCTCTCCTTCCCTGGTTGACAGAACATTCTTAAGAGGTACTCTCTCGGATTCATGCATCATTATCAGAAACATGAACTTTCTAGGCAGACAAAAAGCATATAAGGATATAAACCAAGCTCTTAAGTAGCTTTTCTAGCATAGAAAAAGTTAGTAAAAAAGCAATTATAGGTGAATTTCTGACATGTTTATGAGCAGGTAGGGAATTAAAATGTTGCTATAAGGCTACTATTGATGGATTTAGCGCGACCAATTTTCACGACTGCTGTGATTTCAAGGGACCCTGTGTGATAATTGGATACACAGACAAGTCCTTCAAGTTTGGTGCATTTAACCCTGAAGGCTATAGGAGCACAGATGATTACTACGATACATTCGATGCGTTCCTCTTCTACTGGACAGGCAAAGAGGGAACTGATCCCATCGTACTGCCCAAAATAGGGGGCAGTGGTGCAGCACTGTTTGATTATGCTAGAGGGGGTCCCCAGTTTGGGGCTGATGGGTTGCTCATTGGACCTCCCCTGGCGCCAGTCATGGGCGGGTTTGCAGGGCCTGACACCAATTCCGGGATTGGAGACTTGAGGCAAGCTAAGTCTAGATTGGGTTTGTCATATGCTAAGACGAAGGATGGTAAGGAGTCCATCTTTGGGGACGAGTCTAGGGCTACCCTTGAGGAAGTGCAAGTTTTTTGCAGTCCTCAAATTGCCAGCTTATACTAATGCCAGTAGGAACTTGTAAATTCTGATTCAAACAACTTAATGAAAAGAAAGTTCTTTGTAGTGTATATCTTTTGCAATGAAAAATCCTTTTAGCAGCATTTTATTTAAAGACAATTACTTTGAGGCGAGAAGTAGTTAAATGTTCGTATTTATAATTATTTTAGGTAAGACTCATCACTATTTGAGAGTTTACTCTTAATGCCAAAAATATTTGTTTCCTTGACATAAATGCATGTAATTCTTTATTTAAAGAATTTAAAGAGTTGAGTTTGAAGAAAAGAAAGAAAGAAAGAAATATCTACTTATTTTCATGTATATCAAATTATGGAAACCTCCCACCGGGGGAAAAAGGATACAAAATTGTTACTTTCTTAAAGTTCATGACCAATTAACTCAGTGGAGGACATTTCTTTGGAACTTCATTTTCAATTCTTACGAGTGGGAGCATATTGTTAAAGGCGAATTTTCATGAACCAGGAAATCAAGTGTTTATTTGGTGAGGAAAGAGGCCGCACGCTGATGCCAAGGGGCAACTGAAGCAGTAGAGGGGGCGGCAGAATCTAATTTTAGAGAATATTTACTTTCTGTTGCATTAAAAAGAGTTTAGGGACATTTGGCCTTTTAGGAAAGCGTTCTCAAAGTTATGTTATTGTAGTTTCTTTGCCAATGTTCTTAGCAAAGTGAAGATAGGATGGGGAACAACTTGTTTCAAAACTTAATGGATGCCCTTCTTTTTTTTTTTGGTTGTTCTCATTGAGTTTGGTTTTAGCATTCAGTTCCCAACAATTTGAGTCCATCTTTTATGGATAATGTTTGTTTAACTTTCGGGATCCACTGCTAAATTTCATTCCACATTGAGAAGTTCTTCTTTACTAAGTAATAAATCCATATAGAAGAAATGAATCCTAATTTTATGTCAGGATTTACATCTAAATGCTGTTTTTTTTATTAATAACTTTTCAAACTTAAATTACGTAATTATCAAAAGTTTAATCTCAAATTATTATTAATAATTAATTTTTTTTTAAAGTAATAATTAACTTAAATTTTTATATAAATCTCAATAATCATATTCACATTATTTCGATAAAAATAAAACTTGAGATGAGACAAAAAATGTAACTACTGATATCAGTGTTTCAATTACCTGTCACTTTATTTTGAATGAGCACCATAGTTCATAAAAGCAAAAGTCATTTCTTCTTGTTTTACTCTGTGAAATTATCACTAGCGTGATTTGGAAGAACTTCAAAAAGAGGAAAAAATTTGAAGTGATCAATGTCGATTGTAGTCATATAGCTCCCATGGAATGGCCCTTCGGGAGCAGTAGAGATTACTTGCTTCTGTTAGCAATTACTTCAACTATATTATTGCTTGAAGTAGTTTTCGGAAGAAGATCCTCGAAACCAACGAGGCTTAGGGAAATTTTTCAGTGATGGGATCCGAAAAGGAAATTTAGCCGATAATGACTGATCTTGACTTATTTCAGACCCTGCCAAGCCAACCCTGAAGCACAAAACGTGGAGAAAATGGCAACAAGACGATGTTGATAGCAGTCGCAATAACTGGTGTAAGTCACATTCTTATAGGGTGGTATTTTTTGAAGGAGTTCAGCAGATACATAGATATCATACCGCCTACGCCTCCAAAAGTGTGTGAGTAATGCGATTGAACTGTTATCAAACTCAGTCCAGATCAAGTACCCCACTGAATTTGATAGAATGCCGACCAAAAATAGAAAGTGTTTGTCTAAAGTTAAACCTCTTGATGGAATGGCGTATGACATATGACTAAAGTTCGATCATTTCTAAACTTTAAATCTCCGGTTAATATTGCATTTTCAAAAGCTTCAAGCGATTTGACAGCAATGGTGAAGTCAACAACTCTGCTTGGTGATTAAAGTTGGAAAACGGAGTAAAATCTCCCCAGCTTAAACATTCATCCATTGCCAAATTATTTGCCTTTCACCTGGTTTTTCTGTTCGAAGTGTTCATTTATCATTTGTAGAAGATTCATTCCCATAAAATGTGTTATCAGAAAAATATGAAATTTCAGCCCTTGAAATATACACAAACAATGAATAGATTCCATGAAAGAAGCTTATTTATTTCATAAGACCATGTAGGTAAAATAGTTAAGTTGCCATTAAACCAACTCCTGGTGCAATCGTTAAAAGTGATTACCTCCAGGGGGTCATTTTTTGTATCTGAAAACATAAAAAAGAAACTGAAACAGATACGTAGCTGCTGCCATTGCACTCCCATACAAAATACTATAACAAAGACACAGCAATCTTGATGGAACCTGATAGCAGAGAAGGGATTGTGCTTATTAATTTGTTACTCCAAGAACCAACATTAAAAGGCGTCGTCTTAGAGACCCCTTCTGGATAAGACAAACTAGGTACTGCCATTCTTTAATCATAGTACCTCCTACATATCATAATCAGCAAATTGTATTCTTGCAACCAAATTCCCATCTCTACTAGCTTGCCTGCGAATTGGAGCTTGGTCCAAAAGTGTCAAGCCCTTGCATTGAGAAAAGAAGAGCTTCCGTGATCTTTCCTTCCTTTTTTCAGAAAGGGTTCAGATAGCTGTATGAACCAGACTGGTCATAGCCTTCATTGCCATAGAAGTCCATGTAATTTGCATGTCCTGAGTAAGGTGACATGCAGTTCATGCGACTGAGATCATCAACATGTTCAATTTCCCCAAAATTTGAGTATGATGAACTAGGGGAGAAGTCGGTCTGGTCGTATTGCTGCCATGGGGTCCCTGAGATTGGAAACTCATACTGAGGAAAGTACTGGGATGCTGTTTCACATATTCGTGGATAATCCTGCAATAAGCCAATGGAGAATTGTTAGAGAAACCTAAAAAAAACTGAATCTTCAAGTTCCATTTTTCTTTCTCCAGATCAGGTTATACATATACACCTTGGAAGAGTCAAGAATTAGATCAGGTGAGACCCAAACGCTGGCAGGATCAGTATCCACAGAAACAGGCTCAAATGGTTGCATTTGTGTGACTTCACAAGGATAAGGAGAAGTGGTAGGGCTTGAATAACGACTCTCGTTGTTAGGGTAACTTGTTTGACACGAAATGTCACCAACGCTCAAGGGCTCGTTACAGATCCTTGTCGAGGTAGGTTCCACATTGGTGGAACTGCTTCCGACCCTCGTGCCTTTTGGTTCTCCATGCGCATCACTCGCCTTCTGCTCGTTCCTTTTCACTACCCGGCACAAGGCAAAAGCACCCTGAAGAGTATAAAATATAATTGGTTGATTGGTTTAATGAGTCAAAGTACAAAAACAAACAATCATATATGCTTATGTCTTCACCTGGTTAGTTGATCCTTGAGAGGGCGCATCAGAGAGCCGATACTCATGCATTACCCAACCCGTTCGATCTCCTAAAGGGGCACGTCCCTGGTAGAAAACCAGGGTCTTACGATAGCCAGTGACAGCAGATTGACACACCACTTTCCTGTCTTTTCCTGTAGCTTTCCAGTAGCCAGCTTTGGTGGCTCGGTTTGTTCTCGAGCCATTTGGGTACTTTCGATCCCTGGGACAGAAAAAGAACCATTCCAAATCTCGTTTTGGAAGGAACGACTTCTCTGCAAAAGCAATTCAGATTTTTTTTTTTCTTTTTCAAATTCTCGATCAAAGCAGTGATAATGAAAGTGAAAACAGCAAGATCAAGAGCTTCTATTTGCATATTTTTTCATTGAAAAGCAAAAAGAAATCTGATTGAACGAGCTTTTAGTTGGAAAAAAGAAAAAGTTGCAGGTCCCACGGGAATAAAGAACTGTTCTGATATAAAGAATTGCAAAAGAAAGAACACCAAACTACACAAAACAAGCAAAAAAGTGCTTTCCCAAACAATTAAAAGAAATCCATGTTCACATTGCTACATTTGCCTGAACCCGAAATTTCCATTCTCTCATCTGGTGCATCTCCTATAGTCTTTAACAGATCCACTTCTTACCGTGACATTTCTTCAATTCTGAAGGTTTAAAGAAAACAATGTTCAGAAGAGTACCTGGCAACTCCCACGGATCAAACTTGTACAAATCGATCACGGGAATAACTTCAAGCTCAAGTTCTTGTCCTTCAGTCTTTCTTTTCAGGTAATATCCTATCAATTCCTCATCAGTTGGATGGAACCGAAAACCCGGTGGCAGTGATGCTCCAACCATTGTCTCAGTCCCCAGTCTGCTTAACTCTTCTCTAGTACTTTAATTTAGAATATATTTAAGGAAATGAAAAACTAGATTGGCAAAAAAAGAAAAGAGGGAAACAGAACAAAAACAGAATTAGAGCAGAACAGAAGCAGAGCCAAGACAGCTATGAACTTTGCCGCTAAGTGCCAAGGCTGTATCTATTAAAAATCTGGAAAATCCAAAAGTAAAAGCTTTTGTTAACGCTAAATTTTTTCTCAAGAACCGAGTACAATTTCCACAGAATGCACCCGGTGAATGGCAGAATCATTGTCTTTGAAATGTGAAGTTGTTCTTCCAGTGAAACTCGTACACCCCTATCCCACCCCCTCTGAAATTTTCAATCCTAAAACAAAAGTTAGATTGAACAAGGACTTTGATTATAAACTACACCCAGAAACCAAAATGGATTCAATTCTACAATTAGCTTTGTTAATTGAGCAAAAAAGAAATAACTTCTCTAAAACCTAATTAGAACTTCCAAAATTGGAACCTAACCATTCAAAACCTCTACTAAAATTGGAAATTTTTGAATGGGGAGAGAGCTTCGAGTTGTACCCTTAAAAGCAAAGTTAATCTTTTACCATGAATCAAGCAATAGTTGAGAAGAGAAGTAAACTAGAAAAAAGAGAATTTGAGTAGAGTAAAACTAGAGGTCTGTGGGATGTGTAATATATAGTGCTGAGAGAAGGGCACCAGTCCAAAACCAACACACCGAAAGTGCAGGGATTGCTTGTCTGAAGCTTACCACGAAATTCCACAGGCTTGGTCCCACCTACTTGAACTCGGTTCACACCTAACTAGTTCGTTCCCGCCAAATTCATTTCAGGCCGTTACATAAGTATTTGCCCAGCATTTTCTTTTTTCTTGGTTTCCTTTTTACTTTGTACTGTCCTCTTTTGTGAGTCCAATGAGAAATATCTTAGAGGGAATGACCATATGGTAATGTTTAATTGCTTATTTGGTATTTGTTTTGTACGTAAAATTGTACGAACGAATCACATATAAATTATATGATTGTCGAACAAACATGATTAATTTTTTTAAAAAAAATATTTTAAAAATTTTATTAAATGACGTGATCTTTTTTATTTCATCATATCAATTTTTAAGTTTTTAAAATTTGACGATTCGATTAGACATTTAATCTCGAACTAACCTTTTAAAAACACAAATCTCAAACTAGAATCAAACTCTCTTACAATGATTTAATTCTATGAGGCATAGTGTATTATTCACAACATAAAGATTTAACGGTTTGGATTAAAGATCCTGCGAGTGCACCTTGGAGATTAAGATTTTGGATGAATCAGATTGAAAGGTTTAAGGAGTTATGTACAGAATGGGAAATCAGATATTCACCGAGAGAGGCTAACCAAGAAGCCGATTCACTTGCCAAAGCTGCCATCCATCTTCAAAGTGAGATATTGAGAAGGTACTAAATTCCCTTTGTAATCTTGATTGTGGAAGTGAGGTTCAACTATGGCTAACCCTCGATTTTGTTTTGATTGAGACTTTCTTTGGGGTTGCTTTTGTTTTTTTGGATTGGTGATGTGTACAGTAGATGTTTTTCTTTGATCTTTTGAGGAGGTTTTTGGAAACATATATCAGATAAAATGGACTGATATATGAACCAAGGTTTTCTGCTTTAATGTGTAAGGAAGGAGGGGTTCATGTCCCTGCACTATGAATAAACTTGATACCTTTGCTATTCAAAAAAAAAAAGATTTAACGGTTGAGTGCCTGTACTGTTTGCATGCCCATAAGTGCTTAGCGAAGGAATGCCGCCATAAGAATTGAAAAAAGAAAAACAATGGGAGAAAGTTCACGGCAGAGTTGTTAGAGGGAAGGAGGCAATGGTGATTGGGCGAATTTTGGGTTTCTTGGTCACGCCCTACTGGTCTAAGCGCCTTCCATGTCATCCTGAGTCAGACAAAAACACTTTTTCGTTCTTTATAGAGATGATTATGTCATCTGCCTAGCCCACCCCTCAAGAAATAAAGCCTCCCAAAAAAGTTGATACCCAGTTTTTCAACATTTGGGGAATGTCCAAACACACCTTAGTGGAAGCTCAATTCTCCTTTGAATGCCCTTTAAGAGGTGAAAAATGGGCACTAGCTTATTTCCCATTTAGTGGGACCGGCTAATTCAATGTTTTAGCAAAGAAACCAAGCAAGTGGTTGATGGGAACTCCTTGCTTTGTATACTAGTAAAAAGGGAGAAAAGAGTTATTAAAGCCTTGCTTTAAGGCTCAAGTAGTTGTATGGTGAAGTATATCTTCGGGCCATGTAAATAGTTTAATATAAGAGCTAGTTAGTGGGACTTCTTGCTTTTCACATTGGAGGAGGAAAAAGGTGAAAAGAAGACCAATCTGATTTCATACTTGAAGCAGTACTTGGCTAATCGATTTATGTCAATTTTTATGATTCTTTTTAAGAGAAATTTTAAGGGGAGGGGGAGAACATGTGGCATTATTAGAATTTTCAAATAAAAAAAAAGGGTGAAAAATCTCATTTAACAGAATGAAATTTTAATTGATATATATCTATATATTAATTCTTTTATGATTTAATCTTTAAAAATCTTATTCTTGTCTTCAAAACTGCAAAATAGCATATTTGTAAGCAATTAAAGCTAATGAATTCTTCCCTCGAATCTTGTTGAAAACATTAGTATTGTTTCTGTCCAATGAAAATTGACCACCCTAAGAAAACAACCTTTCACCCCGCTAATTAAACTCTGGATGATCATATTAGGCTATTCAAGATGTTTCTTGGTACTTCTGTTTTTCCTTTAATATGATTAGACAATTTGTCTTGTTATACACTTGAACTAACTTTGTTTCTCCTCGGCCTCAAGACCAAAAACAAAAGAAGTGAGGTATGCATTTAAAAGGAAAAGACAAAGAATTAAGTTAATCTTTTACTTTTACGAGTTTGGTGGCAAGAAAAAGGTTACTTTGTTACTTGCAATCATGACCGATACAGAACCCCTGGAGAGTGGAGTTGCAAGCTAAGAATATTCACTTCGTCAACTCCATCAAACATATACAAAGATAATCATTCAATGTTGCTAATACTGTAATGGGATCCGACGTTATTACAGCACAATTTTATCTGAAGATTAGATCAAGGGTTATATGCTGTCCAATGATTGGTGAGTGTTTCTAAATTTTTCAAGAATAAAATCCTTGCATCGATCTACAGTTTACATCATCACATAATTAAGTCTAGGAAAGGTGGTGAAACCGTGGAGAGGAGCCGCCCCACAGTACTTGATCATGTATCATTTTCCCTTTTTTGTTTTATCTTCACGTTGGCAATGATTGGAAAATTTCTATATACTAAAACAAGAAGAATTATTTCTTATGCCTTAATGCCTATTTTAGGAATCGGGGAGGGTTTTCTATTGAGGGCAGTGGCTGGAAACAGTGCAAGTTTTGTCATTTGCAAATTGTAATCACACTTCATGGCCCCCAAAAAGACAGTGGAATCACCCCCTCTTTTTTTTTTATTTTTTGGCTTTTGCCTATAAGTTGCAACATCAACTTTAAGAGCTTCCTTACCTTTTATTTGGCTTATAGTGCATGTTAAGTCTTTTTGTTTTATTTAAACTTTTTAAATAATTCTATGCTACATTATAGATATCTTTTTATAACACTTTATAGAAGAAATTTATGTTTTAAGATAGCTAGGGTAGGTTTATGTACAAAATTGTAGCATTTCCAAAATATAGATGGTAAAATTAATGTTAGTGCATAATTTTGTAATGTTCTTTTCAATTTTTACTCAAATTTTTCACAATGTTTTTGCCTTTAAATATGAACAATACAGAGAGAGATAGGTTTGGCAGGTAGTTTAACTACTTTTCACTAAGTTGAAATAAACAATAAGCTTTACGAGATACACACGGAAAGGGGTTTTTTTAACGCCAGTTTGGAATACTCTGAAAGTAAGAGAAGAAAAAAGGGTAAATCCCTACTATTCGTGGCAAAACCGCGAGCCAAAAACTTGTGGGTATATAGATGTTAAATTTTTAAGACAAATATATAATTTAAAATTAATTAATAATAAGTTAAATTTTAAAAATGTTTTTTAATTTAATTGATATGAAAATTAACAATAAATCATAAATGCTAAATTGACCAAAAAGGCGAAATTGTTGTTCAAGTCTAATTGCTGAGGTGGAATTTGATCAGCCTGGGAACAAGGTCAAGTGTGAAATGAATTAACCAAGGAAAGCAAAACGAAACGATGGTCATGGTCGTGTAGTTGTTGGTGAATGACAACTGCAGAAAAAAAGTATAAAAAAACATTAGAAGGAAAACACGGTAAGGGAGAGAATGATTTCCTTTTGTGGGGAATTGGAAAGATAGAAGACTCGCCCTTATCCTTGTCGTTGTTTTGTCTTGTGCTTTCGGCCCCTTTGTCCCATGGCGAATTCGCCAGCCATAGGCCACTTCGGAAATCAACGGCTCAACTGTGGTGCTGCCTTCGTCTGTGAGGAAAAGAGTGGGCGAGAGTGGTCAAAAATGGTTGCAATTGCCAGCAATGGACGACTTTTTTCCAAAATGAAAACTATGCTGTGTTCATTTCATTAATAATCATCATACCTTCCATTGATTCATTTCGTGATTGCGGTTCCCATTATTAGGGTGTCGAATATATGACTAGGATGAAACGCTACATCAATGCTTCGGAGCAGGGTCATTTTTTTTTTATTTTTTTAAAAAAATGATAAGAATTTCATTTATTAATGAACGTATTTTTACTTTCTTTACATATTTTAGATTTGAAAAGATATTTAAATATAATCATTTGATGAAATTTTTATAATTATAAAAAGAAGTATGCATGTATTTAATGGTTTAAAATTATCGCACGTGAAATACGATGTGTATTTTTTTTTCATGTGTATATAACATATGACTAATCGAGATTAAGTTGTAAGTTGGGAGTTGGGAGTTGGGAGTTGTGTTTAATGCTCCCACCTAAAAAAAAGAGCAAATGGTTTTGGTCTAATTAAGCCTTCCTAAATGGATTGGTTTAGGGTAAGATTGATGAATGACGAGTCAATCATGCTTCAATGGACGGGGATGTGACATGTTGCTTTCCTCCATGGGAGTGGGGATTGAGATCTTGGGGAAAATCTGAGTCGTGGAAAAGATAAAAGGAAAAGGTCACTGTTAACAGTAAACCAACCTAGCATGGGCTCACTGATCACTGAGCCAAAGGGACAGTGATGTGGAATCAGATTGGCCACATCTATCAAAGTGGTTTTGTGGGGATGGGACCCTAATGATTTGGTCACTTGGAAATTAACAGAAAAGGCAGCAACCTCCAAACACTGTTCCTCATTTAGGCAAATCAGACAAAACAAGTCAACTTTTGACTCTCTTATAAAATTAAAACATTGTACAATCTCTCTCACAATTATCACAAATGTTGTGTTTAGAGATATCTATGACCATGGGATGGTGGAAAATTAAAAAAAAAAGAAAAGAAAAGAAGAGACTAATTAAGGATTCATGTACCAGACATGCTGCAACATGAAAGCAGAAATGACTGACAGGCCAAATCCCCTATGGTTAGACTAAATCATCCACTTCAATATTAAACAAACTATTAGGAGTTTGAAAGCAAGGAGTTTTGCTTTTAGAATTTGGTGGGTTTTCTCAGTCTACAGACAAGATTCGTCTGGTCAAGATATGAATGGGTCTAAGCAGACAAGATGAAGATTTTAAATATGAGGGAAGGATTTTTGATTTGAAGTATGAATAGTCTTACCATTTTGTTTATTTGCTAAAAATCTAATCATCAAGCATCATCAGGTTTAGGCTCGTGTTCTGCGTTTCCCACAAATAATTAAATGGATTCAACTTTTAGGCTAGAGTTTTTTAATAAAAAAATTTATTATCCCTTGTTCATCTCCTTCATGAGAGGATAACCTAATCATTATTCTTTAGTTTTACTTAATTGCTTCTTTTACCCATATCAAGGAAGTATACCTCAACGTCTTCTAATCTCGACTCTCAAATCCAGTGAACACTCATCCCATTGAAATTGGTATATTCGAATTAATTTATGATCATTTTATTTTCAAAAATTAAAAACGTCTACATATTAATAAAAAATCACTTACACATACATATAATGTATCCTTAGTTTGATTTTTATCTCTTTCTTGTGTGTGTATGTTAATTATAGCAATTTAAGATCTATGTTTGATTAATAATTTAAAATATCTAATTAATTTTCGTTGAAGAATTTTAAAAAATAAGAAGAATCTTATCTATTATTTTAAATTTAATTGAAGTAGAAAAAACACCTTGGCATAATAATTCAAGGACTTCGATGTTGAGAAACTCCAATAAAATTGCAATTTCATCAAAACTAATTGTGGACATTCTGCAATTACAATAGGAAAAGGGGCGAAACTCTAATTTTCCTATTTTGTGTCGGTTTAACTAAAAATACAAATTTTCTAGTCTGAAAGGCAGCGGGTCTCAGCCGCTCATCAATGGCTGCCTTAGCATTCACTCACCAAAATCTTCTTCAGTTTACTCCGAAACTCACGCCTTCAAAACCCAAACTCAAACCCAAAAGAAACAAAACCAAACTCTCAATCCAAACAATTACAACTTCCCCACAAGCTTCTTTTACTGACCAATATGTTCTCCAATTAGCTGACTCATTGGAAGACTCTCTCCCTTCTTCCTCTTCTTTGCCGCTTCAAAAGCTTAGAGACAATTCCTCGGAAACCCTCCTTTCAACCCAATGGCCATCTCGAAAAGACGAGTCTTTTCGCTTCACAGACACTTCTTTTATCAAGAATTCTGATATAAAGCCAATTTGTCGCCCACCAGAATCCCTAGCTTTTTTGGATGTTTCGAGCGATACCCAGTTTAAACGTTTTGATTTTGTTGATGGGTTTCTTGTGGATTCTTCATTTGTTTCATCAAATTTTCCTGATGGGGTTTATGTAGGTAGCTTGTTAAAGTTATCTTCAGAGGGAATTCTTAAAAGGGTATGTGAATTTTTAGGTGATTTTGAATGGGGTGATTTGTTTTGGTCTGTCAATGGATTGGGGGCACCTGATGTGACGGTTGTTTATGTACCTGAAGGGTGTAGAGTTGAGAATCCTATTTATTTGAAGTACATTTCAGTTGAGGGAGGTGATGAGGGGTCTAAAAGGATGCCGGTTTCGAATCCGAGAGTGTTTGTGTTGGTTGAGAGAGGAGGGGAGGTTGGGATAGTTGAGGAATTTGTTGGTAAAGAAGGGAGTGAATGTTATTGGACTAATTCAGTTTTGGAGGTGGTGGTTGGAGAAGGAGGAAAAGTTAGGCATTCTTATGTGCAGAGACAGTCTTTGAGTGCTGCTCATATCAAGTGGACTTCCGTCCGGCAGGTAATTATCGTGTTATTGCTTCTTAAATTGATATATTGGCTGCTTGTGAAGTTTGTGTGTAAGTTGTTAGTTCAGTGAATGAGCTGTATATATGCTTGTACTGTGGTCAGTTGATCTTTAGGGAGGAAGTATTTTTGGGTGAAAAATGAAAATTTTGTTAAGAGAACAACCAAAAAGGTAGTAACACAGTAGAACACAACTTTGGAAACTCAAGTCTACATGACTCCTATAGGCATCTCTAGAAAATTGACTAACCATCTGGTCAATTTCCTTTTTCGGTTTAGGGGCTTCCTGAAGAGTGAAGACTTTATTTTTGTTACGCTTTGTCAATCTAGAATTTGGAGGAAATTTATGTCTTCAATAGGGTAAACTTGGCTCAGGGGGTTGAGGGGGATCGATATTTGGGTAGAGATTTAGATTTGAGTCATTGCACTAACCTCGTCAACCCTTCAATAAAGTGTGTCATTGAATCATATGGCATGGAATGGTGTCTTTCAATGGACAAAGAGTTACTTGCTTGGATCAATTAATGATACAATTTATCGCTTTGAATAAACTAAAAATTGATTTAAATATCACGTGAAAAGGTGAACAACACTTCCTACATTTTTATGAAGAGTCAATGCTAAGGTATAAATGGAGAGTGAGATTGAAAGGGAAATAGGAGATGAGAATCCCATGCTAAATTTAGTAAGAGATAGATAAAGGATTGATCAAATCCTTTGAAAGGTCATTTGGATCATATACACCTAGTTATAACCTGATAGACAAGCACTTGTGGCCCTAATCCCATCTCAATTATCGTTTACAATCCAATCCTTTTGCAAATGACTTCGGCCTAGTCGTCAAGAAGTCTGCCACCCAAATATCATTTCCTAACTCCTCGTTTTCTGTTATGTAAATTGAATTTAAATATACATTTGCTACTTACTGAGCAACAATATTCTCATAAACTTACTGACAATGTGTAGGAATCAACTAGTACCTATGAGCTTGTGGAGATAAGCACTGGTGGAAAATTGAGCAGGCATAATGTCCATGTTCAACAAATGGGCTCCGATACAGTAACTGAGTTAACAACATTTCATTTGTCTGTTGGTGATCAAACCCAAGATCTACATAGTAGAATAATTTTGGACCATCCGAGAGGCTATTCTCAACAACTTCACAAATGTATCGTGGCTCACTCTTCAGGGCAAGCTGTTTTTGATGGGAATGTAAAGGTCAACAGGTAACTCTGTTGTGTTTCATTATCTATAATTCTCATTGTAGGGTTATCAGAAAATAATTTGATATGGATGGGAGAAGATAATGTTGGGTCTCAATGTGTTTGGATTATCAGAGAATGAGTTGCTGAAAATTGAAGTTTTAAGGATTTCTATTTCTTCCCCCCTCGCCCCTCCAAGTCCTTTTTTTCTTCCCTTCACCCTAGTGTCCTGGAAAATCTCTTGCCCTTGTTTTCTTCAGGATAATGCCTAAAACAACGTAGTTGCTATATAGTTATAAATTATAATTGATGCATGATTACTATAAGAGCGTGGATGTTACATTTCTATGATCTCATTCACTTCTAATCTTTTGCAGATATGCACAACAGACCGATGCAGGGCAACTAACAAGGAGCCTCCTTCTTGAGCCTCGCGCGACTGTAAATGTCAAACCCAATCTTCAAATTATTGCGGATGATGTCAAGTGCTCTCATGGAGCTGCAATAAGTGACCTCGAAGACAGCCAACTGTTCTACTTTCAAGCACGTGGGATTGACTTGGAGACCGCTAGAAAGGCTCTTGTCTTTTCTTTTGGGGCTGAGGTTATCGACAGGCTGCCTTATGCTTTTGTCCAAAAGCAAGCAAAAGATCATGTTAAAGAACTGCTCGAATCCACAGGGAAAGGATCTTCATAAGGAACGATAATTGATGGTGTATGTATCCAAATTATGATAATTATGCATTTGTTGTCATTGTCTATCTTCAAAATAATCATCACTGAAATTCAAACAAATTTTGTTCTTGTTTGGAAATGAGTGGATTTTGGGGCACACCTTATGGTTACACTGCTCCAGAGAGGAAAGTAGCCCGTACTATCAAATAAAACATTGTAACTGCTTGATTGCTTATGCTGTTGAGAAAAGATTATTGTTTTTACATTTTTAATTGGTTCTATGTATCGTTTATTCTGGGATATTTGCCCAAATCCCACATATCTTAGGAAAGAAATGCCCGTGTAATCTACAATAATACTCCTGAGTCGGCGGTCCGTGTTCGTAGGGAGGAGAGATGGTTGGCATCTCCCCTCACGGGGACGGGAACGGCTTTCGGGCTTCCCTGTTACCAACACATTCGGTTAGGGCTACCCACCATAACGGTGGATCTCTTACCCAATTTGTCTCCATTTTTCTCTTTGGGCTTCATCTTCCCAATCTTTTTGTTCTTATCTCTTTGGGCGTCATCCACATACCTTCACCCACTGAAGCACTCACCCAGATAGAGTAATTTCTCGCTCTCCCTAATCAAAACTATTTAGGAGTTGGGAGTCAATCCCATTTACCCATTCATTTTTATTTGGCGTTATGAGAACCACCCTTCACCTACAGTAGCACTCACCCAGATAGAGTAATTTCTCTCCCTAATCAAAATTATTGGGGAGTTGGGGAGCGTCCTAAATGAATTCAGATAAGGAAACCAAAATATCTACTGCCAACATAAATACATAAGGCAGCCCTGACCAGATTTTTTTTTTTTTTCACTCGAAACACCTACCCATGGCTGCTGCTCTCTCCACTGCTCTCGATGTCCATTTTGCTATCCCTCAATCTGATACTACAAGACCCATTTTCATCGCCAAAACAATAAAGCAAAACCCCAGAAGAAAATTCATCATTTCTTGTAACTCCTCCAAGTCTTCCTCAAAACCTCCCAAAAACCCACCAGTATCACCCAAAAAACACCCATCTTTATCTGAGCAACTCCAGCCTCTTTCCACAGCCGCACTTCCCAAAAAGGACCAAGCTCGTCTCTTGTCGAAGCCAAAGTCCACATGGGTTAATCCCACCAAGCCTAAAAGATCTGTGCTTTCACTACAAAGGCAAACGCGTTCTCCTTATGCATACAATCCGAAAGTCAGAGAGCTGAAACTCTTTGCAAAGAAGCTGAATGATTGTGAAAATAGTGAGGATGCTTTCTTAAGTGTTCTTGAGGAAATTCCACAGCAACTCACTAGAGAAAGTGCACTTTTGATACTCAACAACTTGAAACCATGGCAAAAGGCTCACCTTTTCTTCAATTGGATAAAGACCAAGAATTTGTTTCCCATGGAAACTATATTCTACAATGTCACAATGAAGTCTTTGAGGTTTGGGAGGCAGTTTGAGCTCATTGAGGAACTTGCTAATGAAATGGTAAGCAATGAGATTCCACTTGATAACATTACATATTCAACGATTATTACCTGTGCCAAAAGATGCTATCTCTTTGATAAGGCTGTAGAGTGGTTTGAGAGAATGTATAAAACTGGTTTGATGCCTGATGAAGTCACTTATTCTGCTATTTTAGATGTTTATGCAAAATTGGGTAAGGTTGAGGAAGTACTTAATTTGTACGAGAGAGGGGTAGCTAGTGGCTGGAAACCTGACACTATTGCATTCTCTGTATTGGCAAAGATGTTTGGTGAGGCTGGAGACTATGATGGTATTCGGTATGTTTTGCAAGAAATGAAGTCTCTCGGTGTGCAGCCTAATTTGGTTGTTTATAATACTTTGTTAGAGGCTATGGGCAAGGCAGGGAAGCCTGGGTTAGCAAGAAACCTCTTTGAGGAATTGCTTGAGTCTGGTTTAACTCCAAATGAGAAGACTTTAACTGCCCTTGCCAAGATATATGGCAAGGCAAGGTGGGCAAAAGATGCATTGGAATTATGGGAGGAAATGAAGTCTAAAAAGTGGCCGATGGATTTTATTTTGTATAATACTTTGTTGAACATGTGTGCAGACATTGGTTTAGTTGAGGAGGCAGAGAAGCTTTTTGCGGATATGAAGCAATCAGAGCATTGTAGGCCAGATGGTTGGAGCTACACTGCAATGCTAAATATATATGGAAGTGGGGGGAATGTTGGTAAGGCAATGGAGTTGTTCGAAGAGATGTCCAAGGTTAGTGTTGAGCTCAATGTAATGGGAAGCACTTGTTTGATTCAGTGCTTGGGTAAGGCCAGAAGAATGGATGAGTTGGTGAGGGTATTTTCTATCTCAGTTGAACAAGGGATCAAGCCAGATGATAGACTCTGTGGATGCCTGTTGTCTGTTGTGTCACTGTGTGAGAAGAGGGAGGATATGGATAAAGTCCTCGCTTGCCTGCAGCAAGCTAATCCTCGGTTAGTTGCATTCGTGAAATTGATTGAAGATGAGAAAAGCAGTCTTGACACTGTTAAAGAAGAGTTCAAGGGTATCATCAGTGACACTAAAGATGATGCCAGAAGACCATTCTGTAATTGCTTGATCGATATATGTCGAAGTAAGAATCTCCATGAGAGAGCACATGAACTGCTCTATCTGGGAACCCTATATGGGTTGTACCCAGGTTTACACAACAAAACTGTGAATGAGTGGAGTCTGGATGTCCGCTCGCTGTCTGTTGGGGCAGCACAGACTGCCCTTGAAGAGTGGATGGGGACTTTGGCCAAAATTGTTAAGCGTGAAGAAGCATTGCCAGAGTTATTTTCAGCTCAAACTGGTACTGGAACCCATAAATTCTCTCAAGGACTGTCCAATGCCTTCGCTTCTCATTTGAAGAAACTTGCAGTACCGTTCAGGCAGAGTGAGGAGAAAGCTGGTTGCTTTGTGGCAACAAGGGAGGATTTAGTGCTGTGGCTGCAATCGAGGATTCCATCACCCGTTGTTACAGCATAAATGGTTAATCGTCTGTAATCAGGACTCTTATGCAAAATACCCTTGTTTGTCACATTAGTTTACAGGATAGCTGATTATCAGCAAAACCAGTTGTGTTCTGCATCTGCTTTCAATCGAAGGAATTCTAGAAAGTAAGCCCTGAACTTTTTTTTTTAAGACGGATCTTCTTTGTTGTTAATGGTATATGGTTTCCAGGGAGATAATAATTGTGCTCCAGGGCTGGAAGAATTGTTTGCAGGAGCAAGAAGATGAACTCAGAATAAGGACCCGGGAACAAATTCCAACTATTGTGAACCGCATTGGTCGAAATCCACCTCCAAAATTACAGATGCTCACGTTGGACGAGGAAATGCTCAACTTCAGTAACTATGTCTAATATTTGTATCCCCCCACCAAATTACAGACACTAATTTCTTTTTTAGTCTTTTTGGCTCTAAAAGAGAGAGAAGAAGAAGAAGGCATCTAGAATTGAAAGTGCCTCCGCCTATGCAAAATCCTCCAAGGAAGAAAATGTCTTTAAAGGAAAAATAAGGAAAATGCGAAAAAAAATTATCTCTTTCTTTTCTGTCCCTAAAGAGCATTTCCTGGTGACGCCATCTGCAGATCTTCGCTTAATTTTATCCTGAAACAAATATTTCAGGCATCTACTCAACTCCTGATGACTACCTAACATTAGTCTTCGCTAGTATCATCTGGACTTCCTGCTATTAACTGTGTAAGCTTATGATGTATGACCAAAATAACCCCTTTCAGACCCACGAAAAATGTGCCAGCACCCACTTTTCCCAAGCGCTTCGCGAAGAATTTAAACTTCTGGGATCTGAGTTTCTTGTGTAAGGAAATTGCTTGGTGTCAGCCCAGCATGTGAAGAGTTTCATAGGTACTTTCCTGACGACTTCCAAATTCTGCCCTCCAGCGATATCACCATGACAGTAACATCATCATGGTACTTTCTTCGATCTCCTTGCGGGATGTCCAGCAATTCATGGAAATCCATGCCTGCAGAAATCCAAGCCAAGATAAAATTCAACCCCGGACCAACATGTCAGACAAACAGAAATAAAGTGTGATGAATCTATCTTTTGTGCCAAGCATCATTTATAGTTGTTAAGTATAAAGAAAAATAAGTGTTTGCGAAAATTCATCCACATGTGGCAATCCACCAACATTATACACAAGGTTGTAGAAATACGAAGAAAATTATAGAAACGATGTTTACCAGCTTTCTTGGCTGCACGGAAAAGAAGCTCCTCTATCAAGTGTTGTGCAGGGTCTCCATCTGGAAACTTCTCCATAAAACTCTCAACAAGAGAAACCACTTCCTGATTGCTCAGATACTGATATAATCCATCAGAAGAGAGGATTAAAAATTGATCCCTTGGGCAAAGTCTATGGTGACAAATAGAAGGTGAGCAGGATATATATGGTGCAGTACCAATGTACTCATTTCGAAACATCTCCAACAATGCATCATTCAACTTGGGCTGCAAAATGTGAACATCATGTTATGGCATAAGCAGGTTATATTCTTAAATATATTAAGTTTTTAGCATAATATTACATGAGTGAATGCCCTTTTCCTCCTTGCTCCAAAGCCCCCTCCCTCATCCCAAAAAGAGGCATGCATAGTTTGTTATTTGTGACATTGGAAGACAATCACATTAAAATGTGGATGACTGAAATATTCTTTCATCTGAAACTAAATTATTTTTTCCCCAGAGAAAAGACAAGTAAAATTTGTACTCTTCTTAACCTTAAGAATTTCCTTTATATCCTGTTCATAGTAAATAATTCATAAGCCACTCCATGCAATGCCTTATTGAACACAATCTATCATAGATAGTATTTAAGACTTCAATAGTGAAAAGAAATGTGAAAGAACCTTTTTCAGAAATCCTGCACCAAATGCTCTAGTTACTTTAAGTCGACCTTTCACTCTGTCATTGACAATGCAGAGGCTGTCATCTGGATGCTCATTCTTTATTCTTATGACTTCCTATACAAATCAAAAGTGAGATTCAGCAAAAGCAACGTATAAATTAGGAGGACTATATACAGTTTCAACTGAGAATCTTTCTATGTCTGAAACAACAATCACCAAAAAAGCTGCAATTTTATGTACTTTTGCTGACTCTGTAGGCAATATTATCATTCATCATTAGTTGAGGACATCCAAGGCAATATTACCATAGTAGATGTGCTTGATACAAGAGTAGACCCCCTTCAACCTAAACTCACTAAAATCCAATATTAAGCGTGTAAAGGATCCAAATTTTGAGAAAGAGCAGGGAAAGAGGTATATGCAAGAGCCAAATCATTGACCCTGGTAATCCATGAAATAATGATCTAAAGAAAACCATTTTAGGTTGCACAAGGAGATCACATCCAGGAATCTCACTACTTCAGTCATTCCAAATGCACCATATCATGCACTATTAACAACTGTCAAGTTGGAGTGTTCCTTATTATCCTAATATTCCAGATCAATGACTACATACAAAGGTGAGACCAAAGCTGCTCCAAATAAAATGTATAAAAAGACCAGAATTCTTCTAGCTGCAGAATAACTCCAAACATAAAGCACAGAAGGGTAAATAATCAGGTTTTTCTTAAAGCTTTAAGAGCTGAGGAGTCCATTTGTCTGAATTAGTATCATCCACCCAAAAAACAAATCCATTTACCCCAAAGCACCCATGTCAGCATTAAAAGCATAAAGAGACAAGATCTGAGCATGGCAATCTAAACTTACCTAGTTGATTGTATCCTGTTAAAAACGAAAAAGGGATGACAAAAGATAGCAGATGAATCTAGTGTTTCATCAAATGCCAAATTTTATTTCAGTCTATCAAACACCAGTTTTTCAGAATATCCTTATAATTTTGTTTGCCTTCTTGTAACTCAGGGTTCAACCACGATAACTTAACCTGGTGAACAATTTTTGGAATACCAACCAATTTTCTGATATATTTACAAACACAAACGTGCAACAAGTTGTTGGACACCATAACACTGCCCCTATAATCTGTTCCTGAAGATCCAACTCATCTCAGGCATAAGCAACTCTACCCTACATGATTACCTTAGTCCATACGAGCAAAGCTACTGCCACTTACTAATACCATCAAGTTGAAACAATTTTCTTCAAAACCAAGTGGTTTGCCAGCGATATCAATGAACTTTCCCTGTGCACAAAACTGGCATTCACAAAATTGGGTGTTCCAACGATTTAATGTTCATCAACTTCCTTAAGATCCTAGAAGACATAGATCCATCTCCTTATCCAACTCCACCTACTTGTTGAAATTGTGATCAGATATCCTCTAAATTATAGAAATTTGTAGTTTATTCTCCTAAATAAAATGCAGAGTTAATCTCAATCATTTTCAATTTCAAAATCTTCACCAGAGAGATTCGAGGCCTTTTCTAAACTGTTTCATACCCAACTTTCCGACTTATTTGACTACCCTCAAATCCAAAAAGAACCAGGAGAAGTGTAAATCCAGTAACAAGGGGTTGCATATGCAAACCTATTGCAGAAAAATTAGATTACAATGTGCAAAAGTAATTTTACAAATCACTTCCAAGTCAAGGACAAATGTCCACATTAAAAAAAAAAAAAGATAATTAAACAATACAACCTTGCAAGACAGCCCTCTAAAGGAATTAAAACTACGGGGAAGGAGATAAAACTGTGTAACTTAGTATATATACTTGCAAGATCTCATAAAGTAAATAATTTGACTCAATCAGGCAATCAACAGAAAACCATCACCTAGCTCCTGTATAAAAGAACAGAAAATGTATACCCATTAGGAAGAAAATTTATCCTCAGAGCAACTAGCTAGGAGATAAGAACAAAAACTTGCAAGGAAGTTTCCATGTATCAACCATGTTCTCTTATAAGAGGTAAAATGATAGAGACCAATAACAAGATGCCAGGAAGTAACCTGGAAAAGGAAGCTTCCTGAAATTTCCAGGCACCTCGAACACATATTTTGAGGTACATCAAAGAGGATTGGGCGCATGGCACACCATTTCACTAGCACACTACAAATTGTGGCTAAGCTAAACAGTTTAAATATGCAATTATAAGTAAAAAACAATATAAATGACTTATACAAGACTTAAACAGGCTTGTCTGAGATCTACTATCCCTTAGCTAGAGCCATTTCCAGGAAAAAAATGGTGATGGCTAAGGTATTGTCTCAAGGACCACATAAGAGATGCTTTTACAAAATGATCTGCATGAATTCATCTATAAGACTCCTCTCCAAACTCATCTTGAAGCACACTGATATTGCACAGGCCATTCCAGAGTAAGAAACCCATCTGCTTAACAGTAGACTCTCTAAATTCTCTTTCCTAGCAGATCAAAATCATAAGAGAGTAAAAGTATAATTTGAAAAACTTAAAATGTGTAAGCAATAGCAAAAATAAAGTAGCTCAAGGCATAACTGAGGTGATGGAACTATCTGGCTAAAGTGGTAAACAATGGAAACCTGATAAAATTATGTTCACAAGAAATCAATAGCGTGCCCAAAAGTACAACCATATCCACAAGACATTCCTCTTAGTTCACTTAGAATTTTGCTGAAGCTCTTACATAAAAAAATACAACTTAGCAATCCAGGAGTCGTAATAAGAGTTGTCAAAACCACTATTTTCCTAATTATCCAAGACAGGAATCAGCCTTAAAGCAGAACTGAAGACATATAAAATCCAAACCTAAGCAACCCAAAAGATGTAGCCTGCCAGTCTGAAGCAGAGAAATTTGTCAAGCCACATAATTGATATTAATTAAGGATGTAATAAAGATTTTCAACACTCAAAGATAAAGGCAGAAAACATGAAAGTGAACACAGTTTTTCAATATTCAGAACTTACTTCTTCAATGCTAGTGCTATGATCAGTTGACAGCTGCAATGCAGTCAATCTCATGGGCAGAGGAGAAGCCTCGCTCACTGGCTTAATTGCCTTTTCACCAACTGCCAATGTCTCCTCCACTATGCCCTCCATGCTTGATCCATTTTCCTCTCGCTTTCTTCCCTCCATACTGGAACCAACTTCCTCCAGTTCAGACTGCGCAACAATTGCCCTACTATCCCCCACATTCATCACGTACACATCTTCATCCCTCATCAAAACCACCAACAAACACGAACCCATCAACGCAAGCTCTGGATTCGTCCCAAGCACCTTATCTGTCATATCCAAATATGCTAGCTCAGTCACTTCCAGAGCCCTCGACAACGCCCTTAAAACCAATTCATGATCAACCGGACCTTCTTTCCTTCTCCTCCCAGTCTTTTGAACCCTCTCCTCCACTCTATTATCTACCTCCTCAACCTTCTCCTTCTCTTCCAACCCAAACCTCCATGGAAACAACAAACTCCCTGACCCCTCTCTATGCTTTGACAACCCCTGCTTCAATTTTGATAATAACAACCACCTCCTACTCACCGCAGTCCCTTCTTTACTTACACTAATTGCATCATCCACGGAAAATGCAAACCTATCAGACCCTGAAAGATCCAACCCATCTTCTGGATCATCCTCAGCTAGAAACTCCCACAACCTCCTCCTCCTAATCTCAGTCCCCTCTGATTCAAACGTTACCCTCCTCGTTCTCTCTTGTATCACTCCACTCGATTCATTCTCCCCAATTAAACCCTCCCCCGCACTCTTAACCTCCTCAACAGACTTCTGCTGATTCTCAGCTTCAGTATCAGTTTTATTTGAACTATCTGTAGCAATTATTAAGTCAGGTGCGTTCGTTTTATTTTCAGCTTCATTTTCAGTTTCTTCATCAAGTTCCCAAAAAAGACCATGGAGTTCATGGAAAACAGCTCGATAAAGATTACCCATTAAGAATTCGGGTGCATCCGGCCCATTAAACCCGTCGTAAATCCCAACGAACAACCACCCTTGCTCCTCCGAAACAACGACGTGGACCCGATCCTCCCCGGCCTTCCCCAACGCCCACTGCACATCCCCCTCGGCCTTCCCCTCCACCACTGCCGCCGCCTCCGCCTCCTCGGAATTCTCCCTTCTTCCGACGAAATTCAACACCGGAACCACCCACGGCCGTTTCTTCTCGGAGAAATTTCTCAAAATACCCGTAATGCCTTTCTTCCTCTTCTTTTTCACATAAATGCCACCCAACGGTGCCGAGAAATGTACTCTCCCTTCGGGACCCGGGTTGGCCTCCAGTGGACCAGACACAGCCCCGCGCTCTAACGGACCTGACATAAAGAACCCGCCCCGCTCCATCGGGTCATGAGCTCCGCCACGTGGCACCGGCTGCAGCGGCAAGGCACTAAACGAAGACGTGCTCTCGAAGCCATTCCCGCTAACGATACTGCTCTTGACGCCGTAACCAAGGGTATTCTCAGTGGCATCGTCGTAAATATTGTCCAGTTGGAGAACAGTTCTAGGAGTCGACGTATTAGCACTCACGGAGGCTCCGGATATCGCTTTGAACAAAGTTTCGGGCCCGGTTCGGGTTTTCGGGTCGTGCGACGGAGAAAAACGTAGAGAGTGCGAAGGAGAAACGAAACGATCGGAAGGAGTCGGAGAGAGGAAACGATTGGAAGATCGAACGTAACAAAAGGAGTGGCCTAGGGTTTCATCCAACGGCTCCGATGAAGCGAAGATCAAGTCCGGTTGATTGTCCGGCTGCCGGTTCGACCGGCTAGTCACCGGATTAAAGCAAGGGCAGAGCGTGGAAACTCCACTTCCCATCACATTTGATTCATTTCACTCCCCTCCCCACCCTTTAAGATAAAAAAAAAAACTTTATTTCCAAGGAAGCAGAGAAAAAGAAAAAACAGAGTTTCTAAAAAAATGAAAAACAAAAGAAAAGAATAAACAAAAGAGAGTTGCTGCTGCTGCTGCTGCTGTTTCTGGCTTCTGCTGCTTCGCTGCTGCTGCTGCTCTTCTCTTGCTTGCAGAGAGAAAGAGAAAGAGAAAGCAAAACAGAGAAAATGTTTTTTGTATTTTTGCTTTTTGTTTTTTTTTCTTTTTTAAATTAGCTGAGTGGACTTTGGGTTTTTTTCGCTTTTCAAGTTTGAAATTTCTTTTTCTTTTTTTTTTTAAATTCTGAGCAGTTGTTTGCTGGCTCTGGCCTGACGGTTACACGTGGCGATCGCCAAATGCGTGAAGGGAGGCGAGGGGTCCAAATTTGATGCCAGAAGGGAAAATAGAAGGTCCACATAGATTGCCAGGTGGGAAAGTGGGGTCCACTGACGAGGCTTTTTCATATTTTTTGGTTTAGTTTTGGCGGTTTGCCGGTTTCTGGGGCTGGGGCTAGAATTAAAATGACGAGGGAGTCCTTAAGGGGGAATGGCTTTAAAGAAAGTGGTAGGGTCAAATGCGGGAGTGAAAGGGTTGTCATTTTAGGGGTGCTTTTGTCCGTTTCGTTGTTTGGTCAAATAGGGCACTGACCCTCCCATTCAACCTTAGGCCCAACCGCCCAAGCCAGAAGCAGCTGTTTTTTCTCTTTTCTTTTACCGAAATTTGATATCAATTGACCATCTTGCCCTTTTTAATGCTTTTATTATTTTTTTTACGATTTTAACTTTTACAATTCACCCATATAAAACATATTTTGCGGTCTTTTTGTTTTGCCAACAAATTTTGATAAAAAACTGTTTGGAACTTGTCAATATAATTAACATTTTTTGTCGTGGTTTAGGTAAATGTACAAACGGTTTCAAATAAATAAAGTTATTTGTAAATTTTAAAAGTCTTTTTTTAGCTTTCATAGAAATTAAACTAGTGTAGAAAAAGACTCTTGCTTTTGGATTTAACATTTAATATTTTACATTGCCAAATTTAATAAATTCAAACAAATAGATACCTCATTTTAATAACTATTAAATGCATACTGATATTATTTTTATTTCATTTTGTCTTGTCTAGGATGAAAGAAAAGAAAACACTTTTCAAATAAACCAAGTGATTTGAACAAATTTATTTGTCTCATTAATAGTTCTTACTAGACTTTGACATGATGTCATCATAATTACAAATTTTGTTTTATTAAGGAAAAGTTCATTGAGAGTTTAACTATGCATTTTGACATATATAAAAGCAATTCATCCTGTAAAATCTCAAAGATATCAGAGACTAACCGTTAAGTCAAATATTTGATGTTATAAAATAATTTTTCTCCTAACAAACAAAATGTAAACAAATCCATAAAAAAGAAAAAAGTACGGAAAATAAGGGCATTTACGTCATATAATTACGGGCCAGAAATCCTTGGAGTAAGTAAAGGGCGGGTTTGACCTAAAAATAAGGCCCAAAACCCAGAAGCAATGACTGCCCCCGATGGATCCTGGTCGGGTATCTTTCATGCCTTCGTATTCCGCCACGTCACCCGGCCAAGTATCACAATATCAGACTCTTAACCGAGATAATAGTGGACGGCCCTGATTCTTTCGATCCCACCAAGACAGAGAGAGAGAGAAAAAATTTATTCGCGTCTTTTGCATGACTCTGTCTGATTAGTCAAACGGCACGAATTCCCCCTCAGTATTTGTTTGTCGTAATCCAAACTTTTACAAAAAAAAAAAAACTTATTTTAATTTACAGCTTTTTTTCCTAATTTTTATTTAATTAAATAAATATACAATTAAAAATTTATGTTTGTCTTTGAAAGTCGCACAGTGAGCTTTGCACACTTTAGTCAAAAAAAAAAACCCCACTTCCATTAATTATAAAGAAAAATAAAACAAACAAATAATATTTTTTTCACAAGTACATAATTAAAGATAATTTAAATTAAATATGGTTTTAATTTTTTAATACAGTATTTTGCAGCTTTTTTTTTCAATTAAAGTTTTGTGGATAATTTTTATTTTTTATAAAGAGTTAAATTATTAATTTTTTTAATAAAATGAAAAAAAAACTCTTAAATATGAATAAATAAATTATCTTTCGATTTAATATATTTTGATAATTTTATTAAATATAATTACGAGTTTAATATCTGTAACGACCGAATATAATTCGAGTTTATCCCATATTTAGACCAGAACTGTAGAGAGAGAGATGAAAGAGAAAAGGAAAGGAATTTAGCATGTGAAGGCGGGAAACTCCCAATGGTTTTTCTCTCTCATTGATTGTTTATAAGCTGAAAGTCAAAGAGTTTGTTGGTTTTGAGAATTTTATGGAGCAAAACGACAAAAGCGCATGTAATATCACATGATACGTGTGAATGCCCACATTCTCTTTCTCTCTCCCTAAAATCCATAGTTTTCTTAAAAGATTTTAATTTAGGGAATACGTACCAAATATTCTGTTTCCAAATTTTGCTTTTGATTCTTTGGCAAAGGGTCAATGAATGATTTGAATATGGATTAGAATGAGTTTGATAAAGAGATATCATTAATGTGGAGGAGAATATATGTAAAGTTGGCTTACCCAAAAAAGTTGTAACTTCTATGGTTTTCTTTTTCTTTGTTTTTCTTAAATGTGGAGATTTATTTAGATACTTTTTTTTAAAAACCCTTAGATCATTGCTATGGATAAATGGTTTGGCAGCAATGATGTTGATTGTTGGTAGATTTCAATGTTTGTTTTTTTTTTCTTTTTTCAAGCATTTTAGTTGAAAATTTGGGTTGGTATTTTATTTAATTAAATTTCACATAAATAATTATCTAAAAATATATTAGGATGATCTATTAATGAATAAGTATCTAAAAATATCATGTCATCATTAAATTTTGTATAAATATATTTTTATCTATTTAACAACACTCTTCAACTTCTTTAAATTATAAATGGTAGAAATTTAATTATTTTTTTATTTCACAATACTCTTTTTTTAAATTTTAAAAACTTATTTGTAATTTTGATTTGTTTATTTTTTTAATATTATTTAAAATCATTAACTCGCATTAGATAATTTCATATCCACGCTTATAAAAATCATATTAATATTTAATTACGTTATATCAACACTACTATTACATCATTTGTGAAATACTATATTATCATTGTTATATTATTAAATTCAATATGAAATCAATAAGAAAGTATCATATCAACACAACCAAACATTATATTAGTATAGATAATTAAAAATTTTTAAAACATTACACTGACATTATAAAATTTAAAAAGCATACGATTTAATTTTACAATTATTATATAAAGATTAAATTTACTATTTTAATAAAATATAAAAATTAATTGTATAATTTGACCTTTTAAATCTCATTCATTAATCCATATTAATACATCTTTCATTATGTTTGTAACATCATTTGGAATAACTAGAATGACCATTCTTTTTTATACAATGAATTGTTGGGTTTGGATAAAAAATTTTAAATTTGAGTTATGACATTCATTTTGTTAAGAAATAAAATAAAAAAGAATAAGATCTCTTTTACTATATCATATAATTGAATCCGGACAAAAAACCTTAAATTTAAATAAAATTTTAAAAAATTTTGTTTTATTTTATCGTATAGCTCACTATGAATTCAAACGTTACATTTATTCTTAAAACGTTAATAAATTTGATTTATAGTTGTAATTGTTACATTTATTCTTAAAACGTTAATAAATTTGATTTATAGTTGTAATTGTTAAACTAATTGATTTATTTTTTTTAAGTTTTTGAATTAATTAATTGGTTTAACTTAGCATAGTTGGCAAATATATTAGACCTTCCGCCATTACATAAAAAGGAAAAAGACATTCTTTTGTTTAAATTGGCCTTCAATTCTTCTTTGTTTTCGTACACACAAGCCAACGACTAAAAATAAATTGAACGCGGCGGAGATGGTGAGATTTAGGGATTACGGGGGCCCCGAGTGGGGTCCATGATGAATCAGTTGGTCAACGACCAAAGACAGAGTCCCCGATATGTGGGGTCCACACAAGTTACTCGACCTTTGATCTGATGTCATCTTTGTCGGATAACCTTTTTCAGCTTTTATCAACATCCGTTTTTTTTTTTATTTTGTCTCAGCTCGTACAAATTATTTTTACTTTAAATGTACTAATTCATTTAAATATTTTTTCATATATATATATATATAGGTTTTATATTTATTTAAGTAATTAAACAAGTGCTGCTTATAGTTAAGTCATTCGTACGAGTTTAACTATGTTATATAATTTTTAATACAATAATGTACAAATTTTTATATTTCATTATGAGTCAATGATTGAATATGATGAAAATCTACAAGAAATTCATAACGTTGAATTTTGAGCTAATGATCATATGTTTTTTCTATTTTTTGAGTTCAACTCATTTTAAGATATTTTAAAAAAATTATATTCAATGCATCATCATGTAAAATACCACCGAAGTATCTCATAAATGTATAAAAATAAAATTTTAAAAAATTAAAATAATGAATATTTTTTTAAAAATTTTTAACTTTTAATAATGTTTTATTCTCAATTAATACATAAAATTAAATCATATATCGACAATGCATCATCAAACTTAAATTCAAATAAAAAATTATTTCTGTTTTTTTTTTATAATATGGTTGAATTATTTGTGGGAAAAAGGTAAGGGGTTGGCGCGCTCCCTTTGGACAAACATAAATTTGTCTTGTTAAGGCGAATAAATAGGCAAGTTGTGGTCTTTTTCTCGCATTTGAATTGTTTAGTTGCCTGATGTAGACACTCAGCAGCGGTCTTCTAATGCCCTTTTTCTCTCCCTTTGTTTTCTTTCGGAGCATCCTTTTCCCATTTTCACTACGACTCCTATCATGCACCAATCAATGTTTTTCTTTATTTATTTTAATTTTATTTGAGCTTAAAGCAATGTCACCTTCTTTTCATTCATTGCAATAATAGACTATACAAGATTATTAAGTTCGGATCCTCCAAATCGCAATCTCATATCGTGACGCTTCATTAACAACTCATCTAAATTTTAATACAAATATATGTTCTAACACAAAATTAAATAAATATATGTACACAATAAATAAAAGTTTTAAATAATAAAAAATTAATTCTCTAGATTATGTCAACTTATTATTTTCGCACAAACTTTTAATTCCTAGCAAAAAATTAAAAAACATTAGATTTAATGTCAATTGATTTTTTTGTCCATGTGATAGGCAAAGTGGCTTTGATATCATAACCATGTAATATGACATATGATAGGTGTGAAAAGGAGAAAATGATAAAAAAATCTTTTTAAATTATCACATGATCACATTATTATGCTTTATGAATTGAAAATATTAATTACGGTTGAGTTTAATTATCATTTGTTTTTAGTTATAGTTTAAAAGTTACTTGGATACAATAAAAGAATAATTTTTTATGCAAATCAAATGATAAAGATTGTTTTAATATATAAAAAAAAAAACTCCATTGTATACTATTATATAATTCATGGTGTTTTATTTTTTTGTTATTTAAGTCAAAACAAAATGAGATGATCAAAGTCATGTATCCAGCTTTTATGTTGAAGTTCTTGAGTTTTATTCCAAAAATTTTTAGGAATTCTATTCATTAAGAGATATTATAGTGGAATAATTATTTTCTTTTAGAGATTATTCAATCTCTATTTCATTCAAATGTTAAATTGATGACTTGGTATCTAGTCTATATAACGAAGCATCAACCTGTGAAAAAAGAAAGTAAAGAGAATATTTAATTACAGCAGCACCATTTATTAATTAAATAGTAATTTAGTTTAAGCAGGACTCTTTATTTTGATGACAGCTTTAAAGAAAAAATAATTCTTTAATTTTATTCTCATTTTATTTATTTATTTATTTTTTGTGTGGATTCGAGTAATGTCACATCAAATTAGTGCAAATAAAAGGATTTTTCTTTTTCTTTTGTAAATTACTTATAATGGATAAACAAAACATAGCTTATGTTCGAGTGAAATTGTTATTTTATTTAGAGTAAGACAAGTCTCCTTAAAAGACAACTTTTTGTCAATTCAATTGGCTTTAGAGTATTCCTCAAAGACTCAAACTCCACTCGATTACTACGTAAACAAGTTAAATAAATAAATTAAAAATGTTCAAATAGACTTAAAAAATAGCAATTTGCAAAGACAAAGTCTTGGAAAAAAGTTCAATCATGAAGAAATACAAGTTCCTAAATTATTAGAAAAAAAAAAAAGCAACAAAGATCCCCCAACAACACATGCATCTTTGCATTAGTTGGCGGCCAAAACAGTTTCTTAATTTCTTATTAAGTTAATATAACATGATAAATTTAATAATAATTCATCGGTTCTCACTTCGAGGAATAAGAAATTTAAATTTTATATTATTATTATATCTAAATTTTTTTATGTGAAAATTAATTGTTTAGTTAAAAAAAAAGACTAAACAATTTAAAGAAAAAGTGATTTAGAAGCTGAATCTTTGAAAAGTGATAAATTTTTTTAAAGTTGTATTTGCATATAGAATACATCTCAACTACCTTTAATTTGTCAATTACATATATAAAAGAAAACATGGCTTTGATTTGATGCAAATATATATATATATATATATATTATACTAATTGGAACAGCTTTAACTTTAATATTAAGTAATTGACTCAACTCCAAGAATTAATTTTTTTTCTTTGTCAAAAAATGTTATTTTTCCAATATTTAACTTGGGGAGGCACCATCGTACCTTAGCTTTCTTTACAAATTACACGAATTAATTGGATTTTTGGTTTTGGCTTATCTTTCAAGTCTTTTTCTCGTGCATGGTAGCGACCACGACAATCTTGACCTGCCACCAAAGGAAAAAATCTATTCTTCTATTGTTTCATATTATTTTAACTAAACAGCTACTTTTCTGCCACAAATAAAATAATGCAAGATCGTCAAATGGGGGAACTGATGTTGAAAATACTAGAATTTATTGTGCAATTTAATCAATAGATATAAAATTACTAACATGGTTAGCAAATTATATCTTTTTTCCATAATACTATAATACCATTTTTTCTTTAATTTAAGATTAAAGAAACCTATTAACTTAAACATAAAACCGATTTAATGATACGTGTATATATTTTTATATATTAAACAAATCAGAGTTCAAATTCCTTTTTTCTCAATATGAAATAGTCAAAGACAAGATGATTTTTATATGATATGAATGTGAAACATGGACAAGCGTGTTCTTTAATTTCTCTTGGTTAACTGCTAGTTGACTCCTGCTGGTTGAGATTAGTCTACCGCTTTGATTTTCAGTTGTTTAAACAGAGATCACTGTTTTTAAGCAACACATATAAATAAAGATCGTAGAAGAAGAATAGTTTTAAAACGGAGATGCAGACATTGAGTGATTGAGAGAGAGAGAGAGAGAGAGGGTAGGTGAAGGATGGGGTCAAGTGCATCCTACGAGAAAGAAATAAACGGGCATTGACTTTGTTTTCTATTACGTGCCGTTGAGGATTGGGAGTGCATTTTACCACTAATAATAATATATTTTTGCATAATGTTATTCATCAACTCTCTCTCTTGCACTCAATTAATAAAGAAAAAAAAAAACCCCAAAACAGAGAAAAGATTTGGGAGAATTTTCTTTCTGCTTCTTTTGAAATTTTCTTTATGGAATTTGAATTGGTTGCACAATCACTTTAATTCCTGGAATCTCAAATAGAAGTTGGACCTAAATTTTATTTGAATATTCCCATGTCAAAGCAGTGGCAATTGAACCTATAAAAAAGGACCCGTATCTTCATGAAATCTCAAAATATTTTAAAAACATTGCAACTTTGATTGAGATTATCGACCTAAAACATATTAATTAATTCAAAATTTACAACAAATTTAGCTAAAAATTCTCTATCATTTTAAACTTATAATCATAAAGGGTATGATGCAAAATATATGATATTGAAGAAAGGGATTGATATTGCGAACGATGATTATGTGGATCACTTTGGAACCATAAAATTTAAAAAATTTAAGTTAAAGGGTGGATCAAGATGACCACTTTGTTGCTTAATTGTCAATTGCCTAGTGTGGGTTGCTTTGACCTACGATTTTTAGGGTTTATATATATATAAACAACTAAATAAAAATAAGGAGGGAGCTGAGAAACTAAAATCATTGATTAGTCATAATTAATAACTTCTCTTCAAGTACATTATAGTGAGCTCATTGACCCCATGAATTGATTAGCATGCTTGATTAGGTTTTCTTCTTTTTTATGGGTATTTGAATTCAAACTTTTGATAAGCACACGTTGGCCACCTAACCCACCCTCCCCAATCATCAAAACTTTTTCTGGGTTGAATTAGGAGAGACTTCATTATGTCTGCATGGGCTTGGGAGGCATTCATTGATTCAAATTCGAATCATAAAATCCATTGAATTTGATTATTTCGGACCGTTTTTCAATTTTAGTAAGAAAAAAAAATAATATATTCGATTAAATTTGATTGTTTAAAATTTATAATCCAGTTGATTGAAAATCAATCATTAATAATTTTTTTATAGGAATATAATCAATGTTTTTTTAATATACAAATAAAATATCTCAATCTAAATTGAAATAATGAATCTAATAGATCAAGATAATTTAGTTTCGATTTTTTTATTTTTTATTATAATTTAAACAATTTTTGATTATTTTTAATAAAAATTCGATTGATTCCATTTTTAAAATTTTAAAATCAAACCGATTAAATATTCATGTTTAGACATTGATATCATTGAGCATAAAAAGTTCATTTGTTCCAGACATTAATAAATTCAGAACAAATCTGGTTTTAACTCGCAAGGTCATCCAAACTTGAGTGAATAAATTATGATTATGATAACGGGGAGACATATAAAAACTGGGGACTAAAGGCTAATGGGCACATGCCCTTTATCGAAAGTCAAAAACAAGGAAAACGTCAGCATCGAAAAGAGCATTGCAGTGTAAATCCCTAGCAAGCCCAAAACGAATTGAGATTGACTAACAAGGAAGTTAGATTCTAAGAATCTAAAGAAACGGAGGGTAATGGACCTCCTCAGAGTCCATGGACTGCTGCCCGTTTGATCTTATAATTAGACCTTGTCCGGTTGTCCCCCTGGGACGCATCAAAACCGACCATTTTGACTATCACCAGAACGATTTTGAGCAAACCCAAAGTTCTGATTGAATTTGATTCTGGACCACAAAGACTTGAAACTCGATATAGGTTTAAGCCTCTGCCAGAGGTAGGGAGGAAATGAAGAAAAACTATGGAGTGGACGGCAACTGCCCTCTGCCCCATGCTTGAATCAATTGTCAAAACCAACTAAAGCTTTGCTTTCTTATTGACTATGGCTTCTTTATTCCAGAATCTTGCAGAGGCACAAGTCAAGGATTATGTGCCCATGGATATTTTCTGGTTCACTATCCGCATGCCTTTGACAAAGCAAAATCTAGTAATATTTGGCATCTTATTCAAATATCTGCTTTGCATCTGCCTTTTGTTTTTTTTCACCGTATCAGCAAAGCTCCCCTCGGGAGGTTACCAGCAATTTTTCGTTGGATGACATTGTTTGTCAGGTTCTTTGTTCGCTACACAGCAACAAATGAACATAAAACACTTGGTAGCAGGACAAAATGTTCTGAAGCCCTTTTGTAGTTTTATGACTGTACGAGGCAAATTTTTATGCGTATTTCTCAACCATTTGTCAGGTAGTGTTTCCAGAGTCGTATCAAAAGGTTTCGGGGGTATATCAAACGTTTAAGGTTCTAAAACTGCAGAACTCCATCACAAAGGGAAGGTGATATGATACTGCAAATTATTCCCGGAAACTACATGAACCGTCACTACGTCCTCTGTGTTCATGACTAGATGTAGATGATCGTTGTCAAAATTATAGTTTTTTTTCCCTTTTAATGGTTTGAATTAAATATCTCTACCTAAACCCTTAGCCCCCCAAATGACAAATGGAAATACTCTTGAATGCTATTATAATTTACGAGTAGATATTTCAAAAGAGGACAACCTCGGGTGACTGAAATTTGAGTTGGGCCTAAAAGTCTTGAAAGTACCATGTCCTTCCTGAAGGGTGCATCACATCCTCGAGCACCCTCTGGAGACACTGATCAGCACAAAGTTTATACTGATCTTAAACAAGTTGACATATAATCATAATAAAAAATCACAAGTGACACGAAAGATTCATCTGGATGGCATCAGAATTCTGGATTCAAAATGTCCTGCAGCGGACCTCAAAAACTCTTTGGCAACTACATGGAGTATAATTTCACATCTGAGCCAGATTTTGATTCCATAGCGTCTCACAGCCATTGCACTAGTCCAATAATTCATTATTAAACATGCTTTAATTCCATGGTATTGCTGTGAGAGAAAGGTTATCATTCATATGGATCCTTTAGTTCATGATGAAGATTTTCGTTTTCTATTAAGGAAACAAAGAATGATTGAAAGAAGTCTTTCCATCTTTTCTCCCTTTAAGATGCGAAACGGTCAAAAACATATTGACAAGTAATCATTTTGATAATCACACATGGTGTGTGACTGGCTCAAAACTGACCTGTCCTTATATCTCTATCTAGAGCATCTGCGTTGAGGGTCCCGGGAAGCTCTCTAAAATCTTCATTGAAGATGGAATATGCACTGTAAGTGTTGGAAAGAAAAAGATAAGTTGCCATGGAAAAAAACATAAGCAGTCCATGTTGTTTAAAAAGAATGTCACATTCTAGGAGGGTTTAGAAACTAAACAAAGACCTAGAAACTAAACAAAGACCCAAAAACAACCACTATGATAAACCACAAGAGGTTCCATCGCATGAATTACATTACAATACGATCGTTTCCATGCTCAAGAAAATCATCTAATTCTTTCTCCACAAATATCTTTGGTAAAAAATAATAAAAGAAGTTAAGAAAATATTATTTCAAACAAAATTTTCATTTAATGGTTTGTTCAAAAGAGTTAGGGGGAGTCAGGGACCTAGGTCCTATAAACTACTGTGACAATTTTACCATCAGACCAGGTGTCAGAGTCATGTAATAGATATTTGTTTCAACACAAAATTTCTTGCTTTTATCTCCATGTTTATGTTACAAGCTTTTGCTACCATAGATTATAGAGTCAAGACAATACCTGACATCACCAGGTTGCCGCCGTCCAAGATTCAGGAAAATTATACAAAAGCCAGTACCAAGTATCTGAGCAAAAGAAGGGCAAGAGAAGATATGAACATCTTTTGTAATGCAAATGATCCGGATAATCAAAATAAATTTACATTGAATGTGTGATAGGTTGTCTGTGTCTTTCAATAATCTTAGTCCTCATCTCTGAATTTGCATTGCTTTTTGTTTTATGTAGAATAAATTTGATCCAAATAGCAATAGCATGGACAATTTAGAAATCTTTTCCCTTCCACAGGTTTCTGGCTAATACACTTCAAACATATACAAATTATAACATCAGATTCGCTATGAGCATCAGAAGTTATTGTTCAAATCCTCTTACAATTTTTTTAAGGTAACAGCAAGAAAAACAAGTATTTTCTTCTAGTTCTCCTTTAGATGAATAAAATGTAGACACCCAATCTAATACACTCAAAAAAATTTAATCTAATATATTAAGTCAACCAAATGAAACATCTTTCTACAAAAATATGACCTCAATAACCACAACAACCTCTATTTTATTTCTACTGCATCAAAGAAGAAACCAGTATTCCCCAGTGTTTGGTGGGAGATACAAAGAATTTGGGTACGAGTCTAACTAAACCATACAGCCCCACTTCCCAAAAAGAAAAAGCAGATACTGTGCAATATACATAAAGAGTTGTACTTAAGATACAAAAGCCAACTTACATATAATGGTCCAAGATCCCATTTATGAGCAACAGGTGCCAATATAAACCATAAAATAATAAGAGCCCATGCCTTAAGACTGAGAGAAAATACTGCTATTAAAAGGATATCTGCAAAAATACATAAGGGATGGTCAACCAGTGACGTGTTAGTATTTGGCAAAATAACAACAGCTCAATTTAACTTGATTCTCACCAGGAAGCTTCAATCTATTATGTAAAAAAGAGTAAAGCTTCTTCTGCCATCGGCTTGTTGACTGCGGAAGCTGAAATTTCTGTTCAAGAATTGAGGAAAAACAAAAATATCAACTAAAACACTTGATTTATCAAAGTGCATCCAAGCTCAGTTTAATGACAATGTTAATTAAGTCATACCAGATCTTCATCATCGTCATCAATATCGTGTCCAACTGGCGGCTTTGGTTTCACAGCAACAATGAGGGAATCTAAACAATTGATAGAAAGTGCTGACATATCAATAGCAAAACACTAACCAGGACCAAAGAACATAAACAGGGAGATAGCTGCAATAGGCATGATAAGAAAGTTACTTTGTTCCCAAAATATCAAACACTCCCAGTAATTTAAAGAACATTGGTTTTCAATTATAAAAGTGAGGGTACTTGGGAAGGGACTGGTTCCTTCCCCCACCCCACTAATGATACTAGTACATAGTGAAAGCAAACTACAGAATCAAAAAATATTGTTAAAAGGCAAGATCTATACCACCATCATTGAGTTGAATATAAATGTCATCCCCATCTTCATGGTCATGCAATACCTTCCCTCGCAAGATAAGCTTCAAATTTTCTACCGGGAAATGATTCTTTCCAGCAATCAATTTTCTCAAATCAAGAACCTAATTTTGATAACATAAGATGAGCACATCATAAATATGTGTGATGGATGGTACTAAAATTTTTTTAATCAAGCATGCTTTCTCATGACTATGCATACAAACTAATACCATCAAAATGAAAATGAAACCTAAGATGCCCTTAATGTTTTTGGATGCTCAGAAGTGAAGCAAAGAATCACTTTAGAATCTATCTTGGAAAAGTAAAATTACACTACAATAATGTGTAGGCTCTATGGACCTTAATGTTCAAGGTACATCTACAAGACCTCAATAGATATTTAAAAAGTTGCAGTCCTTTCTACAAGCATAGACATCTCAGACTGCATGTCAATTTTCTCGCTTGCAAGCACCTAGGACTCTCTCATTCCAGTATGAGAACTAAAGTGTAAAATAATGCTTAACTGACCCAGCACACACTCATGACTATATTACTGAATCATCAACTAATTTGTTTAACTTTAAGATACAACAGTAACCAAATATCAAAGGCTTAAATGGTTCAACCATAGAAATTAGACTTAAAAGTCAGATTTGTAAACAAATTTAACTCCCTCAATCTTATCTTAGCCATGATACCCCACATTAAATCTTACAATTTTGTTGTAAGCAAAAGGACTATTATAATTCAGTAAGATCACAACCAAAAAAAGATGCAAAAAGCAAAAAACATGAAAACACACAGAATAAAACATACTCTGATAGAAGAAGGGACATGAAGGCTAGTAGGGCGAGCAGGGCCAATGGTTTTGAGAGTAATTTCCGCCATCTGATCATGTTTTCCATTGGTTTCCTCTACAATCTCTTCCATTCTCATATCATTACCTGATCTCTAATGGGTATGGATGAATTTACTCTCTTTCGTTAATTTGTAGGAAAACAAAAAAATTCAAAGACCCAAATCTTGTCGAAAGCTCCAAGCTTTAACTTTGTTCTTTATGGCCTTTTCAAAGTCCTCACCGTGGGAGAGTTCTCGGATGAAAGCTTGAAACTTTCCCAAATACACTGGATCTGCCCAGGAGACTAGACCGACCCGACTCTCTTTCTGGTTTAGAGAATGAAAATATTAAAATGGTATCATATAGTTATTTGTTATAATTAAAAATTAAAAATTAATTATTAAAATTTTTTTAAATTTAAAAATAATAAAAATAAAATAATAACAACACTTACTTGATTTGATTTGGTAAGGTTATAAATCAAAATTTAATTATTGAAATGTTTTTTGAAATTTGAAGATGATGAAAATAAAATAATTTTAAAATTTAAAAAATAAAAAAAAATAATTATAAAAAAATATTTAAAAAGAATAAAAAATTATTTAAATATATAATTTTGAATAAAATGGAGAGAGTTAAGTCAATAACTCTTTGAATCATAATCATAATTCAATTCTATTTAATAATTCAAATTATATTATATTTTTTATATCTTGCTTATATGATTGTTAGACTTGATTTGTATTTATTGAGTCACATTCGCATATCTAATTTTAATAATCATTAACTTATTATAAGGAATAATATGTAACGGTATTATTTTTAATCGAAGACCCAAATTAACTTTTTTTTTAAAAAAATTAACCGACCTGTCAGTAGAAGAAAAGCAGTGTGCCCATGGGATGAATTGACCAATGATTTCATCCTATTTTTTTCCCTAATCAAACGTGGCATTTGCATACTACGTTTTGTTTGAAAAGAGTTTACTTTTAACAGTAAAACTATACGAGGACAAGAAAAAATGTCACATGAAAAGAAAAACAGCAGCATGTCTTTGTGACTCCGGTCTTAGGATGAGGCTTTCGTTGCCTACCATTCATACAAGATAAAACCAGGCAGAAACCATACACACCCAAACTTCCCTTATTTCATTTGCCCTTTATAGATTTGCAGCCAACCAAAGGCAAAAGCCCATAAACAAACAAAGATAACACAATAACATGGCACTGAGAATGTGGGCTTCTTCCACTGCCAATGCACTCAAAATCTCTTGTTCCTCCAAGGCTCACCTCTCCCCTGCATTCTCCCCCTCCAGATGCTTTTCCACTGGTACCCCTTTTCTTCTACTTTATCTTTTAGCCACTATTTTTATGGAATGTAAGGATTGTGATATGGGAAAAATGTGGTGGATTTTGCAGTTTTGGATGGGTTCAAATATGCCAATTCACATGAGTGGGTGAAGCATGAAGGTTCAGTGGCTACCATTGGCATCACTGACCATGCTCAGGTTATTCCCTTCTTTCTTCCCTTAATCAACAACTTTTTCTCCCACTAATATTATCCTGGAAAGATGCATTTTTATTAAGTGGTTACTTCAGTAATTTGAATCCAATAGTATATTTTAGTACAGAATGTTTTGTCCGTATGAATTTGCTCTTCAAGGTGAAATTTCTCTAATGGCTATGTTGTGGCCGTATGCTGACCTCAGAATGAGTTGGTAATGTCCTCGTTGGTTTTTACTTAGGATTTTGACTCTCTGGGTACTTTAGGTGCACTAGCAGTTGTTGGGCAAACTGTAGCAGGATGCAAGTACAGACCTGGATTTGAAGAATATGGTAAGAATATAAAGGAAGGAATGGAAAATTCAAAATACGAAACTGTAACAGACTTCAATTCGCCAAGAACCCTAAAAGTCTTGAGGATTAGAATTTGTTTAATCTGAAAATGGTGTGATATAACATGTTGATAGTACAAATAAACCCTTATTATCTGTTTGGGGATATACAGACTTTACTTTGACATGATTGTTAATAGTAGTAACATGTTTCTGAATTATTATCTTTAAATGACACTTGCACTATATATTTATTTTTAAAAAACATTCTGCGTGCACGCGTGTATATATATATATATATATACCACAACTTCATACAAATCATTTGTTCTTTTTCCCTTTATCGCACAATGCAGCAGATTCATCTAAGGAACTTACAACATTACATGATCTACTACTGTTTACAGGACCATCTGGGAGAAGTAGTCTTTGTGGAGCTGCCAGAACCTGGTGGTTCAGTCAGCCAAGGCAAAGGCTTTGGAGCTGTGGAAAGTGTTAAAGCAACCAGTGATGTCAATTCCCCAATCTCTGGTGAAGTTGTTGAGGTTAATTCCAAGCTTACTGAAGCTCCTGGCTTGGTAATTCTCTCAATTCAACTTCAACTGCTATTCTTGATGCTGACGAACTATAGGAAAAACAAAAAAAACATTTGTACTACTTCCTTTGGTTTCTGCTTTTGGCCTTCGCTTATCAAGGAAAGATATAAACTATAAAGCATAATTTCGTTTGGGGTACTGAAGTCTAACATCTTTCCTTTCCTGTTGAAGATCAATTCAAGCCCATACGAAGACGGATGGATGATCAAAGTGAAGCCAAGTACCCCATCAGAACTAGAATCCTTGATGGGTCCAAAGGAATACACCAAATTCTGCGAGGAAGAAGATGCTTCCCACTAGAACTTTGTACCATAATTTCACTTCTGTAACGGAGTAAGGTTTCACAGCTTCTATGTTATTCATAATTATCACAGGACAGCAAGCTCCAACTTTGCAAAAATTTGCTTCCCTTTCTTACATTATATTTTTCAAAAGCCTTTTTCCCTTCCTCTCTATTTTTCCTCGGTTTCGCTTCCTTACATGAATTGCATTTATCCTACAGTGTATTGAATTCCATATAATCCATTGTCATAATGTTTCTTGAAAATTGGGCCTTTAACAATAAAGAATTTACAATTAGACCCAACATAATTAACAGCCCATTCAGGCAAGTACAATTATATTCAATCTCAAGTCGATAGAAGCTTCGAATTTTATAAAAACATGATTAAACTTTGAAATTATTACTTGAATCTATATCTGAAATTTAAATATTAATCGTTAAATACCCAAATCTATTAAATATCTAATTAAAATAAATTTAAAATTCAATTTTTATGTATTTCATTCAAAAACCTAATCAACCTTTTCTTTTGTCTCTTCCTTGAATATATTGCAAAAGAAATTGTAAGTTTTGAAATCCAACAAATAACTTTAGTAAAATTAATAAACATATAAAACATTATTCTGAAAAAAATGAATAAGTTAATTGCTTTATCTGAATAAAATGAATGCAAATAAGTTACTGATGAGACCTTATAACGTTAATTTCTCTTAAATAACAACAGCAACCTGCAAAGATCCAAAGAAACATCTTTCCTGTAAAATTGATCGGTTATTGGGGAATTGATATATTTGGTTGTTAGTATAATCTTTCATTGCCGAATGGGTATCAGATTACTATGAAAGTGCCAAGAAGAAGAGTTGGCCAGATGCAATGTGTCTTATTAATCTAATGCTCTCTCTTCTGCTGGATTTTCATTTGCTGTTACTGGTACTACTACTACTTTTCTGGTTTTCTTGTCCAAAGGCACGAAAGACAAAACGGCACAAATCAAACATCTGGTACTTTGGAATTCATTTTTAATGGTTTTCCATCGAAGAGATCGAAGGGAGCCGAAAGGTTATCATCACATTCAAGTGAGGAAGCTGATCAGTAATCCCTCCTTAATGTTCTTGGCTAACTTACCTTTGAAGATTAATGAGATATGCATATACAAAGTCAATATCCTAATCTGATTAAATCAATGACAGTATCATAATGTAACAGAATTACATTAATTTAACTTATAATGCATACAAATTCTGTAATTATGTTAAAAGAGATAACATTTGTTAAGTGTAAGATTTTCATTTTTATTGGATTATTATATTATTATACTGATTAATTTTCAACTAAAGAAAGTCTTAAAGTGAATTGATATTGCAGAAAAGCTCATTAGGTACTAATACTTGATGATGATAACAAAATTACAACTGGAGTTACTACTCTACAAGGAAGCAGGAGAAGATCGATTGATTCTTGGTGCCTGGTGATGAATTTTGCAGGCCTAAGATTGTTGGTGTTATGTGTGACTGATCAAGGGAGCTTGATGACTCTTGCAAGGCAGTGGTCCGTTGGGGTTGGCCCAGGTAACTAGATAAAGTCTGCAACGGATAAAGTCCAACAGATTGATCAACAAAGTTTATCAGAAAATGATGGTATTGTGTGTGAAAAGAATTTTTTCCACAGGAATTCTGACTCACTTGTAGTTAAGGAGAAAATAATGAAAGAAAATGGAGATCTGAAGCTTCGCCAGCTCAGATCCAGGGCAAATTCTGATTCCTCCTCCAAAGGGGAAAAAGGCTCCTGGTTTGGGTTTATGGTTCTACATGCAAGAAACAGCCGTAACGTTTTATACTGTGAAAAAATGAAAAATGTAAAATTCATTGAGATATAGTAAATTACTTACATCCCATCTTGAAGGAAGAAAATCTTTTGGGTTTTCATAATTTTCAGGGTCCATGTGAACTGCCCTGGTCCAAACCATAACTTTCCAACCTTTTGGTATGAAATAACCTGGAGATCAATGCTCTTTGCATTTGGTGAGATAGGAAGTTGAAAAATGAAGAAAAATGACCTAGGAATCAAACACTATACCATTGATGTTAGCATCAGCTTTTGCCACCCGAAAATTGGCAAACAGGAGATTAATCATTCTCAATGTCTCCTTAATCACCTGAATCATAAGAACATCATTTAAAACAACAATGCCAATGCTCAGTATGCATAGAATGTCCTACAGGAACAAAAAAAGCATCATGCCTTTGAAAGATATTCCATTTGTCTTATTTCCTTGAGATTCAACCCCTTCTGTCCAGATGGTCTTCTCCTTAAAATTTCCTCCTGCTCTTCCTGCAAATGAAAACAGACTAATTTTGGCTCTTGTGCTGGCTGATACTGATAAAGAACTTCCAAGTTATAATTCGTAATTAAAAACTCCTTGAGAAAACACTTCCACCACCACCTTAGCTTTTTGTAGTGTGTCTGGATTGTCATGAAGAAATATGGTTGCCCACGTAACAGCAGAGGCCGAGCTCTCATGACCGGCTACCAGGAACAGAAGCAGTAGATTAACTATATCCTCATCTACCAACTTCTGGCCCTTTTCATCTTCAACTTCCATAAACAGATCGATCACGCCTTTCTTTTCATTAATTGGGTCACGACCAATCTTATTCCTTGCTCTCCTTTCATCCAGGACACCTTGAACGATCTTAACTAGCATTTTCCTTGCCTGTACAAAGCATCAAATATTTTTCATAATGAATACTCCTTTGTCTATCATGATAGATTAACAATTTGTTACAATGGAGAATTTTGATACGGAAATTTAAGCATTACCTTAAGAGCTTTATGGAAGGAAAAACCTGGAATATTAATAGCCATAGATATTAATCCGTTGTTCAAGTCACGGTAGTACTTCCCGGTGGAAAAACCTGGAATATTAATAGCCATAGATATAAAAAATAATAATTTTTAAAATTAAATTAAAATTGTTTGATAAATTTATTTTTTAAAATTCTTTATTATAGATAAGTTGTTTGATAAAATAATTTATATAAATTTTAATTTGATTAAAATTACTATAAAATGTATTTAATAAATTAAAAAAAATAAATCAAATAAAAAAAATGAGTGTGAAAAACATATAATTTCTCTTATAATATTATGAATTGCTGAAATATAAAAAAATATTTGTTGTTATTTTTTAAAGATTAGTTTAGAATTTATGACTTTTGGAGTTGAACAAAATTGATGTTATGTACAAGAGAGAGAACCCAACGTGGTATTAATAACGGATACAATTGGGTCAGAAAAACCATGTTTAGCCACTTATTTGACAACCTAATTTTCAATTGAAATCATCAATATTAATTCCATGCAAATCTATCAAGATCTTAATGTCTTCACCAACAAAGTTCTTTATATGAACAAAAAGATTTTACCTTTTATATTTTTTTCATATTTTTTAATAGGCTATTTATTTTTTCAAAGAATGCCACATCATTTGTTAGGTACTGTTAACTCCAATGTGAAATTCAATACTAAGAAGTTCAAGGATTCTGTAATTTCTATTGGCAAAAGAATTAAAGTCTATCTCAATTTTCTTGTAGTGCAGCCTATTGTTATGCCTAAAAAAAAATTATTTAAAATTGAGTTACCACAAACAAGTACAAATCTTTATTTTTAATTTTCATCTAATTTATTTGATTAATTATTTTAATAATAGTCAACAAATATTATATACACTAGAAAGAAGTTAAGAACAAATAAATATCACATAATTATCATATCAAACAATAAATTGAGAAATATTAAACAATCAAGAGAATTTTCAAAAGCAAAAAATAGAATGATAGAAAATAAAATGAAGCACCCGAGCATTTGACTCATTGGTTAATTTCTGCTTAAAAAAAAAGAAGAAATAATACTTAAATGTAGTTTTGAATTTTAAATTTAATTTTTTAATTTTTTTAAGAACAAAAAATCCCTGGAAGGATGATTTACGGATAGAGAGAGAGAAGAGGGAGATCGATAAGAGAGAGGGAGGGAGTATTTTTTAAAAGATGATCTTTTTTTAAAGAAAACAACTCACCTAAAGAGCTGAAGTGTTTTTAGAAAAAAAAAAGAGAAAACCCTTATTTGGAATTTTATTTAAACTCTTTTTTAATTTTTTTTTTTTAAAAGGCTAGTTTCTCACAAAATACAATTTGACTCATTTTTCTGTTTTTAAGAAGTAGATACACTAAAAATAAGCTAAGTCATATAGGCATTTAGTTAGTTTACATCAGCTGGTTAGTTACTTGTATAAATACCCTTGTAATGATTGTTTTAGTGATAAAGCAAATCATTTTTCCTTCAAACTGACTTTCTCGATCTTTCTTTCTATGTTTGTTCATCTGCTAGTTTTATCACTTGTGACCTGGAACTTTTTGTTTCTCAAATGCTGTGTTATATATAGAGAGCGCAATGCACATCGGTTGCACCACGCCATTAGCACGTACGTGTCGTGTCACTCATTTGCCATGTTCAAAGCATGGCATGAAGGTTGAAACAAGGGCACCCCTGCGCCCATGCGAAAACCCAACCAAAGTTGCCAGCAACACCCTTTCCCTGGTGCTTACCCCATGGGTATTTCAAATTACTTTTCAAAATAGCCATGGTGATTATTTTTGACCTTGAACCACGATATTATATTACTAAGAATAAGATTTTGGATCTCAAGGAAATATCCTTTTGTCTTATTATTAATACTATATATGAAGAATTGTTACAATTGGTAGTGTATTTTTAAAATAAAAAATTATATTACATAATAAAAAATTATCTTATTTCAAAAGTTATGTCACATAAAGTGACATAATGTGACTATTAGATTGCAGGTTTTCATATAAATGGTTATATCTCTTGATAAAATGACATTTAAAAGTTATGAGATAAATGAAAAAAATACCATAGCTCAAAAGTTTAAATATAAAAAGTTATTATTTCAAATTATAACTCAAAGATTATGTTTTATGGAATGAATAGTTATCTTTATATAAGATGATTATTGAAATAATATTTTTATTCAAAAGTTGTGTCTTGCAAAAGATAAAGATAGTTTTTTGATAAAATGATGCCTTAATGAAAGGATCGTGTCTTTTAAGAAGAGATATTTGAAGGTCTATATAAAGGACTTGTTACCAACTATTTTGACACATCAAATTAAAAAAAAAAACAAGAACAGAAAAATTAAGAGTAAAAAAAGTATTATGTTTTATTAACATAAACACTTAAGTTTTCATCAACTATAAAAGCATCTAATTTTTTTTTTAATTTACTTGTTGTAGAAAGTAGATTTTAAAGTCGAATAACTTTACAAACTCTCGAGTGTACTTAGCAGTCTATTCTCGTAAAGTGTAAGACGAAATTATACATTGGCTTTATTGTAAATAAGTTTTAAAGATAACGTCTATTGAAAAGTTTGTCTTGAAGTCAATTTTACTGATTGCTTAAATTCCATCTAAATCCCATTTGCACTAACAATAATGAGAAATGCTTTTTTTTTTTTTTTCATTTCACAATAAATTTCACATTTTCATTTGAAAATAATGATTTTACAAACTGAGTATGTGAAAATTCTCATAAAACTTTAGTGCAGCCCTATTTAAAACCACCAATTAATTAGTATCCACAAGAAATAAGAATATATATTAATATCATCTTGATGTTTTTTTTTTTTTAAAGTAAACTAAAGATATTGGTTGACTTTAGTAGTAGAGATATTATCCTTAAACTCTGAAATTTCAGTCCGAAACTAACTATAGTTAATCAAATGATCACTCTAATTACTAGTTCATGTCCCAGCTGGCTCGTTTAAGGAACAATATACAATGTGCTGGGAGAAAGAGGAAAGAAAAAGTAGAGATCATGAGAATAGAAGAGATCCGATAAATTAAAATACAGTGTGTATGAATTTAAGCATTTTAAATATGAGATGATAATTATTATGCGTAATGAATCAATGTATTTACAGACGAATTTTAATTAGTAAACAATTTTGATTTGTTAAAGTATATATATTAATTTCTCTTAATTTTGCATTGATTTTTATATTTATGATTTTTTTAATTGGAGTGAATTTTTGTGATATATCTCGAAGCTTAAACTATCAATCTTCTAATTTTTTAAATATTTTCTAATTTTGAATGATGAATTTTTGTTGCAAGAGATTTATATATATATATATATTAAATAGTCCGAATTACAAATTTATAAACTTATGACGAAGAAGATAATGTAAAAGCAGGCTGGCACGGATCAATTTAGATACAAATGGACGAAAGCAGAAGACGCAGAGGTCATGAGAGCTTGAGTATTTTTGCAAGGCACTTGTCTAAAGGTCTTGGGACAGGCAAGTACACAATGGGGCCTCCAGGATTGGTTTGTTCCACTCTGAAAACAAAAATAAAATGAAAAGAATACATTGGTTAATCGGTTATCTGAGAGTGATGGTTACATAGCAGACTATTTGGTTCTGTTCTTTCTTCCTTCTTGCAATTAATTTGTAAAAGCTGTCATGAAGAAGAAGAAGAAGAAGAAGAAGCCAGACTCACTTGTAGTTACGGAGAAAATAGTGAAGAAAAATGGAAATCTGAAGCTTGGTCAAGTCAGCTCCAGGGCGAATCCTGCTACCTCCTCCGAAAGGTAGAAAGGATCCTGCTTTGGGTTTTTGATTCTGCACATCAAAAGCAAAGCAAAAAACATTTCAGAACAACTACTTAATGTCTTATGTTATCATAACAATTATGATTTGTAATACACATTACTTGCATCCCATCTTGAAGGAAGAAACTCTTTTGGATTCACATAAGTTTCAGGGTCCATGTGAACACCCCTTGTCCAGACCAGAACCTTCCATCCTTTTGGTATGAAATAACCTGCAAAGAATGCTTTCCTTTCTAGACTAATTTGCAGAATTTCAAGCAAGAGAAGCTTGGGAGAAAAGTGTAAAAATGAAGGAAAATATGAGGGCAATATATATGTCGCTAACCATTGATGTTGACATCATCTTGTGCCACTCGGAAATTGCAAAATACCGGATTAGTCTTTCTCAATGTCTCATCAATCACCTAAATTATAAGAATGTCAGCTTTTCACAGTCAACGACGGTTTGACTTTTAGAAGTAAATGATCTATAGGTTGTGAAAAAAGCAAATATCCATGGTCAAATAAAGAACAAGGGACATAAAATTTACCTTTGCGGGATATTCTATTTGTCTGATATCTATAAGATTCAAACCCTTTTGTGATGGTCTTCTCTTTTAAGATTTCCTCTTGCTCTTCCTAAAAGCACTTCTTAAGCGAAATTAGTAAAATTAAACAATGGCATTTATGAACCAAAATAATCTGAAAATACCCAACAAATAAGGACCAAAAGGAAAATCAATGCCAGTTAAAAGCTGTCAATTCGCCCACATAGCAGGAAGAAGACAAAAAGCAATTCTTATGTATTCATTTCACTGAACCCTCTAAGATTACTATCTGACCCTAGCTTTCTGCAACATTTCTGGATGGTCATGAAGATAGATGGTAGTCCAGGTTGCTGCATTGGCTATGCTCCCAAACCCAGCGGCCAAGAACGATAGTAGTATGTCAGATATATAGTTATCACTGAACTTCTCAGCATTCTCATCTTCAATTTCCATGAGTAGATCGATCATGCCTCTCCTTTCATACGGATTATCACTTTTCCTCCTCCTCCTTTCATCCAGAACATCATGAAAGATCTTTACCAACATATTCCTTGTCTGATGCATCCAAAGTTTATTAAATGTTCTTTTATCTATCCAAATAAATTATTCACATCTATTTCTGTTCAGGTCTAAACAAAAGAAGGCGTGCTGTCTTAGGCATGTGATTGATAAAAAAAATTACCTTGAGAGCTTTATGGAATAGAAAACCAGGAATATTATATGCAGCAGATAATAATCCATGGTGGAAGTCATTGTGATACTTCTCCATCGACTCTCGAATAGATTCAGCACCCGATCCCATGAAGATATGTGTTAAGACGTTGAAAGTTACCCTCTCCATCTCCTTCAAGAATTCAATTGGCCTGTTCATGCTTGTCCATTCTTCCAAAGCTGTGATCACAATGTTCTCAATATATCCAATATACATGGCCAGTGCTTCATGGCCATTAATTGGAGCTGTCGTTAGCTTGCGCAAACGCCTGTGTTCTGAATTCGAAACACTGTGAAACGACTTGCTTCCTGTTAACTTCGTTATAGATATAGGGTAACCAGGAGCAAATCTTTCATCTGTCAAGATCTTCGTACATGTTTCAGGAATACAAACTATGATGCTTGGACTTCCAAACAAGCAGGACTTGTAAATTCGAGTTCTACCGTACCTTTGAACCAATTCGTTGATGAAGGTTTCAGGGTCTTTGGATCTGGAAGCTTTGAGAAAAAACCACATATTGCCTAATATAGGCCACCCCATATTACCTGGAGGAAGGGAATGCTTCCTCTCTCCCAGCCTGCTGACATAGTACCACTCATTAACTTTCCTAAGAAAACCAAACAGGAAAACATAAATTCCCAATCCAACCACAACCGCAATAATCACCGGCCAGAAATCTAAACCCATCATTGAATCTCTCTCCTTTTTCTATTGTGTCTCTTTGGTTGTGTTAGTTTCAAACTGTTTTATGTCATGGACGTATCACTCAGTTTCCCATCTGATGCAACTTTCCTCTAACGTTGCTATTATTATATGCTTCATTCTGTTAAGTCAATGTTCCAATCTTTCAAGTTATCATGCCATACGTTCACAAATGAAGAAACCATTGCAATTAAAACCAGAGGTGGATCGTAGTTATGCTGGAGGGGCGTCGTCTCTCCAAAATTTTAAAATTTTTTATTTATTCTATATATATTTTAATAACTTTTTAAAATAATTTTTATTCAATAATTAATATAAATAAAAAAATAAAATGATCTCACAAGTCCTACTCAATTCTTACTTGCTATGTTTTTTTTTCTGTTATGTGAATTTTATTTTTTATAATTTTAATTTTTAAAAATTAAAATATTATTATATAATTATCAAATATATGTTATTTAAAATTTTATCAATATATCAATTTTTTATTAATCATGATTGATATATTAATTTGTCTTATTTTAACTCTTTCAGCTTCTGGTGCAACTACATCAAGAATTTTTTCAACGATGAAAATTGTGAACATAAAACTTCGAAACAAAATAGATAATAAATTTTTTATAGATAATTTAATTGTTTATATTGAAAAAGATATTGTTAGCTGTTTTGATATGTAATCAATAATGGGTAAATTTGAATCTAAAAAGCATTACCTTTTTAAAAAATCATTATAAGATTTTTTTGTTCTTTTTTATTTACATATTATATAAAATTATTATTTAATATAAATTTTTTTATTATTAATTAAGTTTA
>NW_018397254.1:4340793-4353200 GCF_002168275.2 Theobroma umbraticum | reverse complement strand
TTTTTAATCTTTATTTCTCTTCGTCTTTAACTTTCAATAAAAATTGACTAACTTTAACCCTCGTTAAAACTTATCCTACATCTTTATGGTCAATTTAAAGTTTATCTTAAGTAATCTTATTAGCTTGGCAAACTATGTAGTAGCTTGAAACAATGTGAAAAAGTTAGCTGATTTATGCACAACCATCCAGTGAGACAAAACATGTCACCACCTGTCACCCTCCTTACATAAAAGAAGCTAATTCTTTAAGAATAATCAGTACGGCAATACCTAAAAGTAAGAGCATCTGTTGTTTGTTGAATTTGGCTTAATTACTGATGGGAACATAGCAAATGGGCTGGTATATTTTTTCTTCTAAGAGCTTGTTTGGTTTAATTTTTTATCTTAAAAGTTATTATAAAGTTTTTATAAAAAAAATAATTTTTAAAATTAAGTTAAACTTATTTGATAAAATAAATTATATAAATTTTAATTTTAATTAAAATTATCATAAAAAGTATTTATATCATTTTCAATAAGGTAATAAATCAAAATGAAACAAATTTAGTTTGAGTTTATATATGATTTCAAATATTAAAATAAAAAAAATTTATACAGAAATGAAACAGTTCTCAAATTTTATCTAATAAAAATAATATTAAATTTTTGTTAATTTAACAAATACTAAATTTTGTATAGGAGAATTTGGCTTAAGTATTGATTGGAAAATAACAAATGGGCTGGTATAATTTATTTTTACTACTTTCTTCCGTCTTAAGAATGTTGATCGAGGAAGTCATAATTGCTCGGTGCATGTATCTATTATTATATGCTTCATTCTCTCAAGTCAAAATTAATCTTCCAAGTTATAATGCCATTAGTTCACAAATGGAAAAACCATTGCGATTAAAACCAGGGGCGGATCCGTGGCCCTTAAAATTTTTAAAATCATTTATTTATTATATTATGTATATTTAATAATTTTTAAATTAATTTTTATTTAATAATTAATATAAATAAAAAATAATAAAATGATCTTACAAACCCCACTCAATTCTACTTGTTATGTTTTTTTTTGTTATGTCGATTTTATTTTTTATGATTGTAGTCTTTAAAAATTAAAAAATTATTATGTAATTTTTAAATATAAATTATAATATTGCACTGTTAGCTGTTATTTACAATTTTATCCATGTATTATTTTTTTTATTAATCGAAATATTAATTTGACTTGTTTTGACTTTTTTGGTTTGTAGTGTAACTATGTTGAGAATCTTTTCAAAAATAAAACTCATAAACAAAATAGATTATGAATTTCTCACAGATAATTTAATTATTTATATTAAAAAAGACATTGTCTTTTTAGTACATAATCAATATTTGAATTCAAAAACCACAACTTTTCTAAAAGATTATTATAAAGTTTTTTTATATATTTTTTTTATTTACATGTTATATAAATTATTGTTTATTATGAATCTTTTAATTATTGATTAAGAATAACATATTAATTTAAAAAAAATTTAATTCATATTTCTCTTCATCTTTGACCCCCAACACAAATTAACTAGCTTCAGTCCTTGATTAAAACTTATACTACATCTTTATTTTCAATTTAAAGTTTATCTCAAGTAATCCTGTTAGCTAGGCAAACTATGTAGTAACTTAAAACAATGCGAAAAAGGTAGCCGATTTATCCACAACCATCCAGGGAGACAAAACAGGGCACCCCCTGTCACCCTCCTTACATAAAACAGACTATTGCTCGGTGCCTGTAACGCAAGAAACAGAGAGGTGGTTGAAAATGTTAAGCCAACGAAAAGCAATTTATATTAATGCCACTGTTTTTTTTTTTTTTTGACTCTACCGGACATGGAGCAAAAATACGATGTTACATCCAACTGCTGAAAATTTTCCTACTAGAAAACATTTATATGTAAGGGAATGGGACAGAAGAGGAAGAATAAGAACATTCTTGGTGTGGCTGCAGGCCTCGACTCTGCTAAACTTGTTAACAAATTGAAAATCAAGCTCCCTGTCTTTCTTGGCAGTACAATGCCAAAACCCATGTATACTAAATACTTGCTAAGGTTAAGCAAGGAAAGGGGTCATTGGTCCCAATCGAGAGCATCACTGGAGCTTAATGATTCTCGCAAGACAGTTGTCTGCTGGGCGTGGCAAGGGTAGGTAATTAATTGGACCCCTCGGGTTTAGCTCTTCAAGCCTGCAGAAGAAAAGAAAATGTCAGAAATTTCATGCACTCATGGTCTGGGGAGCATGTTATCGAAGCCATTTTTCTTGTATATGATGTTAATTATGCATTTTCCGATTAACCAAAGACAAAGCACTAACACCTGCCCATCCGATGAAATGTTTGATGCTTTCTCTTTCAACAATTTTTGGAGGAAAAAATTTTGCAGTGTCTTTTAGTAACCAATGAAAAGAAATGAAATGTATGGTAGTCCATTAACTTGTATAGGTATCGAAGAAAAGAGATTACTCACCTGTAGTTAAGGAGGAAATAATGAAGGAAAATGGAGATCTCAAGCTTGCCTAAATCAGCTCCAGGGCAGGTCCTACTTCCTGCTCCAAAAGGAATGAAAGACCCTGCTTTGAATCTATGGTTCTGCATTTAGGACAAACAGACAACAGTTAAATTAACATTATTTGAGTACCTTTTTATGCCTTTTTTTATTTGTTTTCTTATTAAGAAAATTGAAGAAAAATTCTTCTTCATATAGGATGATCTATTGCATATTTATAATGATCAGTGTACAATAAAAAGAATATTTATTGTTGATCCTACTTACCTCCCATCTTGAAGGAAGGAATTCCTTTGGGTTTGAATAAATATTAGGATCCATGTGAATGGCCCTATGCCAAACCAAAACTTTCCATCCGTTTGGTATGGTATAACCTGGAAAAAAGAGAACCCCATATTTTTATGAGACGAAAACAGAGCAGCCATTAAGGAAAATTGAAGAACCTAAGGTATCCAGAGACTAACCATTAATGTTAACATCGGCTTCTACCTTCCGAAAAATTGAGAACGCAAAATTGCTTCTTCGCAAAGACTCATCAACAACCTGGAAGTAAACAAGACAACAGGGCTTGTTAGGTACTACAGCTTGCAGATCAACTCAAGCCGTGATCAAATGCTGTTGCCTTGTTTATTTAGACAATATATATGCCTAGGAATTTTATTTTGATCCTCTCTAGCTCATTGAAAACTTCAGTTCATTTGATGTTTGATGCACACTTAATAAAATCAACTTGAAAATAGTGATAGACAACAAACCTTAGGTAGATATTCCATTTGTTTGATTTCGGTGAGGGTCAGACCTTTCTGTGAGGATGACCTTCTCTTTATTATCGCCTCTTGCTCTTCCTGAAAGCCGAAAAAAAATCCAAATTCAGTTGAAATAGAACCTCTACAATCCAAAAATGATATGAATTAAATACATAATCCATGAAATGACATTAGTCAGAACTGCACATGCTTCTTCCTAAGAATTGGCTTTGACAGAAACCTTGAGAAGATTGTCACCCGCATAAGAAACCACCATTTCTATGAGGGCATTGACCATTATTAATGGTCTGAAAATGTAATCAACAGAAACTCATATCTCACCTTGGCTTTTTGCAACATTTCTGGGTGGTCATGGAGGTAGATGATTGCCCACATTGCGGTGTGTGCCGTGGTTTCATGACCCGCGAACAAGATCAGCAACAATAAATCAATGATGTGCTCATCCTCCAATTTTTCGCCATTCTCGTTTTCAACTTCCATAAGTAAGTCCATCATCCCTTTCTTCCTGTTAGGTACCATACTTTTCTTCGCTCTTCTTACATCTAGTTCGGCTTGAATTGTCTTTACCAGCTTCTTTCTTGCCTAATATATGTCTCAAGTTAAAACATAATCAGGGCTCGTCTCACATCATAAACAATTGATGATTTGTTAGTATTTCTGTCATTGAAAAGCAAACTTTACCTTGAGTGCTTTGTGGAATGCAAAACCAGGGAGATTAATGGGTATAGAAAGAACGCCAGGGAACAACTCTGTGTAATACTTCACCATTGACGACAGAACCGATTCCTGAGTGGAACCAAGGAAAATTTGCGCAATAACCTTGAAACCAATCCTCTTCATCTCATTGAAGAACTTGATTGGGCGGTTCATGCCAGCAAGATCTTCCAATGAAGGGATCACAATGTCTTCAATATGCCCTATATACAAAGCTAGTGCTTCATGGCCATTGATAGGATCTGTTGTTAGCCTACGCAAACGCCTGTGCTCTGAATTTGAAATACCATACAGCGATTTTTTTCCTCCTAATTGTGTTGCCGATGAAGGGTAGCCAAACAAAAAGTGTTCATCATCTGTCAATACCTTCCTGCATAACTCCGGACTGCAAACTATGACGCTCGGACTTCCAAATAAATGAGTCTTATAAATGCTTGTTCTTCCATGCCTGCCACCAGTCACCACGAATTCCAATACAAAAAGAGTGTTAATTAATTGGAGATATTGCTTTAATATTTCTGTTTTAATTTCTTGGACTCTTTTGGTTTCCTTTGTCTGTCATTGTATTTCCCCCTAGAATGTCCTCCATAAACATATTCATAAGGTTTTCTTGCATCTATGTGCACAAAATAGGAAAAGATAAGAAGCAGACCTTTTAATCAAGTTGTTGATGAAGGAATCAGGGTCTTGGGACTTGAAAGCTCTGAGGAAGGACCACATGTTTCCGATGAAAGGCCATCCCATATCACCTGGAGGCAGAGGATTTTGCTTCTTCCCCAGCCTACTGACACAGTACCATTCATTTAATTTCCTAAGGAAACCGAACAGAAAAACATATGTTCCTGCCAGAACTGCCACAATCGACCACAACAATAATTCTAACCCCATTTTGATTTTCCCTTTTTGCTCGTCCCTCGTTTCCTTTTGGTCTCTCTTTAATTATACATTTTCGGCTTCAATGTGCTCATATTTATAGCTGCAAATTTCTCTCCCTCAACATATTACCGTGTCTAGTTAGACTAGTAAGACAAATATGCCGCCATATTCATCAAAGAACGACTAATGGTATGTTTTTGAAATTTGAATAATCAACAATTTTTTGGGACAACTCCGTCTTACTCAAGTTAGATGGAATTGTCTCGAAGTCTTTTACTTTTCATCGTTCAATTCCAACCATTTTGGCAAAACCTTCCTGGTCAAAACAAATAATTCACCATTGACCAAAGTACTGAATACTACAGAATAAGAGACAAGAACAATGGCTAAATGAAACTACTTGAAAGTGTTTTTCAACAGCCTCTGTATGGTCTTGCGATTAGCAGAAGCTCTTCTTTCAAAATTGGATGCGGTCTGGATTACTTAGATTGGGTTTTATTTTATTTATTATATTTTGTGATACAACGATCCTGAAATAGGTAATTAGGCTGACCTTCCAATGAAAATATCTCCTTGAATTATGATAACAAGTTGCAAAAATTACAAGTAAAATAAGATATCATTTACATGTTTCCGTTCATGGTAATATTACGTGTAAGAAATAAGTAGATTTGTTAAAAGTTTGACTAATCCGCGTAGATGCTTAAAGATACACCTTAAGATTAGCTTGTTAAAAGTTTGCAAGGGAATTCTTCGTTTTGATTGCTGCAGGAAAAGTAAGAGGGATGATTGCTCTTGGAGGCTTATAGGCATGATCCCTGTTTGGCAACCTTTGAAGGCTTACCCGGGTCTCGACTGGAATGGTTCACTTGTTTGATTGGATGTTTTTCCTACTAACCCACATAGGCTCTTCACTTATCTTATCAGTCTGATATAGTTTCACTAGTATTAGACTTTTGTTTAAGGGTTTTATATATAACTCTGCTTGTTTTTGAGATTATCCGTGTTGAGGATGCTGCCAAGAGCTCATTAAGCTGCTTCTTTTATAATTGTACAGAATAGGCTCTTCTCAAGATAGCTTCTATGTCAACAGGAGTCTCCAACTCTCGAAGTTTAAGACTCTCATGGCATTCTAGCTTATCATTAATAAAAACTCATCTTTCAAAAAAAAAATTAATTTAAATATCATTTTTTTAAAAAATATTTTTTTCACTTCTATATTAATTAAAAATTCTTTTTGTAAATATCACCTTATTTAGTCAGCATTTCCCGAGTAATAATTAAAATGGAAATTTACATTCATGTACAGCATTCTTTCTCTGAACTGCAATAAAAAGAGAAGTTTAATCAGAACAAGCATTAAAATCCAGCCAATACTAAAGGAAGGAGGAAAAGAGTCGGTTCATCCCAAGTGTGAAAATCATGGGCGCTTTAATGATTTCAGCAAAGACAATTTGTCTGTAGGGTGTGTTGAAGGCAGATAATTAACTCAACAAAGACAATCATGTACAGCACGAAGCTGTGAAACTTTTTCAACTGATATCGGAAAGCAACTAGGATTCTTAGCATAATCAACGAAGCATAATGATTTTCGCACGGCATTTGTCTGCTAGATCTGGCGAAGATAAGTAATTAACTGGGCCGCCTGGAATAAGCTGCTCAAGCCTGGAAACATGCAAAATATCTGTTGAGGAAATTCTGGAACGTATGTTTTAACCTTTTCAATTGTAACCGTTAGCTAACTCACTTGTTGTTCAGAAGAAAATAATAAAGGAAAATGGTGATCTCAAGTTTGGCTAGATCAGCTCCAGGGCAGTTCAGACTTCCTGCTGCAAAGGGTTGGAAACTCCCTGCTTTGGGTTGAAGATCCTGCGTCAGGTCAAACAGAAAACAGAAAACATTTCAGGTACCGGCCGGCTCTTATATCTTATTGAACAAATTCATCCCACGATAGAGCTCGATTGGCTGGTCTTAGTCCATTCTTCCAATGTGGTGAATACGATTTCTCAATAGTCCCAATATACTGAGATAGTCTTTCATTGGCAGGGCCATTAATATGGCCTGATGTTAGCCTGCGAAATCGCTTGTGTCCTGAACTCGAAATGAAACCAAGTTGTTTTCCTCCTAAAATTAGACTTGGAATAGGGTAACCGGGTGCAAAGTGCCCATCATCTGTCAAAACCTTCCTACACAGCTCAGCCCTGCAAGCCATGATGCTTGGATTCCAGAACAAACTAGTGTTGTAAATACCTGTTACACCGTATCTGAATTGCTTAATGAAAAAAAAAAGATGTTAGAAATTGTGATCACAATAAGATCATTAATTACTATTGAATTAAAAGTTTGTATGCACTTTACATACTTAGTATTGATAATTGAAACTAATTAAATATATTGTAGATGTCACGGTTCTTACGTGGATATGAATCTCACATTGTTGAGATAATGCTTTTAAAAGGTTGAGTTACAAAATTTTACACCGAAGAGAAACTTTCAATAAAAAGTAATACAAGATGTCATGATTCTAAAAAAGAGTTATGAATTTTATATTGATTATGTAAGTGATATTAAGTATATAAGAATTCATACCACTTTCAACTTATGAGATGCGTTGTGTATGAAGTTCTTTTATGAAACAAAAGAATAAATGGGTTAAAATGAACAATACTTCATAGAAATTAATGTGAAACATATAATCTCTAACTCTCTAAAAATTATTTAAATTCTTTTAATTATTTCTTGCAAATATGAAGTACATGAAAACTTACAAAATTGTACAATATTTTAAACACATTCTTAAGGAATTCAGATAGGAGAACAGATGTTCCTAGAATTACTGCTACAATCAACCTTAAGAAATCTAACTCCATTTTTCTTGAATTCTAATCTATTCTTTCATACGTTTCTGACTACCTATGATTTTGCAATTTGTGCTCACAGTTATAGTTGCAAACGTTAGCCAATCTGGTTCATTAATATTAGTGCTATTAATGATTATTTAAATCCAACTCTAGCTCAGAGCCCTGCCAAACCTGGCTCTACCCCTATTAAGCCGAGTTTCTCATTCGTACAGTGCCATGTTGCACTTCGCCCCATGCTCAACGTCTTGTTTCGTTCTAGCTTTCTGCCAACTTTTATAACTACTATGTGAACTAGTAAATAAAATAAAATAAAATATTTTTATTTCTCTAAGTTTTACTTATAACAATAAATGTGAAATATCTAACGTGTCAATAATATAAAAAGTACGAAGACAAATAATGTATCAATAACTCTTTAGAGAATTTTATCAAATATGGGTTTATGGTTTTTAAACCCAAATATGGGTTTAAAATTGTACAATATTTTAAACACATTCTTAAGGAATTCAGATAGGAGAACAGATGTTCCTAGAATTACTGCTACAATCAACCTTAAGAAATCTAACTCCATTTTTCTTGAATTCTAATCTATTCTTTCATACGTTTCTGACTACCTATGATTTTGCAATTTGTGCTCACAGTTATAGCTGCAAACGTTAGCCAATCTGGTTCATTAATATTAGTGCTATTAATGATTATTTAAATCCAACTCTAGCTCAGAGCCCTGCCAAACCTGGCTCTACCCCTATTAAGCCGAGTTTCTCATTCGTACAGTGCCATGTTGCACTTCGCCCCATGCTCAACGTCTTGTTTCGTTCTAGCTTTCTGCCAACTTTTATAACTACTATGTGAACTAGTAAATAAAATAAAATAAAATATTTTTATTTCTCTAAGTTTTACTTATAACAATAAATGTGAAATATCTAACGTGTCAATAATATAAAAGGTATGAAGACAAATAATGTATCAATAACTCTTTAGAGAATTTTATCAAATATGGGTTTATGGTTTCTAAACCCAAATACAAATAAGAAAAATCAACTCAACGTTTATTTTCTCTCCTCACCTTTTAGCCTCATTTTGAATCACTCACCAAAAATTAAACATGGGTTAATGGTTTCTCTTTATAAGTTGATTCTGCGTTGAAATATAAAAAATTAATAATAAATTTTGACTATTTGACTAACGAAATCTAAATTTTAAAAGAGTTTTACTTTTGGTTGGTTTAGGGATAAAAGAATGGTAAAATTATTCTAAAAATTCTATCATATCATTAAAATAATAAAAATATTAATCATTGACTAACAGAACGATTTATGTGTTTAATTAAAATTGATTGTATATTTCGAATAATAATAAACTTACATAAAATTATGAATAAAATTTTAAAAAATAAAAATATTTTATCCTATATGTAAAAGTTGACAAGTGAAATAGTCCCAAAAAACAAAGCAGATCGCGAACTAGATGATCTTGCATTCATTTATGTTTTCCTCTTTTTTAGAAACTCAGAAAAGATAATGGCAGGACTGTATATTTCTGCACTACATGTAACATGTGCCCAAGTAGAAACGCACCACGAGATATTTTTAGCTCAATTATTATAACGATTTGATAATTTTTCATGTTTACATTAAAGTTATTAAATAATAATTAATTAAATTTTTATACTCATATTCATATTCAATATGAGGTGAAATATCAAACATTAATTCTTAATTACGAAAAAAAAAACAATTAACTAACTATGTCCGAATTCTACAGTTTCAATCTAGTTAAGGTTGGGGTGGAGTTGGTAATACGCATGAGGGTTGTAGGATCAAGTTAGTTGGCTGTTTTGATTAATCTGATGTTTATAAGTTATAATTATAATTTTTGTGAATTCCCATTCTGTTATTTTATTATCCTTTAACCTTTATCATATTATCAATTGAATTAGTTAAAGTTACTAGTTGGGATTATCTCTAGTGTGGTGATTACTAATTAATTAGGGGGAGTATAGTCTATAAATCAGACAAAAAATCATAATTTTTTTATGAAAATAGAATTTTGAACTTAATATTCAACGATCTAATCTATAACCTCTTCTGATCTATAAATCCTTCTGGTAATGAATAAGGTTATAAATTTTTACAATGTAAATCACAATTAACTTCAAAAACATTAATAGACTGTGACAGTTGCCTCTCGAAACACATGGGAAAAAGAGCAGCAATCACATGAACAAGCCAACATTTCTTTTGTTCTCTGCCTCCACGCCTGAGCTCAGCAAACACTACTTCTTCCTGTTTACTTCTGAAATGGCCTGTATAAAATCAGCTACGACGCACCAACCTCTTTGGGGACCTCTTTGATATGAAATAAATCTCCTTGGAGTTTGACTTTCTCTTAGCAACCGTATGTGCCTATCCCATGGCCATCATTATGCCTAAATAAAAAAAAGTCTCCATGAAGCACCCATAGCTAGGAGAAGAATATATAATAAATAATCTTTAACTCAAAAGTTAGTAGGAGATACATTTTTTATTGAAGTTAAATATTCAAATGTTAAATAGCGGCTCAATAACTTGAAATACTTAAAAATTAACTATTTAAATGAGGTATTTTTTATTAAAATTAAAAAAATAAGATTTTTTTATTGAAGTTAAGAAAGAAAGAGCAAATGAAGAAAAAAAATTTATAAGTGGATATTATAAATTGAAAAAAAAATATTTTATATATAAAAAAAACTATTAGAGATCATTAAATACATATTATCATTAGTTGAGCATTAATATTATTATGAGATTTGAGAAGAGATAAAAAATTGAAATTTATTAAGTACATAATTAAAAAAGTAAGATAATATGTCATTTTATTAATTATTTTAATTTTTATATATTTTAATGTAAAATGAGATATATAGTTGAAAATTAATAAGAATGTGAAAGTAAGAAAAAATAGATATTTATTAAGTCTGAGATAATAAGTAGATTTTTTATTAATTATCTTAATTTTTATATATTTTTAATTATATTATTATTATAAAATTATTAATATATGAAAATTTAGAGCCTAAAACACTTGCTTTAATAGCTTTACTCTAAAGCCGGTGTTGGGACGAGGGGAGTATGAGGCATAATTACATCTAGAGGATGTTTGATTTAATTTTAACAAGTATGCAACCCGTGCTATGTGCTCAGGCATTTATTTATTTTTATATATTTTCAATTTTTTATAAGAATAATTTTAATTTAAAAATATTACACACGTGTCACTTTAATTATATGTAAAAATATCTACACGCGTGTAACCATTCATCTTAGAGACATTTTATATTTGGTATAAATTTTTTAGTACTATTTTATCATTAGCATTGTTTGAAAAATTAACCTTTATATAAGAATGCCTTTTTTGAGTTCCCCCAACTCTTTGGTGTGACATTTTAAATTCTTCATCATTTTAGGATTTTTTTGAAAAATTATCACTACAAATTTTCATGAAATTTCTATCATTAAGAAATTTTCAAACAATTATCTTTTATTCCTTTATCCTTTAGTTATTGATTTATATACCTAACAAATTAACCAATATATTTTACTTTAATTAAAAATATAATAGAAATAAATTAAACAAAAAAAGCATTATGTTTGACAAATAAAAAACACCTTTATTTTTATTGAATTTGAGTTTTTGAACTTGAATCAACTTATGTGAATAATAGGTTTTCTACTGGTGACTCCTCTCCATCGTTCCCATCATCGCCTCCGCAAGTCAGGGGACAATTTCAATATAATGTATGCACATGTAGATGTATCGATTTATCCAGTTTAGCTATTGGTTAACAAAGCGGCGATGATGATATAATTTAAATTACATTTTTTAATTTTTAATATATTTTGTATTATTTAATCAAAAATTATATTTTTTATTAAATAAAAGGAAAAATGAGCCATGCTGGGTTCAAAGAAAAAAAAATGGGTAAATTTTCTAACTCAAAACACATATCTTCCATCATTTTTGGTAAAAAAACTCATCAAACTTAAAATAATCTCAAAACAATCTGAATTTCAAATATTTAGATATTAAATTTTTTCTCGTTTTCTCCGCATATTACAATGGAATGGTCTGATTCCCCGTAAAGCCTTTCTCTTTTGCAATTCATTTAAAGTCTTTGACCAATTTTATTTCTGCGTTAGATTTTTGAATATTAAATCTTTTTTTCTTTTCTCAAATTCAACAATGAAGCAATTTGGCTCCTACAATCTGATTCTCAATTATCGAATATTAAATCTTTTTCTGTAATGCAATCTTTATTTCACTTCAAGATTACAAGTAACATTCATATGCAACATCAAAGAAGAACAAGGGGAAAAGAAAAATATTACATCACATGACGCTTGATATTTTATTTGAACCAGAGCTGGAGGCAAACAAGATAAACAAGAAGAAGATCATTTGCATGATGGTTGATCATTTGACCTTCGTGACTTTTGCGAGGCAGTTGTCCGCGGGCCTTGGAAGAGGTAAATACACCATTGGGCCTCCAGGATTTATTCGTTCAAGTCTGCAAATTAAACAAAGAAAATAAATCTTTTGGGCCAATGGAAACTAAGGTTTGATTAGTAACCAAGTATTGTTCCATAACTCACTTGTAGTTTAGGAGAAAATAATGAAGGAAAATGGAG
>NW_018397254.1:4337448-4340783 GCF_002168275.2 Theobroma umbraticum | reverse complement strand
TGGCCAGATCAGCTCCAGGGCAAATCCTGCTTCCTGCACCAAACGGAAGGAAAGATCCTGCCTTGGGTCTATGGTTCTGCAAGCAAGCAAAGCAATAACTTCTTAGATGCCATTTGCCAATGTGGGTCATGAGCTTATATCTATACCAGGGGGAAGTTTTAACCATACAGTTAAACTTACCTCCCATCTTGCAGGTATGAATTCCTTTGGGTTTGAGTAAATTTCAGGGTCCATGTGAACACCCCTGCTCCAAACCAGAACTTTCCAACCTTTTGGTATCAGGTAACCTGGAGAAAATCCCTTTCACTTAATGATACTGACAATAAGAAAGAAGATATATTGACTTGGGGATTCAAGGGGAAACGAATCACTAACCATTGATGTTAACATCAATTTTTGCCTCTCGGAAATTGGAAAAGGAAAGACTAGTCCTTCTCAGTGTCTCATCAATCACCTAAAAGTCAAACAATTCCTTTTCGTCACTCATAGTAAATCCTGGCATTTGAGGTATACATTTCTTGTGAAGTAAACGAGTCAGAACGGAAGCACGCGTTACCTTTTGAAGATAATTCATTTCTTTAATATCCTTAAGAGTCAAACCTTTTTGTGTACTTGGTATTTTCTTTAAGATTTGGTCTTGCTCTTCCTGAAAATGGGTAATTTAGTGAAAAAAAATCCGTTAAACAAGTAGGCTTAGGAATTAGGATCCAAGATGGACCTTTAAGAAAAATCACAATTTTGACCGTTAACAAAAATGGTAATCAAGGGTGGAATCCCACCTTAGCCTTTTGCAACATTTCTGGTTGGTCATGCAGATAAATGATTGCCACATAGCTGCATGGGCTGAGCTTTCATGACCAGCTAACAAGAACATGAGCAGTAAATCAATTATATCCTCATCCGGCAACTTCTGGCCATGCTCATCTTCAACGTCCATGAGTAGATCAACCATTCCTCTCTTTTCATTTGGGTCATTAACTTGACTCTTGGATCTCCTGTCGTCCAGGACACCTTGGAGGATCTTAACCAGCGTATTCCTTGCCTGGTACATCAAAATTTTCACAATTAAGTCTTCACTTGTCAATTCGGATAAACAATTTAGAAATAAGTTATGTTCTTTAACAACAATGTTTGTGGTATATATTGACATAATAAAATGACTTGATAAAGAAATACGACAAGGAAAATTAATGCTGTGGCCATAACTCCTCTAAGGAATGACAAATTGATATATATGTAGATGTCTACATAGAAGATTCATGAATTCGGAATGTTTAGAAGTACTAGACTTTTAATGTGTGGTTAGGTGCTTGGGTTGACAAAGCTGTCATTGACGTTCTATTCTGTCTTCATCTCTATGGGAATCTCGACCATTTCACCGTTTAATTAATGGCTTGAGAGGCGTGTGATTTGTGCACATAAGCATGCAGAGCTTCTTTTTATTCTGGAGAAAACAGTACCTTGAGAGCCTTGCAGAAAGCAAACCCAGGAATATTAATGGCGGCAGATTTCAACCCGTAGTTCAAGTCAATATAGTGCTTCTCCACTGCCCCCAGAATCGATTCAGCACTGGAGCCAACGAAGATGTGTGCAATCACCTTCAAAGCAACCTTCCTCATCTCCGTCAAGAACTCCAATTGGCTCTTTCATGCTAGCCCATTCATCCAAAGAATAATCACAATATCCTCAATATATCCAATATACATGGCCAGTGCCTCATGGCCGTTGATATGGGGATGTTGTTAGTCTGCGCAGACGCTTGTGTTCTGAATTTGAATGCTGTGAAACGATTTTTTACCCATTAATTGCATTGTGGATACTGGATAACGAGTCCAAATCGCTCATCATCTGCCAAGACTTTCCTACAGGTTTCCGGAATAGAAACTATGATGCTTGGACTTCCAAACAAGTAGGTCTTTGTAGATACCAGTTCGGCCATGCCTGTAATCTCCAATGAAAAAGGATGTCAAATTGTGTTCAACATAAGATAATTTTATCAATAAAGAGAGTGTTATTTACATGAATTGCTAAAAAGTGTTTTTCACTATGCAAATCCCATGCTGTCTGTTTCACTTGTTCAATGCAAAGAAGCGGATACACATTACTAGCTAATAACAATTTGTTGACAGAAAGGGAAAGAGAAAGACCTTTTAACCATGTCGTAGATGAAAGTATCAGGTTCTTGGACCTGAAAGCTTTGAGAAAAGACCCCATGCTGCCAAATATAGGCCATCCCATATCACCTGGAGGGAGAGAATGTTTCTTCTTCTCCCAAGCTGCTAACATAGCGCCACTCGTTTATTTCTTAAGAACACATATGTCAGAAAACCACAAAAGGAAAACATCATGTTCTATGCAGAACAGCAAGTACCAAAGCCAAAGAGTCTAAATCCATTATGGAATCTCTCTCCCCTTTGCTTTTGGTGTCCTTTGAACTTATGTTTCTCGGACGCTCTATGTCTTATCTGGCCATCTCTTACCTCCTATTTATAGCTACAAATTGCCTGTCTGTCATAGCCCATATCGTTCAATTCCCAGGCGGCATGTGATCTTTCTCTTGGTAAAATTCTTATTATTATTATTCTTTTCTATAGTCAAATATCATTCTTCTAAGCCATCAAACCCCCAATTGGTCCTTAACCTGCCAGCAATTAATACTAATTACATTTTTTATTTTTCTTGTCAATTAAGGTATATCATAATCTATATTCAAAATATAATATATATACTCCTCTCTCTCTCTCTCTCTCTATATATATTATATATATATAAACCTTAAGGTGTATATGTCAAATCAATTGTTTAAGTTCCTTTGTCATTAAAAAAGAAATACCATCTTCAAACAAAGGAAAAAATGGGAATTATAAAATTGCATTGTAATCCCTCTCAGGGAAGTACATAGTAACTGGAGGATTAATCTCTTACATTTTATCTACAAACTGCAACATGCAACTATGCAAGACAAATTAAACAGTCTCTGCCACCCTTACCTGTTACTGTTTGCGTCAATCTCTTTTCTAGGACTGCATGATCTATCTGAATTCCCGCTTGTGCTACTTTCAAGTACAAGTTTCTATTGAATTTAGGACATTAATCTAAGTATGATGTGAAACTCTTTTGTTGATTAGAGTTGAGTTGAGTTTCAAATGAATTGAATCACGTTATTTGAGTCACTATCATCCATGACACTATAATATTGTGTTTAAATAATATTGGATACCAAACTTGTTTGGATTTATGTTCAGATTGGGTCTTAATTCTTGGGTTTTAGCCATTTGTCCGATACCTTCTTCTAATCCATTCACATTGAGTTTCGAAGGGATGATTTGAGTTGG
>NW_018397254.1:4332857-4337438 GCF_002168275.2 Theobroma umbraticum | reverse complement strand
TGGTCTTACCGTCCTAATATTAAACTAATCAAGTTTTCTACACTAAACAAACATGTCGCTATTTCAAAGGAAAAATGCCTAAAAGTTAAAACAAAGACAAAGTCAATGCTTGGAAACGTACTCCACCGCGTTTATAATGCGTATCTCATGACACTTTAAAGAATGCTCGAGTGAAGTTAACACCAGCAGTCCCTGAATACAAACTTAGGATTACTCTTAAGTCTTATGACAATCATGCTCATATTTTGAATTTTGATACTGATCATATAAATTGTCCTTTTTCGTTGTTTTTTTTTTTTTGACTAAGATATAAATCAAGGCTCTTAACCGCGAAGTATCGCATTGCAACTGATGCATATTTTTGATACTAAAAACTGAAAATACCTATTATGTATATTTCTTTTTAAAGGTAAATTTCATTTACAATCTTGTGATTTCAACTGATACTTTCTTTCTTTTTTTTAATTAGCATCCTATGAATGAATTCTGTTCTGATAAAGGGTTAAGTTGTTAATTTTTCTCAATAAAATTATAAAAATTTTCATAAATGGGAACAAATAAGTTAATTCTGAATTAAAAGTATTTTATTAATTTTACTTGACAAATTAACAGCTTAACTTCTTACAGAAATAGAGGTTATTTCCAAAATGCTAATTGGTAAAAAAAAAATTGACATGATGCCATGTGAAAAAAGTTAAAATTATAATGGGTTTTGTTAGAGTTTATCTTTTTCTTTTTACTGAATTTATTCTTAATTGACAACTTTTATTTATTTATTTTTTATATAGATGCTTTCACATATTTAATTGATAACTTTTTTTTTATAATTAGAGGAGGGGGGATTCAAACCCTGTTCTTTAGGCAGGGGGATTCGAACTCTATTCTTTAGGCATGAGGATAATGCACCAACCAATAAGAGTGTGCAGGTCGGTTGCAAACGGGCAACCGACCACAACCGTCGGTTGTTTCAATCGGTCTCGTCGGCCGATCTACTCTGTCATCGGGGGGGATTCATTCCTCCTCGAACCGACCGAATAACCGACGGTTCCTTTTTTTTTTAAGGGAGCAGAAAGATAAAACTACCCTTCATTAACCCCCTTAAAGGCTAAAGCAGCCCTTACCCCTTATTTCCCCTCGCCCTAATTCCCCCCACTCTCCCTGACTCCTTTTCTAACCCCTCGAAACCAGCAGCTAGACAGTCACCCTAAAAAACCGACCGAACCGAGACTCCAAAAAATTAACCGAAATCGATTTTACATCTTATGGGATTCAGTCAGTTATAATGTTGAAAATTTTTTATCAGTTTTACCAAAAACCGAACCGAAACAAATTGAACCGAGCTATGCACACTCCTACCAACCAATGAACCAAATACTCGAGTGTAATTGACAACTTTCACACATGATCACTTTTTTTTTTGAAATACTCTAAATCACATATTTAATTGTGTAATCATGTGCCATCCTTCTTATTACCACTCTTGCCAAGTGATGTCACGCACTTATAATGTTATTAACAAGTACTTAATTATGTTATAAACATATACTAGGTAAATTACTCACAAAGACATAAGTAATTTATCCACAGACTAATTCTTTGCCCCCTGATTCCATGATTCAATAATGCTCATTAAGTTCCTTTAATTGGTTTTTCCTGCCATGTTTGATGCCTTAGTAAATGGATTTAAGACCAAAGTACTTGGTCTTGGTCATGAAAATTGTTCGGTTTCAATGTATAAGTAGCTACAAACAAATAAGTTTAGTGATCAAAAATCTCACTTGCCTTCCTCTAGCAAGACAAAAAGCTTTACTAACACCTATAAAACAATAAGATTCATTAAAGATTCAAAGATTCTAACATAATAAAACTCTCAAATACTAATCTGAGCTATCTTTGATTCATTCAAAGAAAGATCCCAGATAATCTTAGCTTGAAGAAGACAAGAGATAACACTCGCTTTTGTTTGAACACCAAATTGAAAAACTTAGAAATTGGCTTCAAGGCGTGTATCAATGCCATTGTCCTTAAGGTTTTATTCGCCCCCACTTGTAGTGTGCAAAAGAGTTACCGGCGTATAAACCTAGAAAATACAATGAAGCCCAGTGATTGATGGCGTTTTGCACTGACGAAATTAATCCATTGAGCACTAACCGGAGTATAATAAGATTATCAAACTTCTATAATATTTTTCTACAGAAAAATAGTATAGAAGAAAACTTAGAAGATGTTTGAGGAAGAAGAAGGAGAAATATTACTATTTTTCTGATATACGTTAGATAAAGAGGGTCATTTTTTATAGGCATAGATGCATGTTCTCAACAGATACTATTTGTGTCTGTTTCAAAGAGTTGCTCTGTTGGTTTTTTCTAACAGACGTGACTCTTTTTTTTATTTAATTTAATATTATTTATTTATTTTTATTTCTAACAAACATAACCTTTATTTTGATTTTAATTTTCAATAGTCATAATTTTTCTTCTATTTTGATATGAAATCATATCTTTTATTTGAAAATGTCCAACAATCCCCACCATTTTCAAATTAATCCAAATTTTGTGATAATCTTGGAAATCAATTGCATAAATGAAAGTGTCTGCCGATTGAACCTTCACTTAGTGAAAACATATTAAAGTTAATCGAAATTGCATGGTAGACTATGTTTTACACCAGCTATTCCATTTGGTTAACCGAACATATCTCACACAATGATTTCAACACCAATGACTGCATAGTATCCAACGACACTTTTATGACCATGCGTCTATATCTTCTTTTCATGAGTGTTGCTAGAGCCAAGCTCTTGAACTCCTAAAAGCGGCCACACTTCACACTCACATAGGTAAATCCCATGAATGCCCCCGTAACTAAAGCATTCTAACAAATTATGTTATTGGTCTATTAAGATATATAACTCATTCTTTCCTTACCATTACGGGTACCTAGCACTTAACTTAGGATGGAATATAACATATTATATTATAGTGCTAGCAGCGACATACAAATGATGTACTTTGTCTCATTGAACTCAAGACTTGACGTTGTACCAAGTGTTGAGTCGAGTTTCCACCATGGGTGACTTTCAATTTATGAGCTTGTGTCCCATCCTTTTTGAGGTCTTATTTACAAGATCTCTAGTAAGATTTTTTGTTAAAGGATCAGCCAAGTTTTCACTAGACCACACAAAAGTTATAGTGATCACTCCATCAAAAATTAATTATCGAACATAGCTATGTTTTAATCTAATATGTCTAGACTTTCTATTATACACTTGGCTATATGCTTTTGCTAGAGTTACTTCACTATCACAACGGATAGAAATTGGAGAAATTGGTTTAGGCCATAAAGGCACATCATAGAGTAAATTTTTTAGCCATTTAGCTTCCTTAGTGACAGCAGCCAATACAATAAATTTGATAGCCATGGTAGAATCAGTTATACATGTTTGTTTCTTGGACTCCAAGAAATGACACCCTTACCAAGCATGAAGATCCATCCACTTGTGGAAGCATGATCTTCTAAACTATAATTCAACTAGTATCCGAATATCCTTCTAGTATTAATGGATATCCATTATAACAAAGTCCATAAATAATTATTTTCTTTAAATATCTTACTACTCGATTTATGACTTACCAATGCAAAGTACCTTGATTACTTTTATATCTACTCAACTTTTCAATAGCAAATGCTATATCTGGCCTTGTATATGTCATTGCATATATCAAACAACCAATTATTCTTGCATATTGTAATTGACCAATAGCCCTACCAGCATTACGTACTAATTTCATTTGAGGATCCATGGGTGTAGATGCTGCTATACAATTAGTAAGGTCAAACTTTTCAAGCACTTTTTCAATATAGTGCGATTGAGAAAAAGTTATGTATTTTCATCTCGAAATATTTTAATTCCTAAAATAACATCTGCTACACCCATGCCTTTCATTGTAAAGTTTTTCGATAAAAACTTCTTTGTCTCCTCGACTTGTTCTAAATTCGTACCAAATATTAGCATATCATCCACATATAAACAAATTATAACACCTTTGTCATTTTAGAATTTACTATATATGCACTTGTCAGATTCATTTATGTTGTAGCTATTAGCTAAAACAATTTCATTAAATTTTTTGTGCCATTGTTTTGGTGCTTGTTTAAGCCCATACAATGATTTGACAAGTTTACAAACTTTATGCTCTTGTCCTGAAACAACAAATCCTTCTGATTGTTCCATGTAGACTTCTTCTTCTAATTCACTATTTAAAAATGCTATTTTGACATACATTTGGTGAATTATCAACTTATATATTGATGCAAGGGAGATTAGAAGTCTAATTGTAGTAATTCTTGCTATTGGAGCATAAGTATCAAAGTAGTCAATTTTTTACTTTTGCGTAAAGTCTTTGGCTACTAATCTTGCTTTGAACTTGTCTATGGTTCCACCTACTTTCATTTTTTTTTTGAAATCCATTTACAACCTATTGGTTTGGAACTTGGTGGAAGATCAACCAAAATTCAAGTATTATTTTCCATTATTAAGTCCATCTCATCATTGATTGCTTCCTTCCAAAATACAGAATC
>NW_018397254.1:4332618-4332847 GCF_002168275.2 Theobroma umbraticum | reverse complement strand
ATTGCCTCGTCATATGTAACAGGGTCCAATTCTAAATTAAAACAATAAGGAATCTTATTGTCATATTTTCTCCTGTTCTTTATATAAAGAACATATAAAAGTCTGGACCAAAATCTTTTATCTTTCTAGCCCTTTTGCTTTTTCTTATTTCTAGTCTAGATTTATCATTATTTTTATTTTTTTTAATGGAATGACGCTTGATTGAATTGATTGTAGTGGCTGTAGTTGC
>NW_018397254.1:4332396-4332608 GCF_002168275.2 Theobroma umbraticum | reverse complement strand
ATTTGAATCTATTTTCATCAAATATTGCATCTTTTGATTCAATAACAGTATTAAATGGAATTGAATCATTTGGTTCAATTACCATGAACCTATATGCTTTACTAGGCTGTGCATATCCTATGAATATGCATTCTATTCCTCTTTCACCAAATTTCTTTCTTTTGGGTTCCGACACTTTCACTATAGCTCTACATCCCCAAACCTTCATATAA
>NW_018397254.1:4330796-4332386 GCF_002168275.2 Theobroma umbraticum | reverse complement strand
GTTTCCTTTTCTTCCATTGTTCATATGGTCATTTTAGTTTCCTTTATAAGAACTTTATTTAATATGTGACAAGCTGTTAACAAAGTTTCTCCCCAAAAACCTTTTTCAAGACTTGAATATGATAACATAGCATTTACCATTTCGATCAAGACCCTATTCTTCCTTTCTGCTACACCATTATGTTGTGGTATGTAAGGTACTGAAATATGATGGATTATTCCAATAGAGCGAAAATAACTTGGACTATAATATTCTTCACCTCTATATGATTTTAAACACTTGATAAAATATTCACATTGTAATTCAATTTCTGATTTATAAACCTTAAATTTATCAAGCACTTCATCTTTAGAATGCAACAAATATATAGCAATATTTAGAGAAATCATCAATGAATGTGAAAATATTTCTTTCTAGCTAGTGTAGGTGTACTATGCATATTGCACACATCACTGTGTATTAATTCAAGTAATTTGGTATTTTTTTTAACTTTAGGAAAAAGATTTCTAGTTATCTTTGTTAGCATGCATGTATTGCATTTACCAATATTTGGATTAAATTTTAGAATTAAGTTCATTTTATACATGTCATCCAATCTTCTATAATTTAAATGCCCTAATCTATAATGCCATAAATAAGAAGATTTAATCATATAAGCAGAAACAACTATTTTATTCTTATTATTATTAACAATATTTAATTTGAATATTCTATCACACATGTAACCTTTCCCAATAAATATTCCCCCCTTGGAAAAAAAGAATTTATCTGCCTCAAATATAAGCTTGAACCCAAACTTATTTAATAGACTTCAAGACATTAAATTTTTCCTAACTTCTAGAATATAGTAAACATCTTTCAAAGTTGGAATTTTTCCATAAGTAAACTCAAGCTCAACAGTCCCTTTGCCTTTAATGGTTGATGTAGAAGAATTTTCCATGTATAGGAAATTTTCATAGTCACTTGGATTGAAATTCTTGAACAAATTCTTGTCGTTGCACATATATTTGGTTGCCCCTGAATCAATCCATCAATCATCATTTTCTTCAACTATATTGATTTCTGAAATCATGGCTACAAAATTTTCAAAAGTAGCACCATTTGAAGAAGTAATTTTCTTCTTCAATAATAGACATTCCTTTTTGAAATATCCTGATTTTTCGTAATGGAAGCATGTGCTTTTGTTCTTTCTTTTGAATTTCAGACCATTAGCAATCTGTTTGAACTTCTTTTTTGCAGGTTTAGTGGTCTATCCTTCCTCCACAACATGTACTTTGGCTTCACCAAAACAGTAACTTGTTCGTGTTTCTTGTATTCCTCTTCAATTCGAAGATGATTTGTCAAAGCATCAAGAGTTATTTCTTCCTTTTTGTGTTTCTAACTTCTTTTAAAGTCTTTCCATGATGGAAGAAGTTTGTCTATAATGGAGGATACAACTATAGTTTCATCCATTTTCATTTTATATTGTTTAAACTGATTAAGCATTCTCTCAATTTTTCATAATTGTTCTATAACAGAACACCCATTGACCATTTGATAATTAATAAAGTGACTAACAAAATATTTCTTACTTGTTGCATCTTCTGTCAT
>NW_018397254.1:4330665-4330786 GCF_002168275.2 Theobroma umbraticum | reverse complement strand
TCCAGTTTGTCCCATAATTCTTTTGCAATAGCCTCGTTCTTGTATGTGTCAAATAAGCCATCAATCAAACCATTCAAGATGTGATGTTTGCACATATAATCGGCATTGTCCCATTTTTGCC
>NW_018397254.1:4327158-4330655 GCF_002168275.2 Theobroma umbraticum | reverse complement strand
AAACATAGACAACTTTCAAGGTTGATAATAGGAAATGCATCTTCTTCTACTATCTTAGAAAGTTGCTACCATCAAACCGATCTAATTTTACAAAGTTAGAAGCCAATTCTCTTAGTGTTCCACTTGCAGTAACTATTGCTGGAACGAAAATAAAACCTTAAGATTGTTAGAATGCCAAACTGAAAAACTTAGAAATTGGCTTCAAGGCGTGTATCAATATCACTATCCTTAAGGTTTTATTCACCCCCACTTGTAGTGTGCAAAAGAGTTACTGGCATATAAACCTCGAAGATACAATGAAGCTTAGTGATTGATGGCGTTTTGTGCTAACGAAATCAATCCACTGAGCACTCACCGAAGTATAACAAGATTATCAAACTTCTATAATATTTTTTTGCAGGAAAATAGTATAGAACTGGGAAGATGTTTGAGAAAGAAGACGAAGAGGTATTACTGTTTTTCTGATATACGTTAGATAAAAAGAGTCCTCTTTTATAGGCATAGATGGTTGTTCTCAACAGACACTATTTGTGTCTGTTTCAAAAAGTTATTCCTGTTGGTTTTTTTCAATAGATGTGACTCTTTTTCTTATTTTTATTTATTTTTATTTTCAGTAGACATAACTTTTATTTTGGTTTTAATTTTCAACTGTCATAATTTTCCTTCTATTTTGATATAAAATCATATCTTTTGTTTGAAAATGTCCAACAGCTTTTCCCTTCAACTTAACTATATATGTATATATAAGATACTCCTCAAAGAAGTTTGAACATTTTGACACATCCAATTCTTTAAATTTGTGACATGTAAACATACATTAAACTGCTTGTTCTATTCATTTGTCGATTAGAACAATCAGTAAAAATTTCTAATATGATCGTTACTGTGTTTATATGTGCATGCTAATTTCTAATGTAAACTCAAAAAAGCTTTTGTTAGTAGGTGAAAACTAGATTTTGTGGAGTGTAAATGATAATGATTTTATAGCTTGACTTTCGAGCTTTATTATCCACACCTCTGTAATTTTTTGTGCCAATGTTGTTTTCAAACATGTTGTCTTTTCTCTTCTACTTTTTCTGGATATCTACTAAAAGAGAATGAAAATTTAAATTAAAACAATCAGCCTAAACTCCAAAATCCTTTCTTTTCTTTATTTTTTTTTTTTCAGAAAACCAGCCCGAGTCAAGTTCAGCAGTGCAAAAATGTCATCCCAATTGCAACAATTTTTTCACAAATAATATAGAAAATAATATAGAAAATGCATGAGCTTAATTTGTTTGCTTGCAAATAATATAGAAAATATCATTATCATCATCATTGTTATTATTATTTACAATTGACGATTTCATTTTGCTGCTTAATTTAATGTAATGATGGCTTTTGTCTACTCTGGGGAAATGATGGACCATGAACATATATATTCGTAGTTGAATCATCATTTCCATAGATGTTTTTATATTGTCATGAAGTTGGAAAGACTGGTTTTTTCTACTTCCTTATCTTGATCAATTAACATATATATTCAATAAATTCGCAAGTAAATTGATCGGTATTATCATTGAACAGAGAGATGTATGACAATTTAAGTTTGAAGCTGCTGGCTAGTAGACATGACACTTGTTTTTAATTTCACAGAACTATTATAGTAGCATTCAATTCTGACTTCGATGAGTTAAAAACAAGTATAGTATCTTTGATAGTGTGAACTAAGAAAATTGATTTTTCCTTGACTGAATCTCATAATTTATGAATATTAGTTGATTCTTAACATTTTTGCTGCTAATTAATTCTGAATCTAATAAAAATATTGTAATTTTTGCGGCAGCTTGCCCCTTTTTAATAAATTTCTTGTATGACTAATTTGATCCTTGCTTTAGAAGAAATAAGGAACAAAAAAAAAATCCTTTAGGGATCTGGTAGCCGATTCACTTCAATTAAAATACTGCTTGATAGACCAAGAATTCTAATTTTTTTCTTTTTTTTTTCAGTTTTCGGTTATAAACTAATTTTGTCAGCTTGCTTTGCACATGGCTCACCAACTACCAATCAGGTCGAGCCCATGTTTCTCTTACACGAATAATCAATCAATTATCTGCAAACATTAAAATATATATTCTAAAAATTGGCTGGTAGTTAGAAACAATTGTAATAAACTATTGAGCAATTCCCGGAGTATGACTATTGAAGTTATTAGTGATAAACTAATAATTAGTATTAATTAATCAATGTTTCCAGAATATCATAGACTAATGATCACCTTCACCGTACAAACACGCGACAATACAAAGAGTAAACAAGAAGTAAATATTTTATTCTAACTTTACCATCTCACACACTTGAGGCAACCTTTTTTTTGTCCGTTTTATCTTTCACTAATGACTTTGATTAATACACTTGCATCGTGGGAAAATTTTTATAAGCTTCATCCTCTTTGTCATGGTTACTCAAAACTTTTTGATCTTATATGTTTTTTTAAATCTTTTTAAATTTAAAAATTCCGGCTAAATAAGTTGAGATATACAAATCCTCCACGTCGGTGTTGTCAAGTATAGTAATGTAATTTCCTTTATATTGTTTTGAGGCGGGGGAGGTTCTTCTCTTTTAACAAAAAGATATATACACTTATTATTAATTAAGTAGGGGTGAGTTTTTGTTTCCTTGTGATTGTAGTCACGTACGGGGACTCTGTTTATACTTTTGGTCTTTTTTGATGGGGGGAGTTTTGTATTGCGTCTGTTTTTGCCTGCAAGCACGTTCATCTTGTTAAGTCTAAAAGCTATTAAAAACTATACCACGCAAATGGGGATATATGAACCAATAGTTTTGGTGACTGCTTCCTCTATATAAAGTAAAGGGGAATGCTCTTTCTCCTTTGTTTGGAAATGAATGATCCTTTGCTTTTCAAAAGACAAAAAAAAAAACACGTCTAGTAACTAGAGACAAGAGAGAGAAGCAGAACTTTTAACCAAGTTGTTGATGAAGGAATCAGGGTCTTTGGATCTGAAAGCTCTGAGAAAGGATATCGCGTTCTCAGTGAGCTACTCCTCTTTCTTTTTGATTTTTTTCCCTTAAGAGATGGAACTGTTGAGTAAAATGTGGTGGAACAATTCAAAAATAAAAAAATCAAGAATGAACAATTATTGGTTTCATTTCAAGGAAAATTTTTCTGTAATGCAATCTTTATTTCACATCGAGATTACAATTAATATTCATATCCAACATCAAAGAAGAACAAGGAGAAAAGAAAAATATTACATCACATGATGCTTGATATTTTCCTAGCAAAAGACTATTGTGGCTCAATTATATTTGAAACAGAGCTGGAGGCAAAACAAGACAAACAAGAAGATCATTTGCATGATGGTTGGTCATTTGACCTTCGTCACTTTTGCGAGGCAGTTGCCCACGGGCCTTGGAAGGGGTAAATAGACCAATGGGCCTCCAGGATTGATTTGTTCAAGTCTGAAAATTAAACAAAGCATATAAATCTTTTGGGC
>NW_018397254.1:4323750-4327069 GCF_002168275.2 Theobroma umbraticum | reverse complement strand
TCTCAAGCTTGGCCAGATCAGCTCCAGGGCAAATCCTGCTTCCTGCACCAAAGGGGAGGAAAGATCCTGCCTTGGGTGTATGGTTCTGCAAGCAAGTAAAGCAATAACTTCTTAGATGCCATTTGCCAATGTGGGTCATGAACTTATATCTATACCAAGGGGAAGTTTTAACCATACAGTTAAACTTACCTCCCATCTTGCAGGTATGAATTCCTTTGGGTTTGAGTAAACTTCAGGGTCCATGTGAACACCCCGGTTCCAAACCAGAACCTTCCAGCCTTTTGGTATCAGGTAACCTGGAGAAAATCCCTTTCACTTGGTGATACTGACAATAAGAAAGAGGATATATTGACTTGGGAATTTAAGGGGAAATGAATCACTAACCATTGATGTTAACATCAACTTTTGCCTCTCGGAAATTGGAAAAGGATAGACTAGTCCTTCTCAGTGTCTCATCAATCACCTAAAAATCAAACAAATCCGTTTCGTCACTCATAGTAAATCTTGACATTTGAGTACACGTTTTTTTGTGAAGTAAACAAATCAGAAGGAAGCACGCGTAACCTTTCGAAGATAATGCATTTCTCTAATATCTTTAAGAGTCAAACCCTTTTGTGTACTTGGTCTTTTCTTCAAGATTTGGTCTTGCTCTTCCTGAAAATGGGTAATTTAGTGAAAAAAAATCCGTTAACAAGTGGGCTTAGGATCCAAGATGGACCTTTAAGAAAAATCACAGTTTTGACAATTAACAAAAATGGTAATCAAGGCTGGAATCCCACCTTAGCCTTTGCAATATTTCTGGATGGTCATGCAGATAAATGATTGCCCACATAGCTGCATGGGCTGAGCTTTCATGACCAGCTAACAAGAACATGAGCAGTAAATCAATTATATCCTCATCCTGCAACTTCTGGCCATGCTCATCTTCAATGTCCATGAGTAGATCAATCATTCCTCTCTTTCATTTGGGTCATTAACTTGACTTTTGGATCTCCTGTCGTCTAGGACACCTTGGAGGATCTTAACCAGCGTATTCCTTGCCTGGTACATCAAAATTTTCACAATTAAGTCTTCACTTGTCAATTCGGATAAACAATTTAGAAATAAGTTATGTTTTTTAACAACAATATTTTTGGTATATATTGACATAATAAATGACTTGATAAAAGAAATACGACAAGGAAAATAAATGCTGTGGCCATCACTCCTCTAAAGAAATGACAAATTGATATATATGTAGATGTCTACATAGAAGATTCATGAATTCGGAATGTTTAGAAGTACTAGACTTTTAATGTGTGGTTAGGTTCTTGGGTTTGACAAAGCTGTCATTGACGTTCTATTCTGTCTTCATCTATATTGGAAATCTCGACCATTTTACCGTTTAATTAATGGCTTGAGAGGCGTGTGATTTGTGCACATAAGCATGCAGAAGCTTCTTTTTATTCTGGAGAAACATTACCTTGAGAGCCTTGTAGAAAGCAAACCCAGGAATATTAATGGCGGCAGATTTCAACCCGTAGTTCAAGTCAGTATAGTGCTTCTCCACTGTCCCCAGAATCGATTCAGCACTGGAGCCAACGAAGATGTGTGTAATCACCTTGAAAGCAACCTTCCTCATCTCCTTCAAGAACTCAATTGGCTCTTTCATGCTAGCCCATTCATCCAAAGAATTAATCACAATATCCTCAATATATCCAATATACATGGCCAGTGCCTCATGGCCGTTGATTGGTGATGTTGTTAGTCTGCGCAGACGCTTGTGTTCTGAATTTGGAATGCTGTGAAATGATTTTTTCCCCCGTTAATTTCTTTGTGGATACTGGATAACCGAGTCCAAATCGTTCATCATCTGCCAGACTTTCCTACAGGTTTCCGGAATAGAAACTATGATGCTTGGACTTCCAAACAAGTAGGTCTTGTAGATACCAGTTCGGCCATACCTGTAATCTCCAATGAAAAAGGATGTCAAATTGTGTTCAACATAAGATAATTTTATCAATAAAGAGAGTGTTATTTACATGAATTGCTAAAAAGTGCTTTTCACTATGCAAATCCCATGCAAAGAAGCGGATACACAGTACTAGCTAATAACAATTTGTTGACAGAAAGGGAAAGAGAAAGACCTTTTAACCATGTCGTAGATGAAAGTATCAGGGTTCTTGGACCTGAAAGCTTTCAGAAAAGACCCCATGTTGCCAAACATAGGCCATCCCATATCACCTGGAGGGAGAGAATATTTCTTCTCTCCAAGCTGCTAACATAGCGCCACTCGTTTACTTTCTAAGAAACCAAAGAGGAAAACATATGTTCCTAGCAGAACAGCAAGTACCAAAGCCAAGAAGTCTAAATCCATTATGGAATTCTCTCTCCCCTTTGCTTTTGGTGTCCTTTGAACTTATGGTTCTCGGACGCTCTATGTCTTATCTGGCCATTCTTTACCTCCTATTTATAGCTACAAATTGCCCGTCTGCCATAGCCGATATCGTTCAATTCCCAGGCATGAATGTGATCTTTCTCTTACTTGGTAAAATATTATTATTTTATTATTTTCTATAGTCAAATATCATTCTTCTAAGCCATCAAACGCCAATTGGTCCTTAACCAGCCAGCAATTAATACTAATTACATTTTTTATTTTTCTTGTCAATTAAGGTATATCATAATCTATATTCAAAAATAATATATACTCTCTCTCTCTCTCTCTCTCTCTCTCTCTATATATATATATATATATATATATTATATATATAAACCTTAAGGTGTATATGCAATCAATTGTTTAAGTTCCTTTGTCATTAAAAAAGAAATACCCATCTTCAACAAAGAAAAAAATGGGAATTATAAAATTGCATTGTAATCCCCATCAGGGAAGTACATAGTAACTAGAGGGAATTAATCTCTTACATTTTATCTACAAACTGCAACATGCAACTATGCAAGACAAATTAAACAGTCTCTGCCACCCTTACCTGTTACTGTTTTGCTTCCAATCTCTTTTCTAGGACTGCATGATCTATCTGAATTCCCGCTTGTGCTACTTTCAATTACAATTTTCTATTGAATTTAGGACATTAATCTAAGAATGATGTGAAACTCTTTTGTTGATTCGAGTTGAGTTGAGTTTCAAATGAATTGAGTCATGTTATTTGAGTTACTATCATCCATGACACTATGATATTGTGTTTAAATAATATCGGATATTAAACTTGTTTGGATTTATGTTCAGATTGGATCTTAATTCTTGGGTTTTAGCCATTTGTCCGATACCTTCTTCTAATCCATTCAAATTGAGCTTCGAAGGGATGATTTGAGTTGG
>NW_018397254.1:4322637-4323740 GCF_002168275.2 Theobroma umbraticum | reverse complement strand
TGGTCTTACCGTCCTAATATTAAGCGCATCAAGTTTTCTACAGTAAACAAACATATCGCCATTTCAAAGGAAAAATGCCTAAAAGTTAAACAAAGCCAAAGTCAATGCTTGGAAACATACTACACTGCGTTTATATTGCGTATCTCATGACACTTTGAAAAATGCTCGTGTGATGTTAACACCGGCAGTCTCTGAACACAAATTCAGGATTACTCTTTAGTCTTATCACAGTCATGCTCATACATTGAATTTTGATACTGATCATATAAATTGTCCTTTTTGGTTTTTTTTTTTGTTTGACTAAGATACAAATCAAGGCTCTTAACCGCCACGTATCGTATTGCACTCCATTTGTCTGCCGTTGAAATAAAATACCCGAAACCAATTTGGGAGAGTAACATATCATCTTTACCGTCTTGACAATTTCCATCGACAAATCAACCGCTAGGTCCTGGGCAAAGCAAGCTCAGCAAAATGGGACAATTAGCAACTACATTTAATGCTTGGAAGTTGGAAGGTTTCGCGAATAGAACTTGTCAAAACTGCCTGTTTACTAGTCAAAGAAACTCCTATGAAACGAAACCAATTTTTCAATACCAACTTGAACTGTCGAACCTCTTCTTTTTCTTCTTACTGACTTCATCATTCCTATCCAATTACTTTCCATAATGCAACTGATGCATATTTTTTATACTCAAAACTGAAAATACCTATTATGTATATTTCTTTTTTAAGGTAAATTTCATTTACAATCTTGTGATTGCAACTGAGTCTTTCCTTTTTTTTTTTTAATTAGCATCTATGAATGAATTCTGTTCTTAAAAAGGGTTAAGTTGTTAATTTTTCTCAATAAAATTATAAAAAAAATTTTAAATGGGAACAAATAAATTAATTTTGAATTAAAAGTATTTTATTAATTTTTCTTGACAAATTAACAGCTTAACTTCTTACGGAAATAGGGGTTATTTCCAAAATGCTAATTGGTTAAAAAAAAAATTGACAGCCATGTGAAAAAAATTAAAATTATTATGGGTTTGTTGGAGTTTATTTTTTTCTTTTTACTGAATTTATTCTTAATTGACAACTTTTATTTATTTATTTTT
>NW_018397254.1:4322413-4322546 GCF_002168275.2 Theobroma umbraticum | reverse complement strand
GGGAGGAGGGATTCAAACCCTGTTCTTTAAGAAAGGGGATAATGCACAGCCAAATATTTAGGTGCAATTGACAACTTTCACACATGATCACTTTTTTTTGGAAATACTCTAAATCACATATTTAATTGTGTAA
>NW_018397254.1:4308491-4322403 GCF_002168275.2 Theobroma umbraticum | reverse complement strand
TCCTTCTTATTACCACTCTTGCCAAGTGATGTCATGTACTTATAATGTTATTAACTAGTACTTAATTATGTTATAAACATAGACCAAGTAAGTCATTGACAAAGTCATTAATAATTCAACCATAGACTAATTCTTTGTCCCCTGATTCCATGATTCAATAATGCTCATTAAATTCTTTTAATTGGTTTTTCTTGCCATGTTTGATGCCTTAGTAAATGGATTTAAGACCAAAGTACTTGGTCTTGGTCATGAAAATTGTTCGGTTTCAATGTATAAGTAGCTAAGAACAAATAAGTTTAGTGATAAAAAATCTCATTTGCCTTCCTCTAGCAGGACAAAAAGCTTGCTAACACCTATAAAACAATAAGATTCATTAGAGATTCAAAGATTCTAACATAATAAAACTCTCAAATACTAATCTTAGCTAGTTTTGATTCATTCAAAGAAAGATCCCAGATAATCTTAGCTTGAAGAAGACAAGAGATAGTACTCGCTTTTCCCTTCAACTTAACTATATATGTTTATATAAGATACTCCCCAAAGAAGTTTGAGCATTTTGTCACATCCAATTCTTTAAATTTGTGACAAGTAAACATACATTAAACTGCTTGTTCTATTAATTTGTCGATTAGAACAGTCAATAAAAATTTCTAATATGATCGTTACTGTGTTTATACGTGCATGCTAATTTCTAATGTAAACTCAAAAAAGCTTTTGTTGGTAGGTGAAAACTGGATTTTGTGGAGTATAAATGATAATGATTTTATAGCTTGACTTCCGAGCTGTATTATCCACACCTCTGTAATTTTTTTGCCAATGTTGTTTTCAAACATGTTATCTTTTCTCTTTGACTTTTCTGGATATCTACTAAAAGATAATGAAAATTTAAATTAAAGTAATCAGTCTGAATTCCAAAATCCTTTCTTTTCTTTTCTTTTTTTTTCAAGAAAACCAGCCCGAGTCCAGTTCAACAGTGCGAAAATATCATCCCAATTGCAGCAAATTTTTGACAAATTCTTTTTGCTTGGAAATGCATGAGCTTAATTTGTTTGCTTACAAATAATATAGAAAATATCATTATCATCATCATCATCATCATTATTATTTACAATTGACGATTTCATTTTGCTGCTTAATTTATTGTAGTGATGGCTTTTGTCTACTCTGGGGAAATAGTTGACCATGAACATGTATATACGTAGTTGACTCATCATTTCCATAGATGTTTTTATATTATCATGAAGTTGGTAAGACTGGTTTTTTCTACTTCCTTATCTTGATCAATTAAAATATATATTCAATAAATTCGCAAGTAAATTGATCGGTATTATTATTGAACAGAGAGATGTACGGCAATTTAGTTTGAAACTGCTGGCTAGTAGACATGACACTTGTTTTTAATTTCAATGAACTATTATAGTAGCATTCAATTCTAACTTCGATGAGTTGAAATCGTTGATTTAACAATGAACAAGGAGAAAGAAGGATTCAATTAAAACAGCATATAAAGATATAGATAATATAAGTTATTCTTTGGTAGTGTGAAGTAAGATAATTGATTTTTCCTTGGCTTTGAATCTTATAATTTATGAATAGTAGTTGATTTTTAACATTTTTGCTGCTAATTAATTTTGAATCTAATAAAAATATTGTAATTTTGTGGCAGCTTTCCCACTTTTAATAAATTTCTTTTATGACTAATTTGATCCTTGCTTTAGAAGAAAAAAGGAACAGAAAAAAAAAATGCTTTAGGTATCTGGTAGTCAATTGACTTCAATTGATAGACCAAGAATTCTAATTTTTTTGCCTTTTTTTTTCAGTTTTTGGTTATAAAATTTAATGGACTAATTCTGTCAGCTTGCTTGTACATGGCTCACCAACTACCAATCAGGTCAAGTCCATGTTTCTCTTACACGAATAATCAATCAATTATCTGCAAACATTAAAATAAATATTCTAAAAATTAGCTGGTCGGTAGAAACAATTGTAATAAACTATTGAGCAATCCCCGGAGTTTGATTATTGAAGTTATTATTGATAAACTAATAATTAGTATTAATTAATCAATGTTTCCAAAATATCATAGACTAATGATCACCTTCACCGTATGAACACGCGACAATACAAAGAGTAAATAAGAAGTAAGTAAATATTTTATTCTAACTTTACCATCTCACACACTTGAGGCAACCTTCTTTTTGTCCGTTTTATCATTCACTAATGATTTTAATTAATACACTTGCATTGTGGGAAAATTTTTATAAGCTTCATCCTCTTTGTCATGGTTACTCAAAACTTTTTGATCTTATATGTTTTTCTAAACCTTTTTAAATTTAAAAATTTCGGCTAAATAAGTTGAGATCTACAAATCCTTCACGTCGGTGTTGTCAGGTATAGTAATGTAATTTCCTTCATATTGTTTTGAGGCAGGAGAGGTTCATCTCTTTTAATAAAATGATATATGCACTTATCATTAATTAAAATATTCAAATATATACAATACAAAATCTAAGACTTAAATTTCGAATTGATAGGTTAGGTAGGTTTCAATTTTCGAATTGATAGGTTAGGTCGGTTTAAATTTTCGAATTGATAGTTTGGATTGATTTTTTTTTAAGTTTATCTATCTCTTAAAAGGCTAAATAAGATTTAGAGAAACTATTAAAAAATAATTATTTTAAAGAACATAATTTTAAAATAAAAAAACTTAAAGAAAAGATTCAAAGAAGAGGTTTTTTCTTTTTTTTAATTATATCAGCTTTTTAAAAAATACTTTTCTCTCAATGGATCTTCCTCTCTTCTCTCTCATTTTGCAAATCACCATTTTTCAACGCAAATTACGATCTCTCTTTCGTACACCTCACTACTAAAAAACAAAACAAAAGACTCATTAACAAAATAACAAAATTTGTAGATTTTTTTTGTTTTTTCAAAGATTAAGAGAAAAGAAAACTTAAAATTTAAAATTGCATTCAGATACTAATTAAAGATTTTCTCTCTTCTTCACCAAAAAAGATTTTAATATTAAATACATTGTTTCTTTTTTTCTCTTTTTTCTTGGAGATCATAATCCAATTGCTTGCTAGATCAACAAAATTCTAATACTATTACTACTATATAAAGTTTGAGAATTGTTTTATTTTTGTATGAATTTTTTTTATTTTAACATATGAAATCGTACATAAACTTGAAGTAAACTTGTTTCGTTTTTATTTATTAAATGATTAAAGATATCATGAATACTCTTTATAGTAAATTTAATCAAAATTAGAGCTTATATAATTTATTTTACTAAATAACTTATCAAACAACTTTAGTTTAACTTTAAAAACTATTATAAAATATATGTTGTTATTTTTCATAAGAATTTCATAATAACTTTTAAGCTATTAAAAAGATAGGCCAAATAGGCTAGGACTAAATAATTACTTAAACTTGTTGAATTTAGAAATGGTTGGTTTGGGCACATAAATGCCATTATTTTTCTTATATTTCTTTTCTGTCCCTTTAAATGGACAAAAAATTTAAGAGTTTATATTTAAAATACTGATAGTTTATAATTTCTATATATTATCAGCTCACAAAATGAAGTCACCTTATTAGTGAGGTAAAATTAAAAAATTTTAAGGATTTAAAATTAAATATTTAAAGTTTGTTATTGATTAATTAAACAAAATATAAATTATTTTCACTTTTCTCTCCAAAATCTCTTTCACCATTTTTAGGTTTTTTTTCGAGTTTTTGTTGAAAGAACAAGAATTCAAACTAAAACACCACATATCTTTGAAACCCCAAGAGAGAAATTGTTGAAACCTTAAGAGAGATTAAAGAATTTGGTACGGGAATTTTGGATTTTTGTTGAAATAATAGGAATTCAAATGTACAAATCACTTAAAAAATATATCGCAAAAATCAACAAGTAAAAATTATCTTGAAATCTTTCAAGTATCTTATTGCTCTCAAAATTGTATAATTTTGCCGAACTTAATTTTGATGGAAGAAGAAGATGAGAAGAAGAAGATGAAATTGGAGAATTTTGATGGAAGAAGAGTTTGAGAGAGATTTTTTTTTATTTTTTATATATCTTTTTTCATTAATGAAGTGGTAAAATATTGGATGAGCAGACAGTGTACAGAAACTATATACTGTTAGTATATCAAATATAAATTTAAAATTTATTTATGATAAACTAAAAATCAATAAATTTACCATATTAATCATTAAAAAACGTCTTTCTAACTAAAAAATAAAAAATCATAATAACACAAAAAATGTTCTATAAGTCGGGGGTTTGAACCAAGCCTTTGGAGCCTCACAACATGAGAGATAAGCTCAGGTCCTTGTGAAACTGATATTTAATTATGAAAATAATAAAATCCATTTCAATAATATTAAATAAAATTATATTATTTATTTAAATAATAATAATTTTCAAGTCGACCACAACCAGCACACATCTTAAAATTTTCAACACAAGATCACTTAAAACAACTCGACCCTCGAACAACATTCTCAAACCAAACCAAGGCAACAAGACAAAGCCTCCAAAGTTATAAGTGTTGAAAAGGCTCAATATCGTGGGGAAGATGTGGCGGAGAATTCAACAGACGTTTATGATACGAAAAGAGAGTAATATTAAAGAATGAGGCTCATCAATAATACAAGAAAGAAGAAACTTGTTCCTTTCTTGGTTGTAGTTTTGACGTGAATGGGACCTCATATGCACATTAATTCCATGCAAATTTCCTTGTTTTGGTCAGGATATACGTACGATTCAGTCCAACCCTCTTTTTTTTCCTTTTTTGTCCCTGTTATTTGACCAATGGCAACGGATATGCCACATTATCAAGATCTATTTGTTTGTTTTTCTTGATCACCACCAAAGAAAAGATATTTGTTTATTAATTCAGCTTAGAACGTACAGTGAAAGTGGTCTATTGATTCCTAGAGAATAAAGAATATTTCCCTGATAATTTTCTTCTTTAATTTTTATAAGCTGCAGAAATTTTGCAAAAGACAAACAAATAAAGCAGGAGGGGGGGTTCAAACAATAATACTAATAATAAACATTGTAGCCAAGGAGGTGTCGCTAGGAATTTTATTCTCAAATTTTCATTTTAGAATTCTTTGTATCTTTCAGCTCCTCAAAGAGAAAGTCCTAAGTCTTATTCTTTCCAACATAGCATTGCTTTAAAATCATAAGTAAATTACCTTCAACAAAACACGTAATCTAATCAAATCATTGTAAAAGGGGAAAAAAAAAAAGAGACAATCACACACAGAGCAATGGTAAATTTGCACAGCGAAAAGCATAAAATCAAGCATAAATGCTGGGGTTGGAAGTAGCATATTTCAGGAGCTCTTCATTTTGTTCAAATAAGGCCATTTCTTCTTCATCCAAAGTCAAGAGAGCTTCAATTCCATCTCGAGATCTTGTGTCGGCCAGAGCAATTGTGTTGCTCACCATTTTGTTTATACTGACATGCCATAGCGGCTTTCCCCACCCAAAATCGGTGTCATATAAGGGGAACTTGCACCAACTTGAACACTTGTAAACGGTCATTTCTCTGTTGTTCCTGAAGAATTCTCCTCTCTCCTTCAAGGCCCCCATGATTGCCAAAGGTGCGCCTTCGCCTCTGAACATATTCGCCTTGGTGTTGTTGAATTCGTTGAAGGATTTTCTCATCTGAATCACAAGTTCAGGTAGCTCCAAGTCTTTCTCTTCATGTGCAAGCACCATAAATGGCCATATAAAGTTCCCAATAGCAGTTTCGGGTAACGGTGGAGACATCCTTTTGCGCAAATTGACAGCTTGAAACAATACCGTTGGCCCGAATGACCCTGTTTTTTGTTTCTTACAAGCCGCGGCGCATTTCCATAACAGTGCCAACACCACCTCCACCCGAGAGGGGTGGCTTTGCATCTCGTTTTGAAATTCCTGATCGACTTTAGCCTTCAATTCCGCAATCTTTGAGGCACTAAACACAAATCTCCTCAGCACAAACTTTTCAGCAGCAATATTCAGAGATGCAGACATGGCAGAGAGTTCATCTCTAGGTGCCAAAAAGTTTTCTCCGATGAGGTCAGGGGTCACGGGGTCACTTAGGCCGCGACAAACCGCTGTCCAGCTTTGGAGGAGAGTAAGCAGTGCTGATACATCAGCGAGCTTGTGAGTGAGGGAGAGACTCATCGCCACACCACCGCAAGCAAAGCTAGTCAACTGAACGATAAACAAGGCACCATTGGACAATTCCATGGTTTTGGTATCCGTACTAGGTAAGAAATGGTCCATTAGATTAAACTCAGGTTGGTTAAGGAACTCAGATAATTGGATGTTAACTTTGGCTTCGACGAAGAAAGCACCCTCGTCGTTACAATCAATGGTAGCAGCGTCCTGAAGACGTCCGCCGAGCGGGTAGAAGAACGAGAGCGTCTTGGAAATCGATTCCTGAAGGAGCTGGGATTTCTCGGAGAAGTCATCAGCTATGGAATCGATGGTGTTGTTAGAAGGGTAGAAGAAGGTCATGTTGCCATGGACGGCAGGGGAAAGTTGATCCAGAAGAGAGAGCTTGAAGGTTTTCAAGTCGGAAGGAGTTGGGGTGGAAGGTTTGATGGTTTGCCTGGAAACGATTTCAGACTTGATTTCGACCATTTTTCCTTCGTTTTTTTTCTCTCTTCAGTGCTCTTTGATCTTGGTTCAAAGTGACACTCATTCCCTGCCCCGTTATATAGATGTAGGAAAATTTTCTTTAACTTCGGATGTAGATTTTCTGCTTGAGCAAGTGAATCCTGTTTCCTGGCATACCTAGCAATAAAGAAATAATAAATCCAAAAAAACCAAAAAACAAAAGAATACTACTTAATTAGTGCATAAAAGGAAAAAGTCCAAGGTTTTGGGAGCTCTAATTGGACCGTTGAAGTTTTCTCCTCTAATACGACTTTGTAAACTCAACTAACCCTTTAATTTATTCTGTTCAAATTGTTTCTGCCAGTGTGAATAAACAATGCTTGTGGTTTTTGATTGATCGAAATTAACTCGGTCCCCCCCTCTCGGTTTTGATGTATTAAGCTGACTTGCTCCTTGTTGATAATCATTAAAAAATACCTACTAGATAGAAAATAATAATATTACATAAAATTTCCAGGTCAAATAGTTTTATGTTATTGATCGCTGATTAAATATATTTTAAAAATTAATATACTATCACTTACGTATACGATAATTATATTCATATTAATATAAATTAATTTTTAAATTAAAAATTTCACTTTCTGAACTACCAATAAAAAAGAAAAATTGTATAACTTTTGTCTCCTTGAATTCATTTATACCAATGTAATAGCTTTCAATAATGTGTTTCATTTAGATTTATTGGATTTATTATTATAACAAGGATAGATCAAGATATGTGGATGGTAAAGAGAGTTAAGTGCAAATCAAGTTTGACTAACCAACAAAGTAAACAGCCTAGTAGTTTGGATCTCGCTTGGCTTGAAGAAATTCATGAGGAGCCTACCTAATTTTTCCTTCGGAAAAGGCTTGACCTTTTGCAGTTTGATTATCAATATAATATATATTGTTCATATCTCTTTCAATACTTATCAATGGTTTTAATTTGGATGTTTACCGCTATTTAAAAATTGATTATTTCGTTCTCGAGTTCTTTCTTCTTGTTTTTTCTTTTAATATATTCCAGTCTATAGCCTATTTTCTTAAGCAATTGACTTGTAATAATATATCTGATCTTGGACTTCTAAACTGAACCGTGGAGAGAAAACTTCTCGTGTTCATCCATGGAAAATTTTTGCAAAGAAGGCTGTCACCATTGAACATCTGTGTTTTCTTTAAGTTTTGTATAATGACCTCAGGCAGCATGAGATTAATTGCACGAAATTTGTGAACTCCAATAAACCCCCAAATTTGCGTGTGCTTATTGTAAACTACAATTATAATTCAACAGCCTATGCATAACTCAATGTAATTGAGAAGAACAGAAGGATCTTGACCCAGAAGCATTGCAGCCTTGAAATCAACGATCCAGTCAAAGTAACAGCCAGCTTTGGGCCTTGGTCCAATCAATTCTTTATTTATTTATTTATTTTTTCCGGTTTTTGGTTACAACTTTCAATTCCAGAGTCTTGCTCAAATTTCCCAAAACTAAAACTTCCGGAAGGAAGAAAAAGATGAAAAGTTAAGACAATGGGAAAATAATCGCCAGAGGAGCAGTGCTGTCAAAAATGAGAACATAAAGAAATGTTCAAGAAAGACATGTTGCTAGGATTGTGAAATGGAGAATTGACCCAGATGTTATCTGTTATCTAATTGATAACAATATGCTTAACAGTGGTGGGTGATAGATAGGGATGATGCAATAGCAAAAAGCAGAGAAAGATAGTGGCCTCTTTACAAGGGCGAAAGACAAGAAGAGAAACCAATAGTTCACCGGACCTGACCTAAATTCCTCATTCATACTTGATAAGCGAATGAGTCAGTCGGTAGATAACAAGAGCGGCAGAGCAAACGAGAACAACGTCTTCGAGCAATAATTGGGTTTAAATATCTCACTACCAATGAACACTAGAGATAAACAGAAAGCTTAATGCCTCATGATATGCAAGTGCTAATGTCACAGAATCATTTAAAAATCTAATCTGATGAGATATGCAGCTTCTACATTTATAAAGATACACTAACATGAGTTGGATGAGATATTGAACATAAAAAAACTTTGGTCCCAATCAACTAACTGCCCACTAAGGCTCGTTCAAGATGTCAATAGATTTTAGAAACAAAAAATATATATATATATATATATAAAACAAAAACAGAGAAAACTGATGCATCAAGTGTCAGGATGAAAACAGCTGGTGCCTTAGAAGACCATCAGATTCACAACTAGTGGAATCTGCTTTAGTTTCAACACATGTTTCACATATGTCCAAATGTTTTTGCGAAAAGCACACCTTGGGTCAAGCTAGAGCCACCAGGTAATGCTAGCAGTCAAGAGGGAAAAACAGACATAATGCAAGGATCAATGCTACCGAAGTAAAGGAATCTGGTCAGCTCAATTGCTTAAATGAAACAAAGGGCATAAAATCTTAACTCTTAAGAGCAAATTCAGGAACATACAGCATCTTGCAAGACCAATTGACACCTGTTCAATGTAAAGAACAAGCAAGAAGAATGAACCAAGTGACTGGAAAAGTACATAAATTCTGTCAAGTAAAGAAAATACATCTTTCACTTTGATCACAACATGGTCTGTACAGAAATATGTTCCCTTATTTACACTGCCATAGAGAGAATCACATGCAAAATAACCCAACATAAGGAGTAAAATCACACAACAGAAAGTTCTACAAAACATCAAATGCCAGTGTAACAAAATTTTCCATTACAATTTTATTCATCACTTATCCACATGGTTCCCAACAACTGGAGGCACTTGAGCATCAGGAGACTCTGCATAGGATATAGAAATCAGTTCAGACCTATATTTTTCAGCTCCATCAGCATTTGTCACTGCAACCCCATTTGCACTGTCTATATTTTTTGATGCATGATCATCAGTATCTGGCACAGAATAAGATATTGCGATAAGTAACTCGCGGGCTAGCTCCTTAGAAACCTTGTCAGAAGATACTTTACTATCCATATAATGTCAATCTTCTCCTGCAATTGAAAATCCAAGTTTAATCTGATTCTTATTAAAGGATAAGGAAATTCCAGAAGTTTACAGACTAAATAGATGAAAGAATCATGCACCACTAAATAGACTCCCGCCATTTGAGGTATCATGTTGGCCATTTAGTTACACACACAAACATATATATGCATATATATATATATATATATATATATATATATATAAGACATGTTTCATATATTGACCCTACATAACGTTGCCAGCAAAAACAGTTAATTTGGAGTTAGCACAGCATATGCAACAACTGCATATGTGATGCTTTCATTGTTCAGACTGAGAGGTGGACCAGGTCCTATAGTTTTAGTGCACAACTGTCATTTCTTGCTCCTATCATCATCCTAATCCCCAGAGCTAGCGGCTTATCTATTCACATTATAATTAATTTGGATACCAAGCAACAGCATATTATATATGAAATTTTTTAGACAAAATTTTCATTTCGACACTTCATTCCAACCTAGGACATCTTTTTGAATCAAACAACTAGAATAACCTTTACATAGTCATTCTACATATGCTAGCTAACATTTCATATATGACTCGAAAGAAGACCTGCATAAAACCTAAAAGCCTTATTAACTCTTGACTTCATAGTTCAAAATGCCTATTAGTGTGCTATATCTCACTAATAGAATCATCATGCAGAATCATATATTTCATACAAACACCAAAACATTGGTCACAGTCTATTATAGCACTAAGTAAGGTATCATCAGATAACAAGTTCAGCTACACACAATTCATTATCAAGGTGTCAATAGAGAGTGTATACAAAAGAACTAGGATAACCAAAATTTCTAAAATTTGTAAGCATGAAATTTCAAATCAAAAAAATAAAAAACAAAAAAAATCATGGCATGGCAAGGAAAATAAAAAGAATTTTCAGGAGAAGGCATTCCAAGAATCACATGCTAAAAGGTTTTCCTCACAGCAAATAACAGAATCTAAACCTAAAATTACAGTTAACATATTTCCCAACAGACATAAATTTCAATAGATCATGCTATACAAAGTAAAACTAGAAAACAACAGATCAAAGAGCAATTTATTGATAAAAAGAGCATGGGTTCAAATTCCTGGAAATACCCATATTTGTAATCCCTTTAAGTTCTCAATTTTTCAGTCGGTCAGGAAAACCCGCCCTCCTCACTCCCCTTCAAAAAAAAAAAAAACGGCTCTTTCATTTTTCAATCCCCTAGCCGAAAAATTATTATTTTATTTAAATTTTTTCATGGATCGGAGAAAAACAAACAAACATAGAGGTTCACAGAATTTAAAAAAAAAAAAGAGCCCCTTTTCTGCCGATTCCTTGGGGTTTCCGATAAACCAACGGGAAGAAACAGATAAGGTGATCAGGGAACACTAATCCTTGGATCAGCCAATAGCAAAAATTACAAAAAAATAAAAAAGAAAATCAGAAATGAAATTATGTAAAGGGTGTAAATCGTAAACCAGGAATAACAAAAATCGCACCTTTTTTGTCTGTAAAAATGGATAATTTGACCGTGTGCTGAACAAGCCCTTCAATTTCTGGTTTTAAATAAATAAGAAGTTTTTAATCTACTCTTTTTGGTAAAATTACACTTATACCCACATAGGATCAATATATTTACTTTTAATTATTCACGGAATATCGATATTTTATTATTTTGGGCTACAAGTCCGCAACAAACGGTCTTCTTTTTTTGAAAGTTACCGCAACTAAAGGTCGGTTCATTAATTTTATTTTTGACATACTATTTAAAAAGTTTTTAAATTATTTAAAAGAACTTTAAAAAATTCTTTTTTGATTATATTCATCCGATTTTAATATTTTTACTTTATTTAAATAAATTTTTATAATTAATAATTAATTATTTATTATAATATCATTTATTATGTCAAAATATATGATAATATGTTATATTAACATAACATAATTATATGATTATATGATATTTTTATTTTAATTAAAATTAATTAATTATTAATTATAAAAATTTATTTAATATAAAATAAAAATATAAAATTTGATTAAATATAATAAAAAATAAAAATTTAGTATAATTTTTTAAAAATAGTTTAAGAGCTTTTAAAAGTATTATGTTTATATTTTTTATTTTAAAAAATAAAAAAAAAAAGAAAAAATTAATTTTATATTTTCAATTCAAAGAATTAGTTTTTTTACCTAATATTTATTGTTCTTTTCATAGCTATTTTAACTTTTTTTTTATCCATAAAATCTGGATGTTTCGGTTTAATATCTTAAACTAGATGAGCCAGACAAGGCTTTTGAAATTAACAAACATAACTCTTCCGAAGAATTGTCAAATGAATTGTTCCCAAAAAGGCAATTCTACGTCAAATTTGTAAGAAAATCAATACATTTTTTTTTATCTTTTTTATAAATATATTGAATTTTCATTACTCATTTTTCCTTTATCAAGACAAAACAGTCATGCATTAATGAAATATAAGAATGATTTTGATTAATACCCTCGTCCAAAAATTTGACCACTACTATTGTTGCATCCAATTCGACCACCGATTACTGTATCTGCAGACTCTTAGCAAGCAATAAACCCTCTCAGATGTCTAATAACTCAACAGCTAAGCTATATATAATTTCAATATTTTAGCTTTTCTTTTCAACTTACTTTTGTCAACTGTGTCTATCCTTATCTATTTTGGAAGTTCATTGAGTCATGTATAATTCTCTGATGTAAAACGTAATTAAAATTCTTTTCTTGATTAACAAATGGATAAGTATCCTCTCGTGCACTTGTGGTCAAATTCCAACGACTATTGCTCTTAATTTTTTAATTAAAATTTATCAACTTAAACATTCAATTGCAACAAGTATTTTAAAAAGACATTCCCACTATTAAATTTTGAATTTTTTAAATTTTTAGAGGATAAAATTTTAAATAATTGTTTCACCATCTGTCCCTTTTCTTTGTTCATTTTTTATTTTTAAATGTCTTAAAATAATTTTTTTAGACACATAATACTCATATTTTATACTATTTAAATTTATTTTTCATGATTTTTTTAATTTTTCATATTAAAAATCATCAAACGTACATATTATAAAAAATTCAAATTTTAATAAAATATATCAAAATTAAAATTTTTATCTTAATTTACCCAAGTAAAGAGAATATATTTTGTAAATACCAAAAATTATAATAGGGATTTTGAGGTCAGAACCCATGTTAAATGGCCCACATAGTGTTACTGAACCTGGCCCAAAAGCTCTCCCAATACTCATGGGTTATTTATTAAGCACTAAGCAAGGGCATCTTTGAAGTTGTTGGGGAACATATTTGTTCTTGATGAAATTGGTTGAAATGAGGAAACATTTTGTAACAATGACTGAAGAATTTTCCAGTTGGTACAGATTCCAAATATTAGGTTTTTTTCTTCTGTTCCTTTGATTTAATATTCCAATTGCTACAAATAAGTTTAACATATTCCAATTGACAATATTTGTGAAATCTAAATTCTTTGTTTTCTTCAACACTCCATCAATTTCTTCTGATTCTTCATGCCAGACAAAGTCTGCATATTCTAGCCAACCAGGAATATATAGATGCCAACAATTTCATTAATCCCTTCCAATTTAATAACTTTTACCTACAAATACCTTGATATTTTAACTATCTATTCATTTCTTACACATTATGATTTATAAAAATAAAAAAATAAAGCCAACCCATTTCGTATGAATATATAGATTTATCTCAATCTAATTAGTAATATCTTTCTTTATCTAATTAACATGATAATGACCAAAAACTTATTAAAGAATAAACAATGTGGATTGCTTATGATTTTTACTAGGGATATCAAAGGGTAGGATACTCGTTTATTCTAAAGTACCCAAACTTGAATCCAATTAATAAATGAAATACCTGAACTCTACTATTACTCGAATATTTTTTAAATTTACTATCTTAATCTGAACCCTTATACATACTTACTATCTGATAATTACCTGAATTAGTTTAAAAACTCAATTATGTCAAAAAAATTATTAAAATTCTCTTCATGGTTATCCAATTACCTCGAACCTGAATCTGTACCTATATCCATATACAATAATATTTCTCACTCATATCTCATATAATTCACAAGTAATTATATTCTTTATAAATTAACATAATATATAGAGTATATATATTAAAAGATATTATAAGTTAATTAATAATCATAATTTCATGAAT
>NW_018397254.1:4308083-4308391 GCF_002168275.2 Theobroma umbraticum | reverse complement strand
TGAAAGTAGCACAAGCGGGAATTCAGATAGATCATGCAGTCCTAGAAAAGAGATTGGAAGCAAAACAGTAACAGGTAAGGGTGGCAGAGACTGTTTAATTTGTCTTGCATAGTTGCATGTTGCAGTTTGTAGATAAAATGTAAGAGATTAATTCCCTCTAGTTACTATGTACTTCCCTGATGGGGATTACAATGCAATTTTATAATTCCCATTTTTTTCTTTGTTTGAAGATGGGTATTTCTTTTTTAATGACAAAGGAACTTAAACAATTGATTTGACATATACACCTTAAGGTTTATATATATATA
>NW_018397254.1:4307644-4307850 GCF_002168275.2 Theobroma umbraticum | reverse complement strand
TGACAAGAAAAATAAAAAATGTAATTAGTATTAATTGCTGGCTGGTTAAGGACCAATTGGCGTTTGATGGCTTAGAAGAATGATATTTGACTATAGAAAATAATAATAATAATAATAATTTTACCAAGTAAGAGAAAGATCACATTCATGCCTGGGAATTGAACGATATCGGCTATGGCAGACGGGCAATTTGTAGCTATAAATAG
>NW_018397254.1:4307278-4307634 GCF_002168275.2 Theobroma umbraticum | reverse complement strand
ATGGCCAGATAAGACATAGAGCGTCCGAGAACCATAAGTTCAAAGGACACCAAAAGCAAAGGGGGAGAGAGATTCCATAATGGATTTAGACTTCTTGGCTTTGGTACTTGCTGTTCTGCTAGGAACATATGTTTTCCTCTTTGGTTTTCTTAAGAAAGTAAACGAGTGGCGCTATGTTAGCAGCTTGGGAGAGAAGAAATATTCTCTCCCTCCAGGTGATATGGGATGGCCTATGTTTGGCAACATGGGGTCTTTTCTGAAAGCTTTCAGGTCCAAGAACCCTGATACTTTCATCTACGACATGGTTAAAAGGTCTTTCTCTTTCCCTTTCTGTCAACAAATTGTTATTAGCTAGT
>NW_018397254.1:4306796-4307153 GCF_002168275.2 Theobroma umbraticum | reverse complement strand
TAACACTCTCTTTATTGATAAAATTATCTTATGTTGAACACAATTTGACATCCTTTTTCATTGGAGATTACAGGTATGGCCGAACTGGTATCTACAAGACCTACTTGTTTGGAAGTCCAAGCATCATAGTTTCTATTCCGGAAACCTGTAGGAAAGTCTTGGCAGATGATGAACGATTTGGACTCGGTTATCCAGTATCCACAAAGAAATTAACGGGGAAAAAATCATTTCACAGCATTCCAAATTCAGAACACAAGCGTCTGCGCAGACTAACAACATCACCAATCAACGGCCATGAGGCACTGGCCATGTATATTGGATATATTGAGGATATTGTGATTAATTCTTTGGATGAAT
>NW_018397254.1:4306615-4306786 GCF_002168275.2 Theobroma umbraticum | reverse complement strand
GAAAGAGCCAATTGAGTTCTTGACGGAGATGAGGAAGGTTGCTTTGAAGGTGATTGCACACATCTTCGTTGGCTCCAGTGCTGAATCGATTCTGGGGGCAGTGGAGAAGCACTATATTGACTTGAACTACGGGTTGAAATCTGCCGCCATTAATATTCCTGGGTTTGCTTT
>NW_018397254.1:4305296-4306598 GCF_002168275.2 Theobroma umbraticum | reverse complement strand
GTTTCTCCAGAATAAAAAGAAGCTTCTGCATGCTTATGTGCACAAATCACACGCCTCTCAAGCCATTAATTAAACGGTAAAATGGTCGAGATTTCCAATATAGATGAAGACAGAATAGAACGTCAATGACAGCTTTGTCAAACCCAAGAACCTAACCACACATTAAAAGTCTAGTACTTCTAAACATTCCGAATTCATGAATCTTCTATGTAGACATCTACATATATATCAATTTGTCATTCCTTTAGAGGAGTGATGGCCACAGCATTTATTTTCCTTGTCGTATTTCTTTTATCAAGTCATTTATTATGTCAATATATACCACAAAATATTGTTGTTAAAGAACATAACTTATTTCTAAATTGTTTATCCGAATTGACAAGTGAAGACTTAATTGTGAAAATTTTGATGTACCAGGCAAGGAATACGCTGGTTAAGATCCTCCAAGGTGTCCTAGACGACAGGAGATCCAAAAGTCAAGTTAATGACCCAAATGAAAAGAGAGGAATGATTGATCTACTCATGGACATTGAAGATGAGCATGGCCAGAAGTTGCAGGATGAGGATATAATTGATTTACTGCTCATGTTCTTGTTAGCTGGTCATGAAAGCTCAGCCCATGCAGCTATGTGGGCAATCATTTATCTGCATGACCATCCAGAAATATTGCAAAAGGCTAAGGTGGGATTCCAGCCTTGATTACCATTTTTGTTAATTGTCAAAACTGTGATTTTTCTTAAAGGTCCATCTTGGATCCTAAGCCCACTTGTTTAACGGATTTTTTTTCACTAAATTACCCATTTTCAGGAAGAGCAAGACCAAATCTTGAAGAAAAGACCAAGTACACAAAAGGGTTTGACTCTTAAAGATATTAGAGAAATGCATTATCTTCGAAAGGTTACGCGTGCTTCCTTTCTGATTTGTTTACTTCACAAAAAACGTGTACTCAAATGTCAAGATTTACTATGAGTGACGAAACGGATTTGTTTGATTTTTAGGTGATTGATGAGACACTGAGAAGGACTAGTCTATCCTTTTCCAATTTCCGAGAGGCAAAAGTTGATGTTAACATCAATGGTTAGTGATTCATTTCCCCTTAAATTCCCAAGTCAATATATCCTCTTTCTTATTGTCAGTATCACCAAGTGAAAGGGATTTTCTCCAGGTTACCTGATACCAAAAGGCTGGAAGGTTCTGGTTTGGAACCGGGGTGTTCACATGGACCCTGAAGTTTACTCAAACCCAAAGGAATTCATACCTGCAAGATGGGAGGTAAGTTTAACTGTATGGTTAAAACTTCCC
>NW_018397254.1:4178010-4305196 GCF_002168275.2 Theobroma umbraticum | reverse complement strand
TATATATATTAAAAGATATTATAAGTTAATTAATAATCATAATTTCATGAATTAATTTAATAACTATATGGGCTTGTACTTAATTACATGAAATTAAAAAAAAATAGTTAAGTTCCAATATTATTCTAATCACACACTTTCCTTTTAAGTATATATATTATAATTAATAATTTTATAAATTATAATTTTTATAACATTAAAACAAAATAAAAAATAAATATGTTTATATTAAAAGTATATATATTCAAAATAAATAAAATAATAATTATATTATTTATAAATTAACATAATATATAAAATATATATATTAAAAGACATAATTGAGTTTAGGTATCGGATACTTAAGAGGTGACAGTTGAACCCATCTCAAACTCGATTATAAAATATCCTAATCCTTTATAACCGAGTCGGATACCCACATTGCCATCCCTATTTTTTACCAATCCTTTTGTTCATTAAGATACAAGCTCATTTGCAGACTTAACACAAGCAACCAAACCAACAAATGTTTTCTGGTTTCCAAAATAATCATGGTTTTTGATCCAATACAAAGTTAGAAAAAAAGGTTGTTCTAGTGGTAACTTAGTCAGGTGCTTTGTCCACATTTTAGGCTTACTCGTGCCAATTTCTAGGGATTGGTGTGGAGCTTAGTTATAATACAACTTCATTGTGGTTTCTCCATCACCACAATTGAAAGTGGAAGGTGAGCGAAAGTGAAAAGTGAATATATACAATGAAAACGACGGAGAACAAAGAGAAGAATATATAAATATAGTGCAAAGTTTGATTAATTAATTCTCTGTCTTTGTAACTTTTTCTTTGTGGTAGTTTAAATTTTGGTGTTGGCATTTCTTGCTCTTCTTTCCCTTTTTCCTGACGCTGTTTCTGTTTTTAAAAGATTTTTTTTTATGATCAATGAAATCTCATTTAATTTTTTAAAAAAATGATTAATTTTCTAAGGAAAAAGAAGGTAAGAGTAGCCACTCAAATCATGATGGTAATTAGTCACTCGAAAATTAAATTAGATTTGATCGTTTTTGTATGAATGGGAGATTCTTTTTAATAAATTAGATAATAAGGTAAAAAAAAAAGAGAAAAGTGAAGAGTAATAAATTTTTTGTTTGTTTTTTTTTTATGATGTTTTTGCTTTAACATTGATAAGTTATGGAAAAATTGTGGTACATGTGTTTGGAACTTGAAAAATTAAAAGAAAGAAAAGAATATTCACATGTTTAAGTAAATCAACACTAATCCAATTATTAAAACGATAATCATAAACCTTACATTTTAAACAAATCAAAAGGATAATGTTTTTGTTATTGTTGTTATACATACACACACTATATCTTGTTCTAATTTATTGAGGATATAGTAATTTTCCAGATAGTTCAATTAGCACTCTAACAAATTTGACTTAAAACAACACATTTTTAAAATGGGCTTTTAAAAATATTTTTAATAATACTTTTTTTATATTTTTAAAAACATTTTTAAATCTAATTTCATTAAATAAATTTTTAACTGCATTATGAATAAAATGTAACAATAAAAATTATATACACTAGTAAATATTACATTTTTCATATTATCACTAAATGTGAGACAAGTGAAGTTAAAAGTTTAAATAATTGCACTTTTTAAAATTTTATTATAAAAAAATCGTCCAAAAAAGTATGATTAAAATTTAATTATTTTATAGTGTAGCTTTCAAAAAATATTTTCATTGACATTAATTAAAATTATAAAAAAAACAAATATATAAAAATTAAATGATTCGATAATTTAAAAGTATACAATAAATCGATGGAATTAAATTTCATAAAAATTAATCATACCTTGTGTTGAACTGGCCGGCATAAAATATCAAAATGTTGGTTAAGCCAAAAGCCAGTAATCATTGACCAGAGTCGACCTCATCACAATAGTCTCCTGGTGTCATATCATGACCTAAAGATTTTGCAATCATTAAATTGAATCACGCAAGAGTTATAAGCATTAATTCATTTCTAGTATGTATAATGTGTTCAAGAGTCATAAGCATTAATTCATTTCTAGTATATATAATGTGTGACATCATTTATTTTAGAGTAAAATATTCTTATTTTTAAAATTTTAATTAACATTTTTAAAAAAATTATTAATTTTTGAGATAGAAATTTTATCTCAAAAATATAAACACCTTTAACCAACGTTATAAAAATATTAAAATATTTTTTTATTAATTTTAAAAATTATTATTATATTTTTTAAAAAAAGAAAATAAGGAAAATTGATAGCATCAATCAATGCTCTCTTTTTTAATTAAAAAATTAATTAAAAAATTTATAAAATTTTATAATAATAATTTTTAAAATTAATAAAAAAATAAAATAATCATTTTAATACTATCACATCATTAAATCAATGAAAACATTAACAATTAACTAACGACTAGCCCTATATATATATTATATTAATTAAATACTAATTCTGCAACCCCAAACTGTCAAAAACCTAAAAAACGAAACAAAACATGATTAATTTCTATTCCAACAAAAAGATACAACGCATCCAACATTAAAGAAAAACACTGTATCAACAACAGGTTTCAAACATAATTAACACCCATTTATCAAGAGAACAGGCATACTTAATTAATAATTAATACAAGATTTTTTTATTTTTTTGTCATTTTTTAAAAATAATTTGTAGGGGGGAAGTTCATCATCAGCTGATCCTGGGGGAGGTCGGAGCAGAAGCGTCTGTGGTTCAGACAAGGACAATGAAATTCGAAGATATACAGGGTAGGTGCTATCAGCAAATATTTGATAGATGATATATATTTGTTTATAGTACATATGACCTAACAAACAATAGCTCAAACTTCAAGGAGATGCTGTACCTCCATCTCAGTGGCTAAAGTCAAGTCTTTGTCTACCATTAAGAGCTAAATTATTTGTTAATTTAGAGCCAAAATATAATTTTATGAATTAGAGTGCAACTTTGATTGTGTTCCCCTTTATGGTTCAACTAGCTGTACCCAAATATAGATTTTGCTGATGGAAGGATAGCATGCGCAGTTTTAGTGCTCAAAATCCTATATCTAGTCAAACCCAGCTGCCCGAGTTTCAGTACACATAAACAGAGAGCCTCTCCTTCATGAACCAACAGAAGTTTTAGAAAAGATATAGATATAATCAAGGGAGGGAGACAAGACTTATAGACTTGTGGTGTTAAATTGAATGAAATAGGACAGATTGCTAGTATTGGTTCATTAGGTCATTGTTTCTAGTGGCTAAGAAGAAGCATGATTAATCTGAGTAAGGGGTCTTAATATCAATAATTAGTTTCTTTATAATCCCATCATTGGCCAAAATCTGACCTAATTCATCATATATACAATGAAATCAATGTTACCAGCAATCCATTAGTAAATTCCTGTTGAGCAAGGTTTATTTTCTCATAGTTATGATTTCAGTGACATAATCCACCATAATCTGAGGAGAGAGAAAAAGGTTCCTTTGAAATATTTTGACTTGACAGACACAAAATTTGTTTGACAGGTTGATAAGCGAATTTGACGATTGAAACTATATCAGTTAAAAGAGAAAGGCCTTTCCCTCATGCCTCATGCTGAAAACAGGTGGATGGACAAAATTAAAAAGGAAGCATCAAATGGGAGTATATTAGAAGGAAAATTCCTTCATGTCTGGGGCACCACACTGCTGCCGCAGCCAATGAAATTTTAGAAATGTGCTTATAAACATGGATTAAATCAGGTCATTGTCTGCCTCAATCAGATGATGATGCATCATCAAATCTCTTATATGAATGGATATTCCCATTAAGTTGGTAATGACGTTGATGTTTTCAGAAAATCAAATAAGTGGAGTCTGACTCTTCGGGAGCGGACTAAATGAGACTCCCCCTATTATTTTACTTGGTCTATAAAAGCTGTGAGATGACCATGGCTGTAGCTGATAAGCCACCCTTTCTATATAATAAAAAATTAGAACTGCCTTTTAGCTTGGAAAACGTGTGTGTATGTAAGAAAATCAAAGTAGGATTGAACGGTTTCGTCATATTGATAAGTTAGTGCATGGTCTGAATACGAGCAATTGCATTTCACTATCAGATTTCGGCCTTGGGGTGTTACTGTGAAATGAACTCTTGCTGTGGTGTCGGGGAGTGAAGGAATGAATGTTTTTGACATGGAAAAGTTTCACCCACTAACTTGATTGCCTTTGTTTTGCCAACTGTATTGGTGGATTTGTGCTGGAACTTTGTGAACCAAAAAAACACACTTGTGTTGAGAGAAATGCCACTACCCCGGCCATGGACTGTGACAGACTTCTTTGTCATTTACCTCTCTATGCAGTGCTAATGGTGCCCCCACGCATTTTAAGAAAATGGGTCTCTAAAAAAGTTTGTCTGTTTTCTCTTTTCCTTTTGGCATTGCTTAAGAGGTATGTTAGGTCGTGGTTAACAGTTGTTTTCCTAGGAACAACTTCTCTTCTTTCTTTTTTTCCCAAAAATAAATTATATGTACCCTTTTTATGAACAAAAAGTTTCAAGCAATTAGGGAAAAGATTAGTACTTATATTGGAGTTTATGGAATCAGGGAAAACATGGCCGAAGTTGAACATAAAAATCCTTATCGTGAGCTGTAAATCTCCATGGGATCGATTGGTGTTCAAAACAAGTTGAGTGGCTCAAATCATTATCATGAGCTGTTGTGGAATTTGAGATTGACCAAGAAATCAATTAATGCTGTAGTATTTAGTAAGTTGACTTGAATTAATTCTTTGTCAAAATCTGAAACAAGGAAACGGCTGGTGAGGAAGAGAGTTTAATCCTAGAATTAAAATGTGCCTTAAATCTGAGCATTCTACATTATCTAAAGATGAAATTGGGGAAATCCCATCAAGTAGAAAACTGAATTACATTTTGCTAAAAGAACATATATATTCATGCAGATTGCACTTTGTACAACAATAGACTTTACAACTACGAACCAAAGGGCAGCTTCTTTCACTTCTTGTCTGTTACAAAAATCTAAGAGAATATTCTTTTTCTTAGCAAAGATCCATCTTCTGTACAGCCTGAAATAAAAATCTGATTTCATTGGATTTTTCTCAAACTCTGCATCTGGACACATCCTATCAGTAATTTACACTATGCTAAAGCTGTAGTGTTCACCCTCTAGAAGGTTTAAAACCCACATATATTTAGCCTATAAAATAGAAAAAGTAAATCAATTGGCAGGATTTGTATGATGTATCAAATTCCAAAGAGAAGAGAGCCAATATGAACAGAAACATAAGGCCCTCTAGCTACTATTGAGAGATCCTTATTCTTGGTAAAAATGCTAGTTGGTGTGGCATTTTATTTTGGGTGAGGTCTCATTGATCCTCTCCTAATTATTGAGGTATTTAATGCTTAAATTCTGACAGCATAGTCAAGCAAAAGAAAGTGGAAGATGATTAATTTGGAATCTTACAACCAAAAAAAAAGAGATGAATTTTCAAATGGTTGTAACAGTTTGAAAATTACTTTCTCCTAATTTAATAAAATATGTTAATATTGATGCACTTTCATGCATACTCTACTATTCATCTTTTTCAAAGAACTTGCCATGCGATTTAATTTTCTTTTTTTGAAAAAAAAAATCATTTAAGCTAGTTTAATGTGTACTTTTTTGTATTATTAAAGATGGAGGATGTTTTTCTATGTCAGCAACTAAGGGAAGAATCCTAAGTGAAAAACGACATAATCCATGTCCTTTGCTCTTCTTAGTCTAAGATAGACGTGCATGGGGTTACAGTGGCCATAAATATTATTGATGTAGAATTAAATCTGTAAAAAGCAGCTTAATTAAAGTCGAGTAAGCAATCTAGGATCCTTGGTATTCCTCAATCCATATATAATATATGCTATTTTTATTCTCAGTCAGAAAAATAATTTATTAATATTAAAAACATGATACAATCTTTGATATCTTAAAGAATTGGGATAATCGGATGTGTAAATGGGTAAATAAAACAAGGCACAAATACAAAAAATCGTACACTACATCTCAACAAATTAACAATTTTCACTCTCTATTATTATCAAGAATAAAATATTTTAAATTTATCGGCACTAAATTTGATTAAAAAATTTACAAAAATGTTAGTTTCTCTAAAATTATGCACAAACACAACATCTCTCATGAATTTTTTTTTTAACCTATCAATTGATCCCACGATTTTACATTTGAATTGCACATCCAATAAAACAAACAAAAATCCAATAGATAGAAGAATTTAGAAATATTATTTACTATTATTTGAGTTGTTTCTTAATTCGATCGTTCTATCAAAAATATATAAGAAAATAAAGATGGCCACACGAAATCTGGTGGATAATATTTGTTAATTCCTTTATTCATCGATCTTCATGGCATATTTCTGGATAAAGAACTCTGTAATAATGCAGTGGAAAAGAATAAATAAGGATTAGTTAAGCAGCATATTAAGGATGTCAGGAGAATGTCTGATTAGCAAGTTGAGGGACCAAAGTCTTAAAGAAGTTGTATTATTAGCATATAATTCAACAAAATGTATTTCACTTTAAGAGAGGTATCAAAATTTTGCATGTCCTTGTTCCCACTAAGGGGAGAAACTACAATAGCTGGGGGATGGTTTTGGGAATCATATCCTTCATAATAATTGAGAGGTAAAGATAAAAAGAAAGCTGTTTCGATGCACACAAAAACATGTGACTAATAATTAATTCACTGATTCCAACCTAGAAACTGTATATATGGATTGTTACTTTGTGCAGAATCAACTTCTTATTCCTAAGGGTGAGGCTAAACCTATAGCTACTTTACACTTTAGAAAACCTCATGTTTACACAGATAAACACTTGAAAAAAATTTTCACCAACTACATATTCTTCATATGGGATTTATTCGTTGTTAACCTAAAGTTTCTGCTTAATTTGGAGATTAATTAGCATATGATTGTGAAATTAACGCAAAATAATTGAGATTAAGATAATGATGATAATCAAAATGAGGCATGAATTTAAGCATATATAATGATGGTTTGGACAAGAGAAACTGAATTTTTCTTCCTTCTAATTTTGGAGTTGAAAAAATGCGTATCAAGTCAAGCCAAAGAGTTTTTGCATAAGTGTATCAACCCAAAACACTCAAAATTCTTGGGAAAGCATTTAGGGTAACTGTCTCAAATCTGTCAATGTCAAATCAAACCCAATGATAAACACAGCATGGATATTGGGAGAGGGACCCCAAAAACCCCTATATTCTTCATCAATCTGGAATATTGCAGAAAAATGATATCTTAACCCCAGAAGAAAAAAAAAAAAAGGAAAAAAAAAATTCACCTTCACATCACTGTCTGAGTCCAAACATGTTGCATCTTATAATATTTTTTCTGATGATTTGGCCATGTGGGCGTCCCCTCTTTGTCCATACAAATCTCCACCGTTCGTATCACCTTCCCACCCTCTATTTATTAACCCTCCCCTCCACGCTCTTCTCCCAATCTCCCCTAGTCATCTCCTCTCCTGTCTTCTTCACAGCCTTCCCCTGCTCTCACCTTCTGCATTACACCATAAATTTTCTCTTTTTCTCAAGAAACATCAATGGCTTGCTTAGAGGTGTGTAAGGAGGTCAGTAAGGGGCTAAGGGCTCCTGTTCTCTTCTCTATACTACAAAAATCATTGAGCTGTTTTCCTCAACTTATCTGACTATATATATATATATATATATATATATATTTCTCAACCATCATTGTTCCATTGTCTTCGAAGAAAGAAATTTTGAAGTTTTCCGTCTCTTCTTTCTCTTTTTCTTTCCTTTTTTCTTATGTTCTTCATCTTTTGGTAGGTAAAAGATAAGCAACAAAATAAAGAAAACATATAATACTCTGATGCAAAGCAATGATGGATGCATTCATGCAATGTTAATATTACTATCCTTTTCGTGTGATTCTTGAATATTGATACTATGATAATGGATATGATTTATTGACTCCACCTTTTCTTTACAAAAAAATCAAAAGCAGGGGAAGTTGAAAGAGGATCAAGGAGCATGCACTCAAGATGGAACTATCGATTGGCATGGCCGCCCTGCAATCAAAGCAAAATCAGGACAATGGACTGCTGGAATTATCATTCTCTGTAAGCTCCCCAAATTTTCACTACTAAATAAATAGATAATCCAATGATGAATATCATTCATTAGACTTCATTTAAATCCTTCCAAGTCAGCATAATTTACAAATTTCTCCCACATTAGTTTCTTCCTTCCTTTCTTTCTTATACCCTTTTTCCCATTCTTTTCTTTAATGATAAACATAAGGCTTGGCCACTTTCCAAAGATCTTTCACTGCTTTTGATCTCACTTGGATACATGGGTCCAATATATCCATACTGGGGCAAATCTCCATCTTAATTATTCTATCTTTTTGCTTGCTCCCAACGCACTAAAAGAATATACATCACATTTACAAAGTTTTCCTTATCATACCCTTCAAACCATGTGTTAAAACAGTACCAAAAATGTATATAATTCACCGTTGGAAGGGATATGAGAAAGAGGAACTATCTGTGACAGAGCTTCTTTAGGATAAGCTATCAAAAAGGGCTGGAGAGAAGTGAGAGAGGGAGGCGGAGTTTTTCTTCTCAGTTTCCAGAAAGGGGGAAAAAGACAATAGGAATGAAGAAACGTGTAAGGTTTGGAACTGAAAATCCAAAAACAAGTGTTTAAGCTGGTTGCATGTTTCCATGAGCAAAAGGGGGTTAGCAGTTTGCTTTGGGTTTTGCCACTTTTTGCTGAATTCCCTCGACTAGACGACATGCCCAACGGAAAACAAAACCACTGAGAGAGGGCATGCAATTAAGGCAAAGACGTGCCTGGCACGTAAACAACCCTCCTGCTTTTGCATGACGTGGGTTCTTGCCACGTGTCCTCTATCAATAATAACATACAAAATTAGGGAAAAAAAAAGTTTTCCAATTTCCACACGGTTGAATCTCTAATGCCTACAAAAAGAGAAAAAAAAATCATATTTAGGTGTAAAAGAATTAAAAAAGAAAAATACAACTTATTAAGTATTAGCTAGGGTAGGCAATTAATATGCTAGCGCTCGAATAACTTTTGGCGTCCTAATTACTTTAATCTTAGTCTTTCATTTTATTGATGTGGAATGCATGTGTTAAAGTCGAGTAATTAGACATTAATTAGAGCTTATTCATGCAGTTAAGCTTTTACTAGAATCCTTTCGTGTAAATGATTTTTTTTCCTTTCATGCAAATGATTACATAATGGACTTTACTCATATAAAAAAATCAAGCATGAAATGAAAACATATATATTAGTTCGGGATTTATGTTTCATACATTGTTAATAAATAAATTCTATATATTATCATTAAATCAAATATTATCATTGCGTTAATAACAAAATTATAATTTTAAAAAAATTTATTTAAAAAGATTGTTTAAATTTTTAGTTTTTACATAGTTATGAAGCGATTAAGTGATAAAATATAAATGGTGTACACTAACATCACATTAAATATGAAACCGAGCTACAACACCTACAGCAAAAGGCAGGCCCGTTTCTTAACCATGTTGCCCACTGATTATATTAGGTTAATGACTTGACAAATTAGTTGAAATAATACTAGTGGAAGAACCAATTAAGAAAGAGACCTAACCGTATATATAAAGATTGAACATGGACACGTTGCCAGTAGCTATTGCTCTTCCTTGTTTTTCTTTCTTTGGTTTCATGGAATAAATATTTTACTTTAGCTCAGATTTGATTTTTGGAGCCAGATGGCAGTCTACATGCTCCCAATTAGTGTACTTTTCAAGTTGCTAAATTTGTGATATCAATGCACATGAATGGTGAAAATTATACCAAAGAAGCTCCGATCCAACCCTTAAAAGACCATGACATTCAAGAATGATTTTTACATAAGAGAGGGATGAGTTCATCAATTTGCACATGCAAAGAAAACGATAGGTTACTCAAGAGTTGGGTGTTTGATCTTGACTAATATAGATTCTGGTGGTGAGATGCGACTATTATTGAATGCTAGAAGAGTATTTGAAAGCAACCTTTAGAAGATTCGTACGGTTTTAGGTTTCCTTCCTTAACCTAACTAGGTATCCTGAGGGAACCTTCCTCATGATCTTGATGTGAAAGCCTCTTACTCTCTCACGACTACCAGTATTATCTTAGTACCTTGTAAAATATCAAGGTTTTTTTTCTTTTTTTTTTGGGGACGAATGTCTCATTAATGTTTTTTTTTTTTTCAATGAATTTAACCAGTGAACCAAGGTCTGGCTACCCTAGCTTTCTTCGGGGTCGGCGTGAACTTGGTGCTTTTCCTGACAAGAGTGTTGCGGCAAAACAATGCTGATGCTGCTAACAATGTTAGCAAATGGACTGGAACTGTCTACATCTTTTCCCTGGTTGGTGCTTTTCTCAGTGATTCCTACTGGGGAAGATACAAAACGTGCGCCATCTTTCAAGTCATCTTTGTTATAGTAAGCAACTTATCTCTCAACCTTTCATCATTTCTATTCAAGGGCTGCATAAACTTAAAAGAGTAGAAAACAGAGTAAAATCATTTGGTCATGATCTTGCTACTGCATTCTAATTGTGTATACCTACATTTGTCTCGAATGGCAGGGTTTGGTTTCGCTATCGCTATCATCATACCTTTTCTTGATCAGACCAAGAGGCTGCGGTAATCAAGAAAATCCATGTGGTTCACATTCGGGCTTGGACATTACGCTATTTTACCTTTCCATCTACCTAGTTGCACTAGGAAATGGAGGGTATCAGCCTAACATTGCTACATTTGGGGCTGATCAGTTTGATGAGGAAGACCCCAAGGAAGGGCACTCCAAGGTGGCCTTTTTTAGCTACTTCTACCTAGCTTTGAACCTGGGCTCCCTTTTCTCCAACACCATTTTAGGGTACTTTGAGGATGAAGGGATGTGGGCACTTGGATTCTGGGCGTCCGCAGGCTCTGCTCTTGCAGCACTTGGTTTGTTTCTGGCAGGAACAACCAGGTACAGGCACTTCAAGCCCAGCGGAAATCCTCTCTCCAGGTTCTTTCAAGTCATTCTAGCTGCAACAAAGAAATGCAGCATTGATTTGCCACCAGACGCAGACGACTTGTATGATGTGGATGGAAATGATTCTTCCATGAATGGCAACAGAAAGATTCTCCACACCAATGAATTCAAGTAAATTTTAAAACATAAGCCATGTTTGGAAATAAACCAAATGCAAGATTATATAGATTATACATAATGCTAATTATTAATTAATCTTGTGTAGGTTCCTGGACAGAGCAGCGTACATAACTACAAGGGATGTTGATGACCAGAAGAAGGGCATTTACAGCCCATGGCGTCTCTGCCCTGTTACACAAGTAGAAGAAGTCAAATGCATACTAAGACTACTCCCAATTTGGCTCTGCACCATAATTTACTCGGTGGTCTTCACACAAATGGCCTCTCTCTTTGTTGAACAAGGTGCTGCAATGAAAACTACCATCTCAAACTTCCGGATCCCTCCAGCAAGCATGTCCAGCTTTGACATTCTCAGCGTGGCACTTTTCATATTTCTTTACCGGCGAGTTCTTGATCCCCTGGTGGGAAGGATAAGAAGGAAGGATTCCAGGGGACTTACCGAACTTCAAAGGATGGGCATTGGCCTTGTTATAGCAATATTGGCAATGGTTTCAGCTGGAATTGTGGAATGTTACAGACTAAAGTATGCCAACAGAGACTGCACGCATTGCGAAGGCTCAAGCTCCTTAAGCATCTTTTGGCAAGTCCCCCAATACGCATTTGTAGGAGCATCTGAAGTTTTTATGTATGTTGGCCAGCTGGAGTTCTTCAATGCACAAGCGCCAGATGGGTTGAAAAGCTTTGGCAGTGCCCTTTGCATGACATCGATCTCGCTAGGGAACTATGTTAGTAGCTTGCTTGTGACCATGGTGATGAAGATCTCAACCGAAGATCACATGCCAGGATGGATCCCAGGCAATCTCAACAAAGGTCACCTAGATAGGTTTTACTTCCTCTTAGCTGGCCTGACAACAATTGACTTGCTTGTCTATATAGCATGTGCCCGTTGGTACAAGTGTATCAAGCTGGAAGGAAAAACTGCAGCAAACGATGAGCACGGTAGCTTTAAAGTGTGATGTATATCCCATGCCAAAACGCATAATAACAGTATATATTAAAACAATAATCAGAGACTGGGTACAGGGATAGTCACCAGCACTTTGTTGAGAGTTTATGTCTAAAGAAAAGTGGGTATTCTGAGAGAGAAACCGTTTTTCCTCTCAACTCTCTTAAATCCCATCACTTAACACAGTTTTTCTGTCCTAGATGTTGAGTCAGAGAGCACATCAAGGCGGGAATTAAATTATGTGCTCCAAGGCTGTTCAGTTCTAACTGGATAATTGTATCTCTTCGTAAATTGCTAGATGTTCTCAGCAGAAGAGAGTTAACTCTCTTGGACATCAATGAAAGTGCCCTTCTCCTTCTAGATATAACTTCTATCAAACGCTTTTCAAACCTACATTATTTGGCATCAATTAGCACTAACAAATTAATTACCAGGAAAGTTTTGTTTGATAAACAAATGAAGAGCAATTCATGGTCACAAAAGCTTGGTTATAGAAATTATGCTGGATGTCAGCACAGAAAACATTGGCAGCAAGTGCATCCACAGGTGAGTTTCAATCGTAAATGACTCATAAATTGTGACCCAATGAAGGTAGCGATAAGGACAGTTCAATTGGGTTTTCCTACCTCAGAAGAATGTCCTGATACGAAGCCATAGCACAAAGATGCAGAGTCATGAGAGGCAGAGTTCGACTTCCAAGGTTACTTTCTATATTAGGATACCTTCAAGTAGTTCAGACATCCAACAGAAATAAGGGAGAGAAGTTGTTCTGGCTTTTGTGGAACTGGAGCAGGGAAGTGCTATTCTAAGGATTCAGGTCAAGCATGAACTCATCAAGTTTATCATAACATGTTACCTAAGTGAGCACTCGTCTGTTACCATAACCAGAATGCAATAGGATGCCTTTGCCACATCTGAATTCTTTTATCAACCAAAATTTCCTTCAGATGAAACATTTCAGTGAATAACTAGATTTTGTGCTTTCAATTTCCTTTACCCAAAAAGAAATTCTGATTATTACTTGGACAAAGTTACAACATTGTATACAAAAGCTAAAACCAAAACCATGTCCATTGTGTATTACCTACTCCTTAGTAACTTCTATCACAAGAAAAAGTGTCTTCACTCTTCCAAACATAGAATTATGCTTGGACTTTTCGAACTTGGATGTGATGGGTTGATTCCCGACGCCAGATCGGTTGCGCTCCACTTTGGACTAGAGTAACATGCTCTCCCTCCTTCACCAAATTCTTGTCCTAAAGCATTGACAAATTGTATGAGAAAAATGTTTAACCATGTAAAGTAATGATCAATAGGAAAACCACTCAATGGCTGTGTATTAGTGGCAAAGGCTCTGGTTGACAAAATACAAATCTCACTGCAGTTTTAGTCCATCTGTGAAGGGCATGAAAACTCATACCATTCATTCTTGAACCACTGGCCTTTTACCTCTTTACTCTCAGGTATGTCTTAGCCCATACTAAGGGATAGCCAGCTCATCGCCTGCATGTCTTGTTTTGACTAAGCCCCCTAAATTGGCTCCACAACAGCTAGAAACTATTCTAGGGTGCCAGGTAGGATAGCCATCCATTAATCCTACCCTCAAGATGGAAAATATTTTCTTCAATAAAAAGGCACTTTTAAGTACTAACCATTAACAGCTTGAGTGCTCGGGAGAAGGTCTCCTCTGCATCATCTGAAAACTGCATATATATGGGCATGACCCCTTGATAAAGTGCCAGTCTCTGCTTAATCCTTTCCCTGCCAAGAATGAAAATTATTGCACAAAATTGAGAACAGGGATGGAAACAAGTTCTAAATGATTATCAATTAGAAAATCTTTGACCATATCTGCAGTTAATCTGGCAAGAGATTGTCAGGAATAATTTCCATAAGGCAGTTTTACCAAACTTGAACACTAGCATTTTGTTGCACAACAATGTATATGATGCAAACAAACATGATACAAAAATTATTCACCAAGCACAAAGTACATCAAAAACCAAATCCAAATAATAGGAAAAGAGTAGTTTATGTTGTACAGCTACTGTAACTCACTCATTCGTGAAGGCAAAGATTGATGAGGAAGGACGGTAATGACTTAATAGTATAGCCATGGATCCTGTCCTTGTAAAGACAATGATTGGCGTGTTAAGGGTGTTGGCCATAGTTGTGGAATGGAAAGCAAACATTTCGCCCATATGACTCTACAAAAGAATGCCCTCAATGTGGTCAGATTAGAGAAGGATTTTGACAAACAAGGGATTAGAGATAATGAAAAGTAAAAGAACTAGAAAGGGTAAAATCTTTCAGCTCTCTTCAGCCCTATGTCATATACCCCTATAATCTACAGGCAACATGAAAACACACACAACCTTGCATGACATGTAGCCGATTCCAAAGACTGATTACCTTGTAAGCATTAAAACGAACTGGAGGCATAATGCTGACTGGAAGACTTGACTCGGTCCTCAACGCCACACTGTGCATAACTTTAACAGCTTTAATTGGATACCTTCAGTTGATGTCATGAATGATAAAATTAGTTACTAAATTTTAGAGATGTAGAAACCAAAAAACAATATCATGAGGTAAATGTTAGATTAAGTTATCTAAAAAGAAACAAGATCAACAAATATTATAATCTAACATGAATGGACCAGCTAATGTCAACACAGAAATTGAAGCAATTGAGGCCCTGCATTCTTAATGATGATAAATCAGAGCATTCGGATGACCAGGTCATCTAAAATCTGCCAGATGGCTTCTCACTGGAGCTTTGCCCATGTAAGGCCAAATATTCCGATATGTTCATGCTATTTAAAAGCCGTCAAACAAAATGATGAACCTTGGATATACAAGGAACAATAAATATGGAATATAATACACTAGTCCACAACATAATGAAGGCATCCACAATTCTTGCAGAAGCAGGTAATCCTACTAGCATCTAACAATTAACTGATATTTCAGCTTGCAACTTCCTAAACTTATTACTGGTACCTCTATTCTAACACACCTCTATTCTAATACAAATAAATGAGGGGCAAAAAAATGGAAGAGTTTTAAATATAGTATATCCTGGAAATATATGCAAAGACCGATGAGTTTAACAACTTTTAGTCAAGTTAACTCACTTTCCATGTGCAGTTTCTCCAGAAAGCATAATTGCATCAGCACCTTCTCGAACAGCAATTGCGATGTCAGAAACTTCAGCTCTTGTTGGTGTAGGATGATTAATCATGCTTTCAAGCATATTTGTTGCCACTATTACAGGTTTATGCATACTACGACACCTTCTAATGATGTCTTCCTGTTAGAGTGACAACAATACAAGCTGTTATGTATGGAAATGGAAAATGATATTAATCCTAGAATCTAAACTTTACTTGTCTGGGCTGGACATAATAGCGCTATTGTCTATGACTCTGTAAGCCCCTCAAAAACAAATTATACAAATGGTTCTAAAGCCATTTAATGGTTTCAAAATCTACCTCATTGTATGATTCATGATTTTTTCTTTAATAGACCTGAAATTCAAAATGATCATTTTATTTGTTTACTAAGTTTACCATTGATCAACCTGACAGTCATACCCTGTTACATACTTAACTTGATCCTTCCAAAAATTTCTCAATTCCTGAGAGTATTGTGTTGACAACATTTTAACATTCAAACAATAGCACTTCATTCAAATTTTTTTTTTTTGAAAAAAAAATGATAATTGCATTTCTGTTAGACCTATATTCTCATATAGAGCAAAAAGGTGACACATATCAACACTTAAAATTACCTGCAATAAAGGGACCTCCTCAATTGGAAGTTCAGCTCCAAGGTCTCCACGAGCAACCATTGCCTATAATGTTCATGAGAACAGTCAAGTTTCAATTGAGAATCATACAGACATCATTCGTCCTCATAATGCTTTTGGAGACTATAAACAAATTCCAGAGAAAGCAAGAATATCAAAACAAACCCCATCAGAAGCAGAAATTATTGAGTGAAGATTTGGTATAGAATCAGCACTTTCAATTTTCACAATAACGTGAATGTCTGCATTGCAGCCTACAAGAGAGGTGGTGACAATACAGTTAGAAATGAAGAAAGCACAATTTATGTACACCCTTCATAATTTAACTGGAAACTACAAAAAGCCTTACCTTCCAGATAATCCTTCAACTCATGGACCACTCTAGCATCCTTCACAAAAGAAACAGCATAAAAATCAACTTGGTTGTCCACCCCAAATTTGATATCTTCCCAATCTTTGTCTGTAAACATGAGGTCACCATTCAAAATTTTGATTAACAAACAATACCAAACAAAACAGAACATGTTTAAGGAAGTAAAACTTCAAAGCAACACCATTACATCTAAAACAGAAAATAACCTGTTATTGATGGCAGAGTTGCACTTTTTCCACGCACATTTAAATGGCGCCTTGATTTTAGTTCTCCGCCATCAACTACTACACACTTAACCAAATCCTTTGTCTTTGCCTTCACAGCTAACGACATCATTCCACCTGGCATGTAAAGACACAGAGCAACTCATTAAGTTACATGTACGAGTAAAAACCTGACAAAAATGTGTTTTTGATTAGTGAATACTTACTAGATACACTCCTTTGGATAGAAGTTTAATTACAATGCTTAATAAAGAGAAACATATCATGACAACAATTTTAACGACATAACCAATTTGTCAGGTTTTTTCAAAGTACTCATACATTAAATACACAACCAACAAACAGAAAGACGACATAAAAAAGATCATGTCTATTCCAAGAGGAAAACGATAATAAAACAATTGATGGCATCTTCGAGAAGAACAATTCATAGCATTTATTTCAATTGGTTCTAACTATACTGCCATACATTCAAAACAAAGATTCTATAACAAAAGACAAATCCCAACTTACACACACAATCTAACTCATGCACCAATTAGGGGCACCAAAATGGAATCTATTCTCACCATCTACCAATAGTATGTCTCCAACCTCCACATCGTTCACAAAGCCGTCATAGTTTACGCTAACAGTATTTTCTGAGCTAACTCCTCTTTTGATGGTGAAATTAAACTCTTGTCCCTCTTTAAGCTGTATTGGTTGGGGCACATCGCCACTTCTAACCTCAGGACCCTATATAAACAACAAATCAACCTTATCCCAATTAATGGCCAAAAAAGCTTTAATTCCCAATGTACAAATGGAAAACAAAATAGATAGTTGGAAACCAAAACAGCTAATTAAAGTTGGGTTTTGCTAAAACTTTCCTTAAATGCCATGGTTAATGTTACTTTTTAAAGAAAGAGTATCATCGCTCAATGCATTGGGAATAACTATATTAACCGTAGATTGCTTCATTTAACATGAAAATATGTCTATAAATGGATCGAATACTGAGGCAATGATTAATAACTTAATCGATACCTTAGTGTCCAACATAATGGCAATGACTTTGTCTTCAAATTGAGCATTGTATTCCTTAACGAGATCAATGGTTTTCTGATGAGAAGAATGATCTCCGTGGGACATATTCAATCGAGCCACATTCATTCCAGCCTCAGCCAGTTTCCATATCATTTCACGTGAGCTCGTCGAAGGACCGATTGTGCAAACAATCTTGGTTTTCCTCCGAGAACTCGAGTTCATTTTCACTTGGCCTAAAGCCCCGACGTTTAAGAGCTCAACCGTCGGGTTCAGCTTGTCCTGAAAAATTAAACAATTGAAAACAACATCCAAAAAAGAAGTGAAAAAAAGTGGTAAGGAAAAAGAAAAGGTAACTGACGGCGTTTAAACGGCCGTTTGAGGAGGTAAGAGTGTCGGTTTGAGCTGGAGTGATCTTCATGGATCTGATAGAAAAACTTGCATCTGCTTCACGGAAAAAGAGACGTCGTTTAGTCCGATGAATCCCGGATTCGAACAGAGAATGATCGGTAACGTTGCGGACAGACGATAAATCGGCGGCGGCGATGGAGGCAGCGTCGGTTAAAGAAGTAATCGTCGCCATTTGGAATTTGTTTGTGTTGTTCGGTTTGGAAATGGAACAGAAGAAGAAGAAGAAGAAACTGAACTCCTGAGAAAAGAGAGAGAGAGAGAGGAAAGTGACAGGTGGAGATTTTTAAGCAGACAAAAATGCCAGGAGCAGAGTGTTTGGCTGCTAACACACACACTTGCTCTCTCCAGATGCAAGACAGTTACGACTTAGGACTCGTTCTTCTCTGGTAAGTGTTTGAGGCGGGGAACATAAAAAACCAGCAAAGTGAGTCCCACTCGCGTCTCGAACTCCTTTTATGAAGAAATTAATTCCTTTCCCCTCACATTAAAGTGAAAACATCATTTGCATTTTTATACTTTGTAATGTCAAAAAGTTCAAATAAATCATACAAAGTAATTAGTGTTGCGTACGCTCGCTACGGAGCGAGTGGCTACAAGATTACTGGGGTGCCACGCGGCCACACCCTTGGGCACGGAGATTCTTTCTCTCCTCCCTATGAATCAAAGGAGAAAAATATCGTTACACACTATCTGCTTTACAACTCTATACGCAATGGCCGCTCGATCTTTGCCACATCTACCGGGCCTCCATCGAACGGATCAAATTCCAATACGTAACAACGTCAGTATGATATATCGGAGAGGGAACCCCTCATCTGGAAAGACAGAGAAGCTACTAAGTAATAGACACGTGGCCTTCAGCTGAAGCGAGTCCCATCTTTATCGGTATTCACTTCAGTACACTCAAGAGTCAGGTGTTATTTGGGACGCCAACACTGGGGATATTCTTCGCGTAAAGCGTTATTGGTCACGCGTTCCACGTCCTTTCACAATTAGCCAATAAAAAAGAAATATGAAAAATCATTTTTCACATATCATATTTATTTATTATATTTTTAAATTATCATTTTAAATATTTATTAATAATAAATATTTACTTAGGCCCACCGGGAAGCCTGGAAGGTGTATATTTTCACAGTAGTATTTCTAGTACCTAGGCCCACTTGGAAACCTGGAAGGTGTATATTTTCCCATAAGCATTTCAAGTCCTAGAGGACCACAAGAAATCAAGCGGATACCCAGGGAGTCACCAATATCCTTAATCTCCATCTGCTCTTCTCCCATGCTTAGCAGAGAAAATTGTACCTGGAATTGGGGTCGTTCTTGATGTAAGCCTTGGAATCACATCAACAACCAAAAGGAATTCTTAGTAGTAGCTACATGTTCAGGCATGGGATACATCAAAGTATTCTGTTTTAGTTAGATAGTTTGCCATTGAGGCTTAGCTTGGGTGGCAGTTTTGAGTTCAAAATCTAAGAGATTAAACATTACTGCTCTCTTCTTGTACACAAACCAAAAATAGAGCAGTGTCTAGATATCATCCATGCACTAAACTTATTGACATCCGTGATAAACTCAGCCATGTCCTCTATTAAGCATGAATATGCTGTCTGCAAATAGCTACCCACATATTTATAACTAATTAATTAACTGTTTCTACAAAATTTTGAATCAAATGAACAAAACGAAATAAAACCGCAAGCTTGAATCACGTTCTTCACTGAAACACCTAAACCCACTTATCCGTTTTTCTCTGTCATTTAACATCCTTTAGTGCTGGGATTTTGGAGGAGAAGGGAGGCAAAACGAGCCCAGACACTCATTATTCATGTCTTTAAATGTGGCTATCTTTCTTACTGGAGGCTTTAGGTAGTTGCGCATATGCATCCACTAGAAGCCGTGGCCATCAAGGAGATTAGAAACTCCAAAACATAGGGTTGGAATAGAGAGAGAAAAAAAAGTCACGAAACCAGAGATATGGCAGTAAGAGTGGGCCAAAAATGTGTGACAGTTTGAATTTGATGAAAACAAGAAACACAAGCACAAAAAGTAAAGCAAGTATAACTGTAGGGGCACTTGGTTTAAAAATAACACAAAGCAGGTGTTAGGGGAAACACGATATTTCAAGGTTGCAGTGGTTCTTAGTTTAGCTACATGAAACACAAGTAACTATAGCCAAACCAAGATTCCTCTTAACATGAAAATTAGAAATATATCTATATTATCTATACCTGAGCTGAACATAGAGGGACTCCTCTGGCTTTAAGGTAATCATAAATCTTTACAAGCAGTTTGGATCCATGATTGCAAGGCTACCTTGGTAATGATTATTCCAAGATTTTGAAAATAAGAAAAATAGTTGATTGAACAAAAATATCTCTTTACAATTTCAAAAATTACTTTATAAAATAATACTAAACCCATTATTTTCTCTCTCTCTCTTCCTCACTCCTTCCCTCTTTAATGCAATTCCATTTTTACAGCTTTTGATTACTGCAGGCTCGCTCCATTTTACAAAAATACCCCTTTGCAAAAAAATTTTTACTTCATTAAAAATATAGAAAACGAAAATATTTAAATATTATTTAATACATTTATATTATTTTGATATTATTTAAATTTAATAAAGAATATATTTTATCTTTTAGTATTAAATATTATTTAAGTATAAAAAAGGTTTAATTATCTTTTAATACAAAATATTATTAAATTATAATAAAACTATGTTTGCATTTTGGTGAAAATATTATTTAATTATAGTAAACCATATTTTGATTTTATTACCTATTATTAGAGTATTTTTATCTTTTGACAAAAAAAACTCTTTAATTTTATTAAAAAGTATTTTTGTCATTTACCACATTTTCCTTGATTATTCTTAAAAATATTCTTACCAACTAATCTTTGAAATAAATCATAATAATAATTCATATTCCATTTCATTCTTATACACCAAACTATATAATAGTTATTATTTCTTTATGCTATTCTTATGAAATAGTTATTTTATTCCCTTTCTATTCCCTTCCGCAAATTAAGTATGCCCTTTGCAAAAACCTTTCTAAATTTTTAAGGAGATATTTTTACAAACTTAATTTCATTTCAAAAACTTATTTAATTAATTTTAATTTTTTAATTTTGTCATTTCAAAATAACGATTAATTTTAAAATTAACAGAACGAGAATGTAAACAAAAAAAAAAAGCTTTGATCATTTGAAAATTTCAATTTTGTTCTCATTTCTTTTTCTCTCAAAAGCTTCATCTAAAGATAATTCAACTTCTTGTGGATCAATTGTTTATTTTAAATGTTTTGCGAATGTCGCTACTTCAAGATTTGATCGGAGCTCTTCCATTTGCTTCTTCAAGTTGTTGCCATATGCTTTGACCGTGCTTAACGGGTTCTCGACCTATGAGGGGAAGTGATGAAGAGAGTGGAAGCTAACAGGAGACATATGCTTTGCCATGTGCTTTGACCATGCCTAACAAGCTCATATATGAAAGTCTTGTACATATATGCATCCACAAAATTCGTGTCGAAACAAGACTTGAAAACTATTTGGAGCGTTTTCTTCAAATTTCGCTTCGAGAATCTATAACTTAACTCAAATTTCAAATTTCGCTTCAAATATAAAATTGAATTAGATCATCCAACTTCCTATTCTCTCAATTATCTTCGCTACCTCTAACAATCAATGCATCAAGATAACTTCAATATTTGAAGTCCATCTTTATGTATATATATATATATATATATATATATATAAACAATCGATCTAAATCTTCCATGCATATCTAAATAAATTTATGAAGTAGTTTTCATAATCACTTGTACAATATTTTTGGTACATGAGCACCATTTTCAACAAGCATATCATCGAATGTGCAATTTATTAAATATTAGTCAAATATCTTTTTTTATATAATTTTGTAATTTTTTTTTATTGATATGTTTAAATTTACAATTTTAAATATAAAATTGAATTAGACCATCCAACTTTGTTTTCTTAACATTTATGTTGAGCGCTAATTATTTCTGATTTTAAAACACAAATGTAAAGAGTCAAAGTGGATCGGAATAGATAAATTCTTTTAAAAATCAATTAATTCAGTTAATGAAATTTTTTGATCGACTTAACTCAATGAGAGAGAAATACGGCACGCTGGGTTCATAAGTTTGGACAATGCAAAACATATAAACCCAAAAGCAAAGACGAGATTGGTCGCAGGCCCAAGTCATAGTGGAAACAGTAACAGAAGCTGAGGAAGTTAGGGGTTTCTTGAATTAAACAAAGAGTCCAACCTAGAGAAGTTTTTTGGGCCCATCTTCACTCACAGAGTTTGAGACTTAACATGGTTCTCCTTGACCTTGTCTGCGGGAGAATTGGCCAATCGCAATGATGAATTGGGCATTAGACTCGTTCCTTGAAACATGAGGCTCCTACCGTCTTGTCTTTCCGAAGTCCGAAACCAATAAAAACAATCACTTTGGCAACAGATACAGCCGTACAGTATTAATCTCTCTCTTTCTGCAATTTTTTTCTTTTGTTCCATAACCTGCGAACACGAAGAAATAGAGCGACTCGGAAAAATGAAGCTCTCACTGAAGCTCCAAGATGACCAAAACCCTCGCCTAAAGGCCAAAATACCCATTTCCATATTTAGCCAGCCCTTCATTTCTAGCCTCACCACCACCACCCCAACCACCAGCAGAAACAAATCCTCTCAAGATACCTCCTTTTCTCTCTCCACAAATTTCCCTTCTGGCCCTTCTCTCAAACTGTTATATGCTCCCTCAACGTCCCCTAGCACCACAATTCCTTTCTCTCTTTCTCTGAAGTCTGGTCTGGCCTCTTTGGCTCACCAAAAGATTCCCCTCTTGTTTTCTCTGCTCAATTTTCTCTTTCATCCACTAAACCTGGAACTGTGATCCCCACTTTCTCTCTCCATTTCAAGCCCCAATTCGGCAACTTTGCTCTTCACAAGGCCACTTCATCAAACCCTAGCCTTGAACCAGATTCTGGGTCTGACTCCATTCCTGGAACCCGGTTCCAATCTGGGTCAACTTCAAATTCTGAATTTGGAAATGGGTTTGCCCTAGATGGGTCATCAGTTTGGCAAGAAGTGAAATTGGAACCTCGTAGTGGAGTTGATGATGGTCTTGAAACCTCTAAGCTTGGCTGTGGAAAAGGTTATCATCAAATGATGGGTTCGGTACAGATAGGTCATTGGTGAGGGAAGATGATAAGAAAGCTGGGGTTTTTGGTGGAATTGCTGTTAGAGCAAGAACATTGTTTCCTGTGACAAAAAGAGGGGTGGTGAATTTGAGGTGGGCTGTGAATTTGCCTTCGGATGTGGGGTCAAAAATGCCATATTTGACGGTAAACAAGATTGGGATTGAGAGGGTCGAGGAGGTTAAGGAAGTGAAGGAAGTGAAGAGCAAGAGTATTGAAAGTAATGTGGATGATTTGGAATTGTTGAAAGGTATGTATTCATGGATGAAAAGGGATTTGGAAATGTTGGACAATGAGAATAGGGAAATGAAGCAGTGTCTTCATGATATGAGACTTGGGGTTTCAGCTAGGAATGTTCGTAGGGAAAGTGAGGGAATTGGGAGGAGGGTTTCCACACCTTCTGTGGAGAATTCAAACGAGTTTGAGCGATGGAGGGGCAAGAAAAGTGTTGCTGACGACAATGTGGAAGAGAAGTGAAGAAGAGTGTAAACAAGATGAGTGATGTGGAAAGTGAATTGCAGAAAGCTATTAAGGCTGCATCGAGTTAACGAGGTTTGAATTGATATTTGCTATGTATCATTTCCTTGCTTGTCCCTTTGAATGTTGTATATAGTGATTGAGCCTTTTGCTGTATGTAAAATGCGAGCTTTTGCTCTATTTAGGGATTGAGCTTATGCTCTTTAACTAAGACGATGCTACTCAGTGTAGTTATTCAGGGTAGTTTAACACTTTAGTTTCAAAGCATTTAAACTCCTCAGTGAATGGTAATGATTGCAGCAATGATGGATTCCATGGATTCTTCCTTTATGATAGAGTAATGAATATCATCGTTTGAGCATTAATCTGATTATGAAACTGTTTGGATCATCTGTGATGGTAGTTTGGCGTGGTAGATGGTGCAAAATTTGCCATGTTCAGTTCCTGAGAAGCTGATTCTATTTGGATACTAGCTGGTTTCTTCTTAATGCATATGGTAGACACTCTAATCATTTGATGCTCTCTCTATGTTAGTTGCAAGTTTCAGAAATAAAGCAATGAACGGAAACCATAGATGGAAGTTCCTTTGCCTTTGATCACAGAGGCCCTACGTGCCTTTGATTTCAGAAATAAAGCAATGAACCTATAACAGACGGATGGAAGGTTGTCAGTGATTAAAAGAATTGATTTCATTATCCTTTTTAGCTTTATCTATAACAAAACAAGAAATGAACACTCAATTCAGTCAAAAAATGATAATAGAAGAATCGATTGTAATAATACTCCAAATACCACCCTCTGGAGGTAAATTCATTCATTTCTATTCTTGCAGTTGATGCTTGCTACATATCAACTCCTCTTATTTGATCAAAGACAGTTATTTATCAACCCTAAACAACTACTCAATCCTTCTAATCTCAAAGCTGACCGGAAGGGTTGTCCATTGGGTGGTAAACATGGTAACTGGGCGGAAGAGTGATGCCAAATGTAGCACAATAACCTTTAACTTGATTACCAAATTCAGGAGTGAATCTTCCACGGTTAAAAACCCAAATCTTGCACCTGAGAGACAGACCTTGGATTGCTTCACAGCATTCACGACTGAGGCTTACCTTCTTTTCAACCAAGGACGCATAAACATCATGCAGGCACCCATCTGGTTTATTAATTTGTCCCCAACAGAGCCATGGGTTTGGCATGTATCGCTCTTCCCATCCAACAACCGAGAAAGCAGGCGTGATAGCCATGGCAAATGCCAGGGTTAGGAGGAGCACAAGGGTCTGTTGAAATGAACCCATCGCAAACAGACAGAGACAGGTTGGTTTCTTCAGAGATCTTTGTTTTCTTGGAACAAAGGAAGGTTTTTAGCAAGGGTTTTGGGTTGGAAATTTATAGAAGTTCTTAAATTACGGAGCTTGAAGTAAACGTTGTATATTGCCAAATTAGTCAGGTTGCAGCCATGAATGAAGGTAAGTTCAAAGGACCTTGAATTTGTTGCAGTTTCTTGTAGAAGTTGCTGTTATGTAAAAGAATGCTGGTCATTTAAATGCCATTAATAAAGGTAATTATACCATGAAAGACCTTTAGTCAGTTAAGATGGTAGAATAATGTCTCACTTGTTAACAGTGTCGCTCGAACTTACACATAGATCGGTGCATAAAGATTCTCCTATTGCTGGGCTCAAAATGGGTCGAGTCACTGGAAAGTGGAAAATGCAAAGAGCAAGTGGGCTCATATACCGTATTGGGCTCAATCTCTTTCCAGTTATAGCACAAGCAATTGAGCCTCAAAGCTTTATTTTTTGGCTACTGATGGAGAAAGATTTCTGATTTGCAGAACAAAATGGCAACAGGTGGAGGAGGAGGTGGAAACGTGAAGGGGACAAGTAGCAGAGAAGGCACAGCAAAATCAATTGTGACTGAACAGATTTCCCAGGCTGTACAATCCACCTCCAATCTCCTCCACCTCATGCAACAGTCTTCTCCTTCTCAGGTATTTCTTCTTGTATTCACCTACTTTGTATACTACTACGAGTTATCAGGGTTACTATATTTATTCTGTTTCTGTTTGTAAATTTTAATAGCTCAATCAATTCTCTTTGCTTGAAGAAAAAAGAAATATTTTTGTTTCATAGTTTGACTTGTGATGTCAAGGATGAATCTGATGAAATGGGGCAATGGCGAAGTGGGTCGTGTCTTAGACTCTTAGTTGTGGATAAAAGTACTGATTTTTGGGTTGGGTTTTGGTTAGAATGATACTGTTTGAATGAAAATTTTGATGGGTTAGGATTTGTAGATGAAAGCTAATCATTATTTGATTGTTCTTTACAAAAAAAAAAGAAAAGAAATTGTCATCTTCCTGGCCTAAATTTCCCTCATAAGGAAGAAGCTTCTTGTCTATCATAGTCTTCACTTGTTAATTTTTTTCTTAATATGGGGCTTCAATGATGTGGACATGACCTACAAAATGTGTTTGTTTTATCTATAGTATATATTTCTTCTTATAATTTGACAGATTTTTCGGTCTTTGTCTTGCCTGGGGTCATAATTTAGTAGAGACTGTTTTTGCAATGAATCCCTAGCATCCATTTAATCACACGGAGGTGGGAAAATGGTAAATTACAATAAACTGATGGACTCCTTGAAGGATCTGACTTTGCACAAATACCTATCCATCTCCTGATATAGTGTCCAACAATGCTGCAAACTTGGTTAATGGCTCTTGGAATGCTTATCTTACAAATAGACAGTTGCTGAAGCAAATACTTGGATAGAAGATAAGCAAAATCATTGATTTTACAATTAGGGCAAGGTGTATATGGTGGTTGATGTGCCCATGCTGCTTGACTCCATCTTTTGATTTTGTTGGCTTGGTAATAATATCTTTGACCACTTTGTATCTGCAGACCCAACTAATGAAGCTTCCAAAAAATCTTTTGGCCAAAACCCCTACAATCAAGAATACTGGGCAGGTGTCTGATTCCTCCATACTGTATTAAACATATATATTAGATATCTATTGCAAAATTTTGAAATTTGATCTCTATCTTTCCTGTTTCATTGATGCAGATGTTAGAGCAGATGCCTAGGGTGGTTTCAGCGCTTGATGCTCACATTGACAGTGGATTACAGAGGTTGAAATCATGTACACCTTCTGCTATTTAAAATTACTCTATTTCTTACATACAAGAAACATTTTAAGTTGTGTTGCAGTTGGAGATCACTGGTCAGGGAATTGATAAGAATTCAAAAGGGCTGATTAATTTAATTTAGATAAGACGTAAAATTGCATGAAAAATGTGTAGGAAACGTTTAATAAAAGTGTAACTAAATCAAATAAGGAATAGATAGCAGTTAATGCCACTCAATGAAGATGCTGTTTACGTAATTACCTAGATGGATCCTCTACTCCCAGCTATTATTATGTGTATAAGGCTGACCATGAAATTAAAGAACTTGTGCAGAAAGAGAATTCCCTCTGTTACCTATTCTTAATAAGCTATAGGATTGTGTTTCCAATTTTCTTGGCTTATTTTAGTTACATATTCTGCAGTTTTCCGCATCTGAAAACAGTAATTCAGTTACTTGAAAATATGGAAAGCTGCCATCTTAGTTCACTGTCCCAAGCACATTTCTCACAAGGGGTATGGCCTCTCTCATGTTTACATGTATATATAATATCGCTCTAGGCTGAATTCTCATTTCAGTTAGAGCTGTTTGTGTTAATAACTTTTAATTATTTGTGAAATGCTTTAAAAGCTGGAGTTTCAGTTGATTTTCTTTCTGTGAATTCCATTTTATCCCAGGAATCTCAGCAAGCAAATCAGCATCCCAAGGTTGGTTCACCGCCCTAATATTCTAGCCATGCTACGGGGGTCTCAGCCATTAGTTTCTCTAGTCATGTCAAACTTTCTTACTGTAGCTACAACCAATTCTTGAGCGGTAACTAGTACATTAGTTATTGACTACTAGACTAGAGAATATGTTCTATGTACATCAAATGTCATAGTATTTCTCATTGCTGTCTGTATACATTGAATATGATAAGAGAATGGTTCCTGTATTGCTTTCTCCATAGCATTGGAAACACGTTTCAACTTTCTACCTTGTAAGGATGGCCACAAATTTTAAAGGGGAAATGAGCTGTCTCATCATTGTTTCCATTTTTATTTCTTCTTTTGAAACAAGGAGGCATGGATGCGCAAGCTACGGTCTTTCTCTCATTCATGCTTTGAATCATCGAGGGAAGGCAGTGTTTGCAGAAAGGTCAAGAAATGCTGGTTCTAGTATGGCTTTAGTGTTACTTATATCCCTAGATACATGCAATTAAAATGTGGTTGGGGTTTATGTGTGTGAAATGGATGAATTTAGCAAAAATCCAAAAAAAGAAAAAAAATTCTTCCCAGTGTGTATGATTATGTGAAAAATTCATTTCACCCTCCAAAAGTTTGAGAAAATCACTTCTCACACTTCAGCACAATGAGAAAATGATTGTGTGAAAGTGCATCTGAGCCACCGTAGCACACTATCAAACTGACCTGAGAATTTGAAGAGGATAAGTTCTTCAGTGTTATCCACTTGCCCAGCCAGCAACAAAACAAAAGATAATTTTCTACTTTGAGAATGAAACATACAAGGAAAGAAACCAATGACCTTGGATAGGGTTGCCAACTTGCCTTACCTGGTAATCACCAATTTCATCCTGTCATTTCCCTTTTTTTGGTACATAATCTGCCATTTCTTTTCTCTAATTAATTTTATCAAATAACATCATTGTCATGAATCTCAATTTTTTTATAATATTATTATGCATGTGTTTTTTTTTTTTTCAGAACGAACATCCAATTTAAGACCAATTGACAAAAAATAAAAAGTCCTTACAATATTTATAAAATCAAGATATTATCAATTTAACAAATATGGTATTAGCACCGTTTTAATACTTTTCTTTACATATAAGGATTAGGAACATATCATGTTACATGAATCAAGAAAAATGTAAATCCATTGGAAAAACCCAACAGAAGGGGAAGCGTCCATTTTAAAATTTTAAGATGTATAATTAATAATAAATAGAGAAAATTTTATTATATTTATATATTCCAAATATTTTCAATTTTACAGACATTTACCAAACTAACGCGTGTTAGACTTACACTGTTCTTTCCTCCTGTCCTATCTTAATCAAAGGAAAGCATGCCAAAAGAAATTCTTTTTCCAGTAACATAATGGAATAAATCAGCAGAAAAATTAGACTGGGAATTTCCTGGTCCAGAGAATCGTAAGCTAAACGTTTGACAAGGAAGAATCGAGATTGTAGCCTGTTCAAAGCTAATTCTTGCATCCACCGCCCAGTTGAACTCAACTCTTTCCACGTGGCAGTGGCCCCATAGACTGGTCCTTCTTTCGCCCTCGTCGTTCCATGTTTTTTATTCCAAAAGAATGTGAAACACATTTTTTCTTGCTGACTTTGACTCCCAAAACCCACGTCCAACCGTGTTAGCTTGGAATGTCCAATGCTTTAGTCATTTCAAATCACTTGAGAGTATATTTCTACAAAGTACCATACATATAACTTTAAAAAAAAAAGCCGAGTTAATGAATATTTTAACTCGATTTTATTTATTAATTGAATAAAATTTTAACTGTAATTTTATAAAGATTCATTCACATTATTAATTAAATTCAAATTTGTTCCTCAACCGTAATTAATTGATTATGTAAACAGAAAGAAATACGTTTAGTTTGATATAGAGAAGTTTAATTTTTATTCTTTAATTATAATCTAAATGAGATTAATTAAATACATGAATTTTTTATTTTTTAACCTCTCTCCATCTCCCTGTGTCTACCTTTTTCTTTACCTAATAAATTTCTAAATAAAGCACGTTCTCTAGTTATGATAAATGGTAACAAAAAAGTTGTCTAGGTTCAATTCCAGGAGAGGACTAGGCAAAATAGGAAACGGCGTCGTTGCTTTTACCATAAATACGCCACCTTACCATAAAAGAATGAAAGGAAAGGTGTTTATAAAGAGTAGCGTGAGACTCCAAGTGTGGTGGAGGAACAGTAGAAAAAAAAAAAAAAGGAGAAGAGAGCCACAACGCGTGGCCATTTCAATAGAATGCCACCCCACCTTCAACCCTTCCACCGCTCCTTCGCCGCCGCTTAAATTTTTCTCAAAACCGCCAATACCCGCGGACCCCAATTTACAGGAAAGGGTGTTTAGCGTGAAGAAAGAGAATGGTTTCGCTGTCGATTCCTTCGCCTGCTAAATCCTCGTCGTTTTTGTCGTCCTCTTCGTCTTCTCTCTTCGCTCGTTGCTCTCTTAGCCACAAGGGATTCGCTTTCAATGAGCCTCGTTCTCGTATCTGTGCTGCTAACAGCTTTGTAAGCTATATTTACTTCTTCTTTTGTTTTTAAGAAGAAAAGATATATTTACAATTTCTTTTTCTATGTCGTTAAGGTTCTGAAGTGAGATTTATTATCTTTGTTTATGGTTGTCTGTCTGTCTTTTTCTTTCTATTATTCTATAATTCTGTGTTCGTTTATGTATTTCTGTTGAAATTTAAAATTATTGGTATGTAATGTGCTTCACGTGTGGGTATGTAGTGAAATCGACAGTGCAACGTTTTCTTATTTATTTATTTATTTATTTTTGTTCGTTGAGACATTTGTTTTCCTTTTGATTCGTCAACAACTATTTTCCTGTAAAAGAAAAATTTTTCAACAAAAGGCAAAATTTTGGGTTTTTTTTTTTGTATTTTTGGAGTGATTTTAAGATTTTATTGATGTTGGTGCTTGCTCTGGCTTTTTTCTTGTTCTTTTTCTTTTTATATATATATACTAGAAATGCGAACTGCCTCAACCTTTGAATTATGGGAATGGGAAGCCAACCATTCCAATCCTTAATGAAAGGACACTGCCCAAGTTCTTGGAATCTGCTCGAATGGAAACGGCTGTAAACAGAAATGGCGCCAAGCTCAAACTGTTTTCTGGCACGGCCAATCCTGCACTTTCTCAGGTTATTACGTTACCATTTTGTTTAAACTGTATTGCTTTGTATAGGATTCTTTTGACTGGTGGCACTTTCAATAAGCATTTAGATAATGATAAGATTAATAAGTATTTCATGATGTACACCTTAATCAACTCTTGACTTTGCAGCTGCTGGGTGATAGACTAATAGTGTGAAAGTGGTACTAAAACTGCCGTAATTCTGAGCAAAAGATAAACTTTTTGACTATTTGGTATAAGTTCATTGCAACTTTCATTTGAACCAGATAATCTGTTGCGCATGTTATGCCTGCTTGAATGGCATTCCTACAAATTGTCCTAAATATATGGATGTATGTTGATCTTAATAGTCCATTTTTCAAATTCCTTTTAGAGCATGTTGTATCATATCAAGAGTCACGTATCTTTCTTGGTTTAACCATTAGGATTACTCATCTTCTCTGGGCTTGAGCTATAATTCGTTGTTACATTTCTTGGAACTTGTGTTTGCTCACTCTGTTATTTGTTTCAGGAAATTGCTTGGTACATGGGCCTGGAGCTGGGAAAGATCAATATAAAACGATTTGCAGATGGGGAAATTTATGTTCAGCTGCAAGAGAGTGTTAGGGGATGTGATGTATATTTAGTGCAACCAACATGCCCTCCTGCAAATGAGAATCTCATGGAGCTTCTCATAATGGTGGATGCTTGTCGGAGAGCATCGGCCAAAACTATCACTGCAGTGATTCCGTATTTTGGATATGCAAGAGCTGATAGAAAGGTAAATTTAAATGCTGTGTATTTGGCAATTAATTATCTGGGATGAAAATACGACTATGTATGGAGACCTCAGCTGCAAATTGGATAAATCAAAATCTAACCATCAGAGATTAGCCTAGTCTGGCCACTTTTGTGTTATTCATAATATAAGTATCAGTAACAAAATTGTGCTTTATTACATAAGAATTATAGTGGGTGAATCAGTGCTCTTGCTTCTCTCCATTTTTATTACAATGAGGCACGAACTTCTGAAGCTTTTGAGGAATATTGTATTCTTTAGAGGATACTAAACTATTTTCTTCTTTGTCTGCAATATCATTTTCAGACGCAAGGGCGGGAATCCATTGCAGCCAAACTTGTTGCAAATCTTATCACAGAAGCTGGTGCAAACCGTGTTCTTGCTTGTGACCTTCATTCTGGACAGTCCATGGGTTACTTTGATATTCCAGTGGACCATGTATACTGCCAGGTATATAGTCATGAAATTCAAACTTATAATTGTTGACTGTCAATGACTCAGTGATTAATGATCTTCTTTATTTGGCTTTTCAAAAAAAATGATCTTCTTTGTTTGTTCTGTGGACGGTAGCCTGTGATTCTTGATTACCTTGCCAGCAAGAGAATCTGTTCTGATGACTTGGTAGTGGTTTCACCTGATGTTGGTGGAGTTGCAAGAGCACGAGCTTTTGCAAAGAAGCTCTCAGATGCACCTTTAGCCATTGTGGATAAAAGGCGTCATGGACACAATGTTGCAGAGGTAATGCTTTCTCCACAACTCTGCTGTCATTGTCTTTTTCCCATGTTGATTTCTGCTACTATATTTACTCTTGTTCCGTGGTTTTTGAGATACAGTTATTAGATGTTAATGCACTATGTTGTTTCCCAGAGATATGGAAGTACGATTGGCAGCTATAATGGGGACAATTAGTTAGAAACATTTTGCACTCGCTTCCCACATTGAGTTGACCTTTAGGTTTACCCAAAGTGTTTGAACAACCATTGAAGTTAATATGTGATATCAAGAGGTTTCAGTCTAGGCAGCAATCTGATGTCTGCAGCCAATAACAAGTTTTAAAAGCCTCAGTCTGTGTTTTATCTCTGGCTTACTTCTATGGTTGCCTAATTGTTATCGTGCAGGTAATGAACCTTATTGGTGACGTAAAAGGAAAAGTTGCAGTTATGGTGGATGATATGATTGACACTGCTGGTGAGTGAAAATAATGTCAAAACGGCATGCATAAACCTATTCTTATTTACAAATACAGACATTAGTTTTGCTTATCATGATGTATTTGATAGTTAAGTGCTGGTAAATCAGATTTATCATTTTAGTAAAGTTTTCTTCTCATAATGTTCTGTAAATTGTTTTCTTATCGTTTTGGAAAAGAAAATTTGATTATGGTTTTCCTTTTCTGCTCTAAAAATGCTTCTTTTTAACCATCAGCTTTCTTTTAAACCCAGTTTATGGTAACTAGCTAATTTTCCATGGTTTCTAGGAACGATTGCAAAGGGGGCAGCACTTTTACACCAAGAGGGGGCAAGGGAAGTTTATGCGTGCTGCACTCATGCAGTTTTCAGGTTTTAACTTGCTTTTGCTGAACTAGGTGCAAACTTAGATATTGTGTCATATTTATCAACCTTATGATTCATATCATTTCCTTTTCCCCTTTTTTTTCCTTGGCAGCCCTCCTGCAATAGAGAGGTTATCAGGTGGCCTTTTTCAAGAAGTAATCATTACAAATACACTTCCAGTGGCAGAGAAGAACTACTTCCCTCAGTTGACAGTTCTTTCTGTGGCAAACCTGTTGGGTGAAACCATTTGGCGTGTTCATGATGATTGTTCCGTGAGTAGTATTTTCCAGTGAAATCAGATAGGAACTCTCAAAGGTGTCATCTCCTTCAAATTCATGCCTTTTGCAACCTAATGCCTCGGCTCCAGTGGTAAAAGTGGGTGTCGTCAGATAGGAATAGGTCTTAGATTCCAATCTTCCTTGAGTCCAAGGGGGATGGAGAATCAACACATGGGTCTCAGATCTCGTTGCTGCTTGCTCTTTGCATTATTTAGTTAAACCTTACTTTCATATGTCTGGCCAAATTGCCTGTCTTTGTTAGTATTCTTTATCAAATGGATATCTTTTGTCCTTGCTTCCAGCCTAAGTTATCTTAATACTTCTTCCAATTACCTCACAACATCATCATAACTTGAATCCCTGTCTCAAAACCAAACTCAACAATACTGCAAACTGGCTGGTTCAAAACTTACAATACAGCTGTCTGGTACTTTTCTGCAGGATTTGTTTCTCTTTGGGGCAGATTTATCTGACAACTTCAAGATTATATCCAAAGTTTTCTTTTCCAGCCTACATGTCTGAATCCTTGTCAGACCAGTTTGAACAGCACCAGAATCATGTAAATTCATTCTTGTTGATTGGATGGCTGTCTATTTTCCCTTTTGTTTTTTGTTTAGACTGTACATGTATTTCCTCCAACTTAAATCCAGAACAGAGTTTCTCTTCTGGCCAATTGAACAAATTGTTAAAGGCATGGTTTGCAGGCTTATTTAAATAGTTCAAAATAGAAAAATGAATTGGCTATGCGTCAAATTAAATAATGTGATTAATGAATTATTTTCAAATTGGATATGCAAAAGATTAAAGTTTATAATCGATTACACCGTCTAGTGTATAAATGTTACACATTAACAATGCATCAATTATAAAACTGAATACATTTTCAAACAAAAATTCAAAAGCCATAATGATTTTTATATTTGGACCAACTCCCAGCAAGTTTCCGGAAAAAATTTAGGAAATAAATAAAATTTTCCAAAAATCCATTCCAACCGTTGGTTTTATGAAGTATTTTTATTTTTATTCTATTCTACTTAGAAAATTTGCTTAAAGTATAGTTTCTTCCTAAACATAAAAAGAAATAAATTCCAAATATTCAAATCCTATAAAAATTTGGAGTCCTTAAAAGATTTTACAAACCCTAAGGCTTAAATCCAATATAAGCCCAAAGCCCATAGCTTTACTCTATTTTTTTATTTTTAATATTTAGAAATTCGTTATTTGCTACAAACTAGGGTTGTCTCTCTGCATCTATAAATGCCCTTTTCGCTGCTCAGCTTCTTCCATTCTTCAGCTTCGGTGCAGAGGCTTGCCTCTGATTTTTTCTCAATTAAATGCTCTCCTTGTTCTCTTTCTAGATTCGTTTTTATTTTTTTGCTTTGCTATGTGTAGTTAAACACAGAATCCTTTGGGTTTCTTTGAAAGTGCAGTGATGAACGTTGTTTTGTGTACCAGAGGAGTCTCCTGTGACGGTAACACAATCCCTCTAAGAAGTTCTGAGCTTACCCTTTTCATTAGTCTTGCTTTCCCTTTTTGGATTTTGTTCTAAAATTTTTGAAGGTTGTTAAAACGGGATTTCTTTTTAATGGGAGGAGTAAAAACGACGTGATGATAGAAATTCAATGGTCTGTCAATCCACTGATCTAACAGTTTGATGTTACCTTGAAGTTCCGACAGGTTCTGATCGCCCTTTATTCCTTCCCCTTTCTCTTATAAATTTCCTGGTCGTTTTGATTTGTTTGTGTCTAGGGTTTGAACTTGTTTTTTCTGATTTGTGTTATGGGGCATGTGATGAATCTCATTTTATTAATGGGTAATTTGCGGCTGAATTGTTTCTTTGATGCTAAATCACCTTGGAGACCTGATGCCCATTTTTTTTTTGTATGTTTGAAAGCTTTCTTTTGTTTAGGATTTGAGGCTCTCTGGATTCCTTTATCACTAGAGTTATGAAGGCTATATGCATATTAATCTTGTCTTATATACTAGCATAGTGGAAAAGGCATTTGTAGGGTTGGGCTGGGATTTGGGTTTGATTCCCATTCCTAAATAATTTTTAACTGCAATAGATGTTGATGGAACCTTTTTCTGTGTGCTAAGGCATTCAATGTTCAGTTTTCTTTAAGTCGTTTTATCAATTAAACTAATTTTCCATTATGGCAATGCGCTTGGGCAACTGAGGAATTCTTTTCTTTAATGGGTAATTTGCGTCTGATAATCTTTTCCTGATGCTATCACCTTGGAGAACTGATGCCCTTTTCTTTCATTAATGTTTTTAGTTAAGAAAACATTTTATAATAATAAGGAATGCCCTACTTGAATTGTTCTTCAGATTGCTCATTAGGTTGTCATGTTGTGTTCGAATCCTGCATCTCAAGTTCTAACATCAAGATGTGTGTTAGCGTGTCTCTAGAAACCAAGCATTCCTCTGTCTTTGTGTTCTTTTTTCCCTTTTTGGTCAAAGCAATATTGCTTTGATATTTTTTATGTATATCACTTGGGTTTAAAACTAAGAATGGAAATGAAATTCAAAACTTTTCCTTTCTAAATTTGAAGTGTTTCAGAGAGTTAATCTAAAGCCCGTACAAGGTTATTTGAAAACATTAATAACTGGTGGTAGGGATTTCATTTAAAGTTTAGCATGTTCTAAGCATAAGGTGATTAAGTTTATGCCTTGATATATATATATATATATATATATATAAAAGAGATAGGTCATGCTAAATTTGAGATAGGTCATGCTAAATTTTGAATGAAAATCCTTTCATTTAGTTGTTATGAATGTCAATGTTCCAAATGGTTGAGGTTGTAACTCAAAAACATGATGACTACATCAGTATTAGAGAGGGTTTATGATTCCTTAGAATCATTTGGGGCATGAAAATAGCACTCTAACAAGAAATTGTGTTTTATCAGATTGAAAACTCTAAAGTAAAGGTAAGCTTAGCAGGTTTTGCTATAACACTTATTAGCAAAATCTAGGCTTAGCTTCTTCTCACATAGTATGTAAAATATCAAAATTTTAAATGAAAAAGTTTAATTAGGAAAAGTCAAAATAGAATTATCTTTGGAAGGCAGTGAGTAGTACCTGTGTTTTGACTTGTGAGTGGCAGATGATTGTATCAGCTTACTGATGCAATTTAGAAAGTTTGTTGCTCACAGGAGATTGTCAAATTTTACTTGAGTACTAGGATTCTGCCAGGGGTTCTTGTTAAGGGTTATCTTTTGAAAGATTGTATTGTCATGCCCATGTTCATATGTGAGTTTTTCAGGATAATCTCGAATGCTCCTTGTTCTCATGCCTTCTTGACAAACTGTGATTTGGCCGGATCTTATGATCAGCAATCGTGCCTAGAGACTCAAAAGACTTTTATGCTTCAGTTTTAATATGGGGTGATTGTTTATGATAGATTTATTAGGTTGCTTTTTAAGTGTTATGGACTTTTTGAGGTCTCTCGCCTGGCTAGTGTATTGTAAATGATGTGAGAATTATACCAAATTTAATTTGATGTTTTACTTCACTGTGCAACGGATGTTCTGAGAATTCATCTTCTTTTGCACTGCATTCTATTTTGGAACAGAGTACTGAAATGATAAATGAGCCTTGGAGCTATACGGTGAATCAAATTTCTTAATCCGATAATCATGTTAATGGCAACTGTACCATCAGGCTGAAGCAGATTCTTTGAACCTTTGCCTTTACAACTTTATGTAACCGAAATTTTCTTTGCATTTTGGATAAACTTATGGTAAAAATAGCTTCGAAGTGTTTAACACGAACAGAAGAGGTGATATAAGGTGTGACTAAGAGTATGAGTCAGAGCTTCATTTGTTCTAAGAGACCTTTCCCATCAAGTTTGCTGGTTGTAGTCATTTTAATGAACTCCTCATGTGACATGGTCCTGTACTTAGCTTCGTTTGCCTTGACAAGATCAGGCAAAGGACCAATCTTGGTTTTTATGTTTGGACTATGAAATGCGGCAATTGACAGGCGCTCTGTAACCGGGTTCACAACAGCTCTGTGTTCTATGCTTTTATATTCTCCATTGCTCATAATCTGCAGTCATAAGATCCCTTCCCTTAGGATCATTTTATGTGCAGTCTGTCAAAGTCTTCAAGTCTATGAAACGACAAATATATTACCTCAATAACGTCTCCAATATTGATGATAAATGAACCAGGGAGGGGTTTGACCGGCACCCATTTGCCATTTTTCTTGATTTGTAATCCGTCGACTTCATTAACCTGAATCAGCAGTGTTAAGGCTGTGGCGTCAGAGTGTGGTGCTAAGCCAAAAACCTTGTTTGCCTGTGCACAAGGTGGATAATAGTTCATTCTAATGCCTTGTGTCCCATCCTCAAAGAAGCTTGCAAGCGTCTCAAGATCAGTTCCCAGATTCTTCGCCATCAGCCTTATGAGATGAGTTGTAACCTTTTGTAGCTCTGTTGAGTATTTCTCCAAGGTTTCTCTGGAAACAAACAAAGTAGCGGACCATTAATACTTTAATTAATTGACTTTATTCGATAAATCGCATGCCGCTGTGCTGGTTACCTGAATGAAGAGGGGATGGTAGGCCAGAATCTCATATTTCTTACGGGCGCGGGCAGGGGAAGAAGGAACAGCATGTCACCCCAATCAAGCTTTTGGTCTTCTGACACTACAAAGGCTTGGCCGTAGCCTTCAATGTTATTTGGTAGCTGTGCACAAGCCATCTTCTCCTCCAGTGGCAACTCAAAGAACTCCTGTATGTCAATCTTCATCTTCTCAATCACTTCATCCCCCACCCCATGATTGATTAACTGTTCCACCATCAACATAAACTACCAAGTCGATCTTTGTATAAAATTACAAAGTCATCAAGAAATATATACACAAATTAGGTACCTGGAAGAAGCCCCAGTCCTTGCAAGCCAAATGGAGTTTTTCCAGTTCATCATCATGGCCAAGCTTGCTCATGTCAATCACTGGGATCTCAAGGGATTCATGGAGAGCAATCACATCGAACTCAACCTCTGGCCTGATGTACCTGGATGGGATGTCTTTCAGGTTCTTGGACACAAGAGCTTGGACATTCTCAACAGGTAATGAACCACCAAATCCATCTCTGTTGAGCTCCTCCGATTCCATTTCTCAAATTCTCATTTGACAAAAGTTCTGTTTCCTGTCTGTAATTGTTGAAGAGTATAGTCAGTGACATTGTCAGGTAATTTCTAAGCGTTCGGTCCAAGCATTTGTCGTTTATGAATCGAGTACATCCTTTTTTCACTGCGCTTTAAGACTTTGCCGCCCTTGACGCATAACATCAAACCCCAAATGTCATTATTTGCTTGTAGAATTTCTTTATCGGTGACACCTAGCACTTTAGTTTGTAACCACTCCTTTCGAGATCTGAAATTATTACTAGGAACAAGAATATTATCTTACTAGATCAACAACAGAAAAAATGGAATTCACGATTTTTATATTAAAATAGGGTCTGATAAAATATTTTTAAAATAAAATAAAATAAAATAATTATTACATAATTTGACATAACAAATGACATAAGATAAATATAATTTTTATGCTTAATTCTGTGTTTAGTTAATAAAAATAATTTTAGAATTAATAGATGAATAGAGGATAAAAAAATAAAAATATTTTTTATTATAATATATAAATATTTATATTTATTTTATTTTTTAAATATTAATAAATGATAATTTATTAAAAATATTAATAATTGATAATTAAAATATTAATATTTTATTTAATTTAAATATTACTATGATTTTTTTCTTTTATTTTATTTTTAAATATTAATAATAGATCATTAAAATATTAATATTTTATTTATAATTTAATCATTAATATTTTAAAATATTAATATTTAATTTAATTTAAATATTATTATGATTACTTTTTATTTTATTTTATTTTTAAATATTAATAATAGATCATTTAGTTATTAACATTTTATTTATAATGTAATCATTAATATTTTTAAAATATTAATATTTTGTTTATAATTGAAATATTATTATGACTATTTAATTTAATTTAATTTAATTTTTAAATATTAATAATTGATAATTTATTTAAAACATTAATAATTGATAATTTAATTATTAACATCTTATTTATAACTTAATCATTAACATTTTAAAATATTAATATTTTATTTATAAGGGAAATATTATTATGATTATTTAATTAAATTTTAATATTAATAATTTATAATTTATTTAAAATATGACTAATTGATAATTTAATTATTAGTATTTTATTTATAATTTAAATGTTATTATGCTTAATTTATTTTTTTATTTTTTAAATATTAATAATTTATAATTTATTTTAAATATTAATAATGGACTATTTAAATATTAATATTTTATTAAAAAGTAGAATTAAAGGAAAGGAGGATAAGAGAGAAAAAATAATATTTTATATAAATAGAGTTATAATTTTTTAAATTTATAAAAAATATTCTGATCTTTATCATTTTTGAGTTTATTCTCAAATCATGAAATAGCTAATACCATAAAGAAGGTGGCGTTAGCTATTTCTTAGTTTTACAGAAATGGCTATCCTTTAAATTATTTCACAGCCAAATAAAACAACAAAAGTCCCTTTGGAATATAAGGGGAGGGTCTCTAGTTTGGAGGCTAAGGTGCTTTAGAGTTCAAGCATAGAGCTCTGCTGTCATTCTTTTGTTAGATTGCTAAATGATAAAAGCACAGGTAAAGATCCTTGTTGACAGGGTCAAACAAATTCGTCATGAAGGTTTACTTGTTCTTGAATTCGAACGAATTGCATACCCCGGACAGGTTAAGGGCGTTCTAACTTCTGCTAATAATCTTACCTAACTCGTTAATTTCCCTAGGTTCACCAAGGAAAACTGATGCTTTGCTTTATGGCAGGCTGATCCGAAGAAGGAAAAAAACTTCATGTCAAAGAATTGTTTCTTTTTTCGAGCCTTTTGACCAATCTCATCCGACATGATCACCAGCTTGGAACCGTGCTAACTAATCTAACTGATATCAATTCTTACCCTGGAAGTAAGTAACCATAGACATGAGGTGGAGAATCAACGACCAATTATCCATCAGTGGTTGAGATATGCCTGAGATTTTCATAGGTTTGGTATAAAATAGAATCTTTCCAGAATTATTTAGGGATACAATCTTATGTGAATATTACTGCAAGGTGAACTGTAATCTAAAAGTAGCAGAACCTAAGGGTTAACAAGCCTACAATTCTTTCTGATTTCTCCTTCATTTCCAGTCAGAACATTTATGTTGCCCATCTTGACAACTGAATTGGCAAATGAACTAAAGAAAAGCTCTTGATTAGAGGCATAAGCCCACACCAGCTTTATTATCTCCCCTTCATGGTCTTCTGTGACCAACACATTATCAGATCCTAGCAAACCTTTTCCTCCAAGAATGTTGATGAAATAGTGATTGTCAAACTTTTCAGGAGTTGAGAAATCAAGCGGTGCAATCGCATTGTCCCTTCCAGAACTCGGGCATATGGACTGTAGGGCTCTTCGGAAAGTCCTGTACCTTTTGTACTTGTCATACTTTTCTTCTATGTTTATGTCGTAGACCCTTTGTCTGAAACTCAAACATCTTGCCTTTCCCATTGTATGGCTACCTGTTAACATTTAGCACTCGAAAAATGGTAATGTGTGAGGAAGCTAAAGTTGGAATTCTATATAAAGCATGAAGATTTGAGCTGAAAGGAAGGTGAGAAACCAACAATTACCCTATACATAGTAGTTTTTTATGCTGAAATTGGGATTTGATCTTAATTGGAAGAGCATACATGAAAGATTGAGAAAGTTACCTGACAAAGCAACCAAGTCTTCTATGTCAAGACCCTGCTCGTTGAAGTTGGCAATGAGAGTCTCCAGAGAGGAATTTGGAGCTGGAATGAACTGGTTTGCACCATCTAAGCTTGCTTTCAGGGAGTCTTTTCTCCCTAACCATACTTTCCACCTTGGGCCCCCTCTCTAATGAAACAAAGAACGCCTCTGTTACGAACATGGGATATATCATGGTTGCATCAGCTACGTTAGCCAACGTGTTTACCCTATTTTAAATTAATATGTTTAATAAAAAACAAAGCTAAAAAGCTTGTAGCCTTTACATTTTCCTGAAATTTGCAATTACTTGCTCATGCACTGAGTGTTTCAATTCTATGGGTGGCAAGGTTAAATCGAAAACTCTTAAAAATTAGACAACTGTCTCAAGCACTAAGTTTAATTTCCTCTGTGATAGGAAACGCTGCATTACTAGGAGAAATCTCTTACGAGGATCATTTTCAACAAGAAACGTCAAGATGCCATCAAACGGACTTAGTAATAGCTAGAGCAAAATATTATGAGAGATTGATATACCAATGCAACGGCATCCCGAGCAGCCATTGCTAGAATATCAGCACAGGAGACAGTTAGGGGACAAGCCTCTTCCAGAATGTACTTGATCTCATCAATGACCTTGAATCCACGTAAAGAGTTCCGGTTAGGTACTGCTTGCTTTTCACTAACAATGTCTCCATAGCTGTCCAAAAGAACTGATGCATCGCACCCCTGAGCCCAAGGTGACATCAACCAAGTGAAGGAAGAAGGAAGTGATTAGCTTGATGACTTTAATCAAATAATAACCATGAATTACAAGGGTGTTTCAAGTTTTATCATCCGGGGATACAGAGAAAAGGAAGTCTAACCATGACAAAGCAATCATGGAAGTGCAAGCGAAGAAGCGAGGCAGCCATCCGAGGTTCTTTGAGCACGGCAATCTCAACATTTCGGCTTACAATTTCTTCTGCCAAGGGGCATGCCTCTTTGTAGTAATCAAGTACCAGAAGTTGATCATAACTCAAAACTCTAACCGCGTTTAAAACCAAAACCAGTGAAATCAAGAATGCTCTCATAATCTCCATTGAAGAAAAATGAGAAACTGCTGCATGTAGAAAGCTGGCTCAGGTTATATGGCATGGGATAGGAATGTTGCAGCAACATATCGATCTATATATGCACTCGTTTTTGACAGTGATGTTCTCTTCTACCGTTATTGTCTCTTGTTACATTTTTCAAGCCAACTTTGTCATAAAAAAAGTTGCTTCCAGCTCTTAATCAAAGTGGATACAGCTACCTTAACCTAACCATTCTGTGTCTTTATCTTGTGTCGTTGAGATCATAAGGCGGTTTTCTCCTAACCTTGCTACTGCTACAGTCTGAACGATCTCGTGCAACACCAAAAACAAAATTTCAACTCATATATTCTAGCTCAAGCTTTTGTGGTGTTTTTATAATCAGTAAATTTATAGTCAATTTATGGTTCTGTCTAACACTGGACCTTTTCCATGATGCGGAATTTTCAATGAACTTCTGCAAATGAAAATTTAGTTTATAACTGAAAGCTTCCAAATTTGCACCGGTAAAGAAAAAATGAGAGCAGCAAAGAGATAAGAGTAAAACCAGACATGCTGGAACTTGGATTGTGCATTGAGCCATTATGAAAGGAGGTTTAAAGGTAAAAGTATGACTGCAAAATTTCAGTAACTAGAACTCGGTCACTCTTTGAAAGAGAAATAGAAATAGAAAGTTAAAACAACTAGACTATAACAATATACAGATGGAAAGTACGGCATGGCCAAGACTAATAGGTCCTAACTCAAAACATCAGTTTTGCTTTGAAGCGCTCTACTAACTAAAGGGCAAAAGAAGAAAAGAATGTTAGTCTCCACACATTCACCCCACCACAAGTAATAAAGCTGTTGTTAAATGCACACCACATAGTCTGACTCCGACCTTTACAAACTACTTATTCCTGCTATCATCTCTTGAAAGCAAGGTAAGCTTGAATATTTCTTGTATGCTACGTTATTGTTATCCTGACGTGGCATCTGGAAACTCATTTTTTGGAGAAGACACCTTTCTTCCATCTCATTGTGTTACTTGGTATCCTGCTTCCGGAATAATGCATGTAAATTAGACATGCAAAGCATAATGAAGCAACAGAAAGCTGTTCCCATATTACCTAGTCAGTGAAAGGGAAATTATTGTAAAACATTGAATATCAAATGAGAGCATATTAAAATAGTACCAAAGACATATAACACATTGGCTTCAACCTTGTTCAGATTCCTAGCACAGAGATGAAATTCATCGAGACACTAGTTCGCTTGATAACTCATTAATTATTAAAGTCGATTACCTGCTAAAGTTCTAATTCTCCATTTTCATCAAAGAAAATATCAGGATAGACAGCAGCAGTGCTAACATTGAGAGCCCTTTGCAACTTCCGATGGTCCAAGACTTCAACTTCGACTGAAAACATTGAACTGACTGGTCGATGATCTGAGAGTCTTATTTCTGCTCGTTGGTAACAAAGTTGTTTTATGCCTTTTCCTGACCAGAGGATACGATCACACCTGCCAGGGGAAAAATACACGTAATAAGCAGTTAACAGTGTGACTTTTATGATTTATCGGCGACATTATGCAAGATATGTTGGGTTTACAGAAACCTTTCTAACTTTTATACCAGATTTGTCATCCAGCTACTTAACAGAAACTCGTGCTTACCATGCTGGAGATCTCTTCTTCTCCCCTTCTTTTGGGATCTCACCAACATATCTATCAGAATTCATTTCATACTTGTAGGTAGGAGGAAAGTCTATTAATCCCTCTTTCCATCCATCAAATACATGCCCACTACGCAGTTCTTTATGTAGCTGTGGCACAGAATTGAAGCCATTAACATTTGTTCTCATCAAAACAGCATATATTTTATTGCTAAGAGAAAAATAGAAGGAAAGAACAATACAGGTATGCCACCTACCAAGAACTTAAAGAAAAATAGTGATGATACTCAGACATTTTATTCATTAACCATATAATATTAAGAAAAATTAGTGTGCCGACTGATGACAATTAACAACCATAAAATCCAGAAAACCCAAACCTGATACTTCATCAGTTTTTCCCTAGATGAAAAAACTCCATGATTGGATTTACTTTTGGTTAAAAACAGTATGATGCCATTTTGACCACAAAGGTCTGAAAACTCAATAGAGTTTCTCTACCCTAACAGGTAACCAGGTCTAAAGCACACTTTTAACACACAACTTAGACAAAAAATTGAATTCAACATAAAGTTTTGTTCCATTTCAGATGAGAAGACAGTCACGGTACTCCATGTCACCATACCCAGTAATATGTGTTTAAAAGCAGAACACTTAAACCAAAAGGCTCAGAAGGCTCGAACAAGTTTGTATACTTGGGAAACACTAGATCATTGTGATTCTCACCTGATCATTCTCAATTAGTTCATCCCAGCGCTTTAAAGCAACAAGCTTTCTCACCTCCGCACCCAACATATTGATACGATAATTCAAATCCCCAAACCAAAATATCTGACTGTTTACAGAAGCAACCATTTACAAGATCATGTCTCAGGTTGAATATATTGATAATATAATCATAAGGTGAAATTTTCTCACCATCAAAGTTACTCAATAGTTCAGCCATAATTGGTGATAAAAAATTTCTAAAATATCTTCTTTCTTGAAGTTTGTTGAAAATTAGAGTATCACTTCAAGTCTAACTTCATTATCTTCCTGATTCATATCTAGTTAACCTTATTCCATTTGAAGCAAATTTTCCCTTCAATTCTACAGTGCTTCATCTCTACATAACAGTTACAAGTAGAAGCGAAGAATATAGGTTATAACCAGAAAGGGCAGGAGAGAATTGACTGGCACTAGCATATCTATACTTCAGTATGAGGCAAACTGCTCTCCTAAAATCGACAAACTAACTAATTCTTGCTTAAATTAAGTATAAACTGAATAAATCAAAATTAGATGCTGAAATTTTGCTTACTCATGAGATGGAATTGTTTGTGGTTGATCACTATCAAGGACAGATGAGAAACGGGTACGTCGTATAATTTCATACACATCAGCGTTACGCCTCTGTTCAGCTCCATCCTTCTGACCTGATGTCAGATGAGAACACACAAAGCACAGCCTGGATTGAAAAAGAGTCATGCTAACAGAAACAGATCCCTGCAAAAGCAAAATCCATTTAGGCATTTTCATTGATTGATCAGTATTAATGGTAAAATGTCATCCACCTTGCAGCCAGATACACATTGCAACACATCAAACTATGGAGGGCATAGATTTCATCAATCTAAAAACAAACCAAAAGAGCCTCAATGTCAAATTGAAATGAAGGAAGCATCCCTCCATTGAAAGATGCTACCCAATGTAATTCATTGCACAGATATTACAGAAGCTACAAGCGCCATGAGGTACTAAAGATATAAAGCCTAATCTACTTCTAGAAGAGAAGAACAGTCATTACCTTGTTTCCCATGTATCCCATAAGACCAACTCCAACAGGAGAAACTTTTAAGTTGTTTATATGTCTCCTCAGCCTCTTTCGCACCCAGACAGATATGTAAATTCCAACCATTTGTTTGCTAACTATTCGCACATATGTTGGGCGTGACATTGCCCTATCATTGTCATGTCGCTCCATTGGTACTTCTGAAAAAGTATCATCCTCCTCTTCAGAAAACTCATCAGATATTTCTGAGAAAGAATCAACAACTTCTAGCTTCTGTTGCGCTTTCACCCACATTGACTCTAGGTTTCCAGAGCTATGGTGTGATCTTTTCAGTCGGCTTCCTTTTAACACCACATCATGAGGACTGCAGAAGATGGAGTTCTCTGTCAGATTAAAGCCAATTCTTGCTGAGCTGCTCAATACTCTCCGCAATTTTGAATTTGCAGAGACAACTTGCGGGGTTGCATCTAATGAATGTTCAGGCCAGTCTAACCTAGTGTCAAAATCGACACCATATATTCTCTTCAGCTGTAAATTTTGTCCAATATCAGCAACTTTATTCAAATCTTGTCCTTCTAAGTCATAACCATTAGCAGTCTCCAAATAGTTATCACACATCATTTCCAATGGCAGAGCATCTATTTCATCTGCTAATACATCTGCAACTGAAGATGTCCTTAAAACAGGAGAAGGTGGGGCACTATAGCATTTGTGCTTGCTTTCAGGTTCCAAAGATTTGTTCAGAGTTCTTCGAATGATTGCCTCCCATTTAGGAATTGGCCTGCTATCCTCAGCTCCCAGTACATTTCCAGCATTCAAAGGGACTACCTCTTGGAAGCTGTCCAAAGCAGATCTAGCATTAGATTATTAGAGGAAAAAAAGGAAACATCTAATATCAAAATCAATAATCAAGTGAAAACCAACATTTGAGAAAGAAAGCTAGCTGACAGTATCTCAAGTTCTAAGGGAGGCCAGTAGTCTGGCTGCTGGCATAATTGACAGCTCCCTAGCACTAAAGCCTCCAAGAGACAACAGGATTTTTTCTGGATTTGTCAGTTTTAGAACACTAGGAATCTGGTAATATTTATAACTCAAGAACAAAGTAATTCAACCAAAAACCACGACATATTTTTTTGATGGTGTAGTAATGTAAAGCAAAATTCCTTAAACAGACTTTGGCACCAGAAATGCATTGCTGATAACCAAAGACAGCCTAAGCCTAGATCCATATTCTCCATGCTGAACCAAACAAGAAATGATAAGGTTGATTCAAAATTAGATGCTACTTTTGTGGATGTAATAATGATCTACAAAAGTTGTTGGTCCATGATCAGCATCAGATAGAGAAAATTCTAAAGTTGCAGATGCACATCGTGCTCACAGCCAGAAAAAAGCCAAAATGAGGAAGATTAAATGGATGAGCACCAAACATTCTAAAGAATTTATAAAATTTTTTAAACCTAGAATGATATAAATTCCAACAGGGAAAGGAAATAATCACCCAATAATGTAAATATCTGCCTGCTCATTCGTACAAAGCCAATCATCAATCTCAAGATCCTCACATGGAAGTCTTCCAGCAACATTCCAAGCGCCTATTGTCACCCTATAGGCAACCACGACATGTTTCAATAAGAATTAAAACAGCAACACCTTAAGGCTTACACTTTAGGCATAAGCATCTTGCAGCCAAACCTCACATCCTTTGTATTTATGTACTGTGCACGCAGAGTTTCCGATTTTCCCCTCCTGTGTCTTAATTGATAGCCCTTTGAATGTGCATCTGAATGATGAAATATCAAAAGCATACAAAACAACTTTAGACTGACAAATTATTATACGACAGCAGCAATTCGCAGTAATGAACTAAAAACTTAATTAGGCTCATATTTTGATCTCCATTGTACACGGATGCATACATTGCATATATTTTGATAGCTTTACTTATCAAATTTTCTCTCGTTGCCCCCATATCATCCAAAGTTCACATGGATGATTAATATCCAAGGCCATCCCAGGGCCAGATCAACAGAAATCAATATACACCTCATAGCTGGAAATAGCACATATTTTAATAATGATCCTAGTAAAACAGGCACAGCAGAAGGGAACAAGAAGAATCAGCATGGATGAGCTTCTCAAAATAAAGAAAGTATTAACAAGGCAAAGCACAAATGTAGAAAACAAATATTGCCTGAAATTTGGCTTCTGCAGTCAGATTGGTTTCCTGGTGTCCTATGGGTATGATCCTCACCACTGTGCAATCTTGAATCTTTAAGAGAGAAAGCTGGATGAAAATTGCAGAAAAACATCATCAAAAAAACAGAAAGTACAAGGGAAAATATGTTGCTAAATATGATATGACAATACCGTCATCTTCACTTTCAGTTTCAGTGTCGACTTCATCTTCACTAAAATCATACACCTTTGGCTTTATATTCAACCATTTCTTCATCACAATGGATGGCCAAAAGGCCTGAAATCAACAACAATTGACCAAGTTAATCATTAAAACATCACTTTTATCTAAATTGCAAATTTGGATAAAAGCAAAACCAGGAAGCACCAAAGCATACCTCAGAACGCTTTCCCCTCCTAGTTTTCATGGTCTTTTATCAAAATTTGAGTATAGAAGCCTTAATTAATAAGCTTTCAAAGAACAGGTCCTTGACCTTGAGAATGGAAGCAGAAGCAGGTGCAGGAGTCTGATTGTCACTGTTCTAGGAGATTAATATATAGGATTCTCACAGACCATTAAAAACAATGGCCCAAAGTCGGCTTATTTGATGCCAAGCACGAGGAAGATTCATGCTAGGACCAAACAGAAAAAGACACCAAAACTGTGGCCATGTTTAACAGACATCCACAACAACAACTTGGGAAAAAATAAAGAATTCTCAATGGTCCTCTTCCCACAGGTCCTAATTTCCTGCTATAAAACAGCAAAAGCAAATCATAATATTATAAAATATTCAATAATAAACCAGAAACCAGCTCATGCATCCGAGTGTTTGACTCATTAGTTAGTGTATAATCCCCTACTTATAGAGCAAGTTCGAATCCCTCTTTTCCCAATTATAAAATGAAAATACCCAAAAACCAGTCCCATAAAAATCAAAATGTCCCTTTCAAGACAACAAAATTATAGTCCTAAAATCAATTGATAGTGCAACATGCTTTCTACTCAAGCAATGCAATGGTCAAGAAATCCACGGACAGAGCAGTAAAAAAACAATACCACTACTTATAACTCGAATGAAAACCCAACAGAATTCAAAATATAAATAAATGCAAATCCGAACGCGAATCAACCAAGATAGCAAATTGCACCTTAGGATTAAGTCAACCTAACTGGTAATAAACAATTATAAATGTAAAAAATTACCGGCTCCCAATCACCCTTAGAACCCAAATCATTGAACCTTAAGAATAACCAAAAAATTTCCAACCACAAACGTTGAACAAACTTAGAAACTTGATGGCATGACATAAGGCAAAACACAAACACTGATTAAGACAAGAAACTATAAATTTCAAGAAAAGCTAAAATGACAAGAACTCATAAATGAGGAAGATATACAAAAGAAACACCGATCATACCATCAGCAGCCAAGATTTGGTTAGACCCCACCATATATTAATATTACTTGAAACTTGTAGCAATCCAACTAAAGAAAATGGAAGGTTGACACTGGACACTTAAAATAACAAGTTTAAGTCAAATGGGTAATCAACACAAACTAAAACAACATTTGATCAACAACAGCTGTAGACCCAATTGGTCGGACGGTTTCATGCAACACAAATCTTCTATAAATAGATGACATGTAAATAATACTATCATACTACAGACTATATAAATAGAAAGTTAACCATATTATTATCATGCATGAATGATAAGTTTAGATATTTGAAAATTTGACACATGAACTGTAACCAAAGGGACCACATAATTGGGATCACCGCACTATATGTGAAGGTAAAGAGCTCTGGGTTTTCAACTGAAAAGGCCCATCTGCTTTCTCTCACTTTACTTTTTTTTTTTTCAACTTCTTATGGGGTTTTTCTTTTCTTGATTATGAGGAGAGACCTTTGGTAACAGCCATGAAAGAAGAATAATACCTAAACGGGACAGGCAAGGGAAGGTAGGATTTTTTTTGTTTCCCCTTTCCTTCCTCATTTAAGAGAGAGAATCGCAGTATTACCCTACATTTCTTTCTTTTCTATTTTCTTTTTCTTTTTTGCGTTCAGAAGAGGGCCATGTGAACATGTGTACGGCAAGCTGTACTAGTGGAGCTTTCATTTAGACAGGACGTACTGTTTTTCTCTTGGCGTACGCTTAATGTGCTTACAACCTGTCCCAAAGCTCAACTTGGAGTTGTGGGCTTCACCCATCCTTGCATCGAACAAGTCAAATACTCAATGTTGTCTCTTCCCCCCTTTTTTTTTTCTTTGAAATATCATTTTATGCATTTTATTTTTCCAATTTCTTTGATGCTGCTATATATACCTACATTTCATTTATCAGATGGACCCATTTAAATAATTTATATATGTTGATGTCATGCAATAGAGAATCAAGGTTTTGAAAGTATTTTTTGATAATACTCATCACAATACTTTTCAGTTTTTTTTTTTATTTTTTATACTAATTAAGATTAAAAAATTTGATTTGATATATTTTATTCAATATTTTTTAATACGAAAAAGTAAAAAATTGTAAAAGTAAATTTATAAAAATTAAGATTATTAAATGTCTAAACAAATTAAAAGAAAAAGGGATGGAGAGAATAGTATTTTATAGGATTTTATATTTATGAACTGGAATTTTCTGTTCCCAGCTCACTCTCAAGTTGTTCAAAGGCTTCAATTTCAATGGATTCCATTATAGTTTCCCAAGCAAGAGTACGAAATCCTTAATCCCTTAGAGCTGGAAAATTGCCAATCCAGCTCTGCTCCTAATCAAATAGTTTAGTGACATAACACATATCTATAAGTTCCAAAAAAGAAAAACTAATTGTAATACAAAAGGCTATATGCACGGCAAACCACTAAAAGATTATTAATTCTTTGATAGAGTTAATTATATTGAAATATTTTAATATATTTTTGTCAGATTTTTTACGAAATTAATTTTTTTATATTTATGACAAATTTTCAACAAAAATAATTTTCTGCAAATCTTAAAAAAAAAAACAAAAGAGATGCCAAAAATTTGCATTCTCAACTTTTTATTATTAATTATACTCTTGGATGAAGATAGGGCAAGGTTCTGATTTCAATTTGATTTGGAATATAGATTATAAACTAATCAATTTACCAAATCTAATACCTCTAATTTCAATACTATTTTAAGTAGGATTTCTATATATAGATATGAACATTTAGAAGAAAAGTTTGGCCGAAAGTGATGACGTTTAACATAAGCATCCATTCACATTATCAGAATGGCATACGTCGCCATGCAATTTGGGTATTGTTTACTGTCCTAGATAAGTGGAGGAAATAGTTTATGGTTTAATTGCTTTTTTTCAAATGCCGATGACAATAAGGACCACAGAGCTGCAATTTGCTTAGAAAAATTATGCTACAGTAAGAACAAAACCGAAAGAAACACGAATACAATAAAGTCGATGTTAAAATATTAAAAATTAATCATTATCGATCATTTAAATTTGGGTCGGAAATAATTTATTTTTTCCGTCGTGCATAACATTACTATATATAAGTGTCACATTAAATAAATATTAAAAAAATGTTCAAATGGAGGTAAATGATTAATGAGACTATATCATGGTTTGCCAGTATGTGATGTGATCACTATATATTATTTGCTATAGTTTTTATTAAGATCAAATGAAATAGTAATTAACGAATCTGTTAAAATTATAGTACTTAGATAATTTAATTTCTCCCTCTTAGTTAGACAGCTAAATAGTCTCTTCTTTTTTTTTCCCTCTTACTTTGACAAAAGTACTTCTGTCCCCTAATATTTATTTTCCTCTCAAGGCTAGCTAGCTAGGCATGGAATAAAGGTAAATCATTCCTCTTACCACCTCTATATTCTCATGCTTTTGTCAATAAATTAGTATTAAAAAAAATAATACTTTGAATCATCATTTTCCAAAGTCTTTGTCATCAAAATGACAAATCAAATTCAAAAGGAAAATCAAGGCTAAAAAGCTTTGGTCCCAAAGTAAGAGTATTAATATCATTTGTAAGAAAAGATGGCAAGTAGAGTTTCAAAGCTTTTCTTTTTTTACTCCGAAAAGTCCAGCAACAACTTGGCCCTTTGTTTGTAGTCCACATCCTTTCGTGCAAACTGCAAAGATCTTTCCATAACCTTTATCTTTTTCTTCAAGCTTAACCCTTAAATTTTTTCTGATGTCTTTCCTCCCTTTACGTTATTTCCCATGGTGACCACAACCCAACAATGAAAATCTATCAACAAAGATAGAAGGATAAGAATGAAATGACATGGACATGGAAGAGGTGATTAAGAAAAGCAACAGCTTGCTAGCAATTCCATAGCTTGAAAAGCACATTGATTTATCTACTCATCAGCATCCCACTATTTCAAAGTTTCCCTATCAGTCGACAGAAAGTATATATCTCTTTACAGCCTTCACCAGGAAGCAGCAACAACGTTCAGAAATAAAAGAAAAACTATATCTACTATGCACTTTGTGGCTTTACCCCTAATGTCTCATCACCTGACAATTCCATGTTTAATCAACTTGCAAAGATAGAATGTTTGTGAAGTTCATGATCTTAATTAGCTATGAAAAGAAAAAGGAAAGGAACCCAAGAACGTGAAGAGCTAACTTTAAGTTGTTGTACATATATTAATTTATCTATGATATAAATTTGCAATATATTTGTGTTGATATAATTATTTCAATATTTGAATATATGATTATGTCGAATTTTATTATGTAATTAAAAATGTGTAAATGAAAAAATCTTTTTTGATTATATATCTTAAAGTTTATTAAATTTTAACGTGACAAAAAATAATTAATTAGGATATATGAATAATAACATTTAGTATAATTTCATCAAAAAATTAAATTACTTGAAATGGAAAAAGCAAAAAAAATTCCCTACCCTTAAAATCTTGATGTATTGATTGATATTTGATGTGTCAATGAACATTGTACTCAAAGAGAATCAAATGTGGCTATAAAAGGGTTGGCAAAACCATGCATATTCTATTAAAACAGTTGAATTTTGGTGAAAAAATTTGGGTTCAGAAATTATGGAAAGGGTTCAAGAGTAGTTGGCTTCACGAAGAGGGTACAGCCAACAACTGTACATCACTCAGAAACAAGAGCCCTGTTGAATCCCGAAAGCGCCGAGATGTCAGCATCAAACCTTAATAGCATATTTGGTTGGCCATCCCCTTTTTATTCTTAAGAAATTTTTGTTCCTTTATTTAGATGTGAAATAATTCAAAACATAGTTATTCAAAATTCTCTAAAACTAAAAAATAATTAATATCATCCTTTTCATGATATTAGCTATTTCATGATTGACACATAAACTTAAAAAATCATAAAGACTAAAATACCCTCTACAAGTTTAAAAATTACAACTCTATTTGTATGAAATATTATTTTTTTTTCTCTCTACTCCTTCTCTTCCTTAATTCTAACTTCTAATAAAATATTAATATTTAAATGATCAATTATTAATATTTAAAATAAATTATAAATTATTTCTATTTGAAAATAAAATAAATAAACATAATAACAGTTAAATTATATATAAAATATTAATAATTAAATTATCAATTATTAATATTTTAAATAAAGTATTAATTATTAATATTTAAAAATAAAATAAAAATTTAATCCTAATAATATTTAAATTAAATAAAATATTAATATTTAAAAAATTAATGATTAATATTTCAATTAAATTATAGATTATTAATATTTAAAAATCGAATAAAAAATAATCATATATATAATAAAATGTTTTTTTAACTTTTTATTTTCTATTCATTTCTTATTCCAAAGTTATTATTATCAATCAAACACTATAATAAATCATAATAATTATTCTTATTCTATTTCATTCATTCTACTAAATTATCTAATAACTATTTTATTCTCATATAATAATTATTTTTATTTTATTTTTATCTATTCTGTCAACCAAAGTAACTTAAAAATGTAAATCTACCTGCAAAATTAGATAAGAACGTAGACGTCATGCAGCTCTCACCTGCTTCACGCTCCGCGCTAATTCTACCTTTTATCATAATGTGAAGTTATACCTTGATGTTCCAATCTCAAATTACCAAAGCACAGGGTGCTTAGTGTGTGAAAGGTTTTGCCACATTAAGGAAGCGAGCGTGACCCAGCAACAAACAATCCCTTAAAACTAGAGGCAAATCAGCAAAAATCTCCCCATATGGTGCCCATGTTTTTGACCTTTGATTGTTCCAACTCGAGGACCACCACAAACCAAAGCTACATAAAATTTGATTAGTACACTTCAAATCACTTTCTTCTACTTATTGCCTAACGTGTACCACCACCACTCAACTCAAAACCCTTCAACTTATACTAAAGTAGACAAAACATTCTCCTCATCGTATTGGTGAGATTCATGGATGTTTGAAGGTTTTGTAACCGACCAATCAAGAAGAAGTTGTTTGGCGCCATGAGCAAATGATCACGATAGAAAATGGAAGGATTCATTAACCCAGAACGCACCATATAATCTTTATCATAAAAATAAAAGAAAAAAGCATGCATAATTAAACCCCAAACGAAAGCTTCAATCTCCAAAATGGGCTGAGAGAAGGAGGGGCCCATCTTGGGTTCACTTTGTTTTGAATTCGTTTTCTGTCGAGGGTTGGGTTAGGACCACGGGAGAATGGGGAACGATTGGATTAAGCTTTGGGGAAGCCATGAAAAGAAGAGTGAAAATGACTTCCACTGACTTCCCATCTTTAGCCAACAACTTATATTTGTTATGTTCATGATTGGTTGTCGTGTTGTGATAAGAAATCAATTTCCAGGGCATGGGAAAATGACGGGACGTTCATTGACTACTCTTTTGGGCTCTATCTTCAACTACAATACCACGCGCTTATCCTGGTGATCATCGTTGTTTTCAAATTTGGAAACGCTTCGATGGGTTACACCAGGTATAAGAAAATGAAAATGGAGAGCCTAGCTAGCATTGGTTCAGACCAATGCACAGGGTTTCAAAAAGTTATTGCTGTTCAAACACAAAAAGATTGAAGTGATCTGTCGGTTTTGATTTTCAAGTCAAAAGAAATGGAAATATTTCTTTATGTTTAAATGGAAAAAAAAAATGAAAAAGTGGATGTAAAAAATTTTCAAGTCAAAAGAAATTAAACTCATTAATTCAAAGAAATTGTTTTATGCATTTTAAGCCAATTTCTCAAAAAATAGACCCTCCACTCTCCCCTCTATCGACCTCCTTTACTGATAAATATTTTTCTTAATTCATTTAAATAATATCAAGTATTTCAGTAGAGTAATTTTTACGAAAAAGAAAAAAAAAACAACAAGTACTAACATCATGATTTAATTCATAATACCATTTAAAGTACCTATAAAACCTTTGGAACCATTAGCCTTCGCAATTTAATAGTCATGTTCAACATTTAAAACAAAAGTGGTTTATTTGTTATCATGACTAGTTGTGTTGGTGGAAACCTTGTTGTCATATTCAGATTTGGTTCTGAGGCCATTGCCAACAGGTACCAATCTGTCTTGATCTATAAGAGATTGCGATAAATCAAAATTCATCACCCAGGCAATGCGAATGAACGAAGGTTCAAACTCTTCATTGATTAGAAATAGTTGGAGAAAACTGCAACTGATAAAGAAGAAAGACACAAAGAAATGGGAGGACGACGTGAAGATCTGCCTTCAACAGCTAATAATTTGCTCTCAAAAATAATGCCATCCATCACATGGGAAGGAACAGATAAGTACAGGGCAGAGTTGCATTTAGCTTAGGATTGCTACTCATGAAATTGGTCGCCAGCTCCTTTCATTCATGTCTACCTTAGGCCAAACGTTAAAAGACTTCATGATTGCCAAAAGAAAAAAAAAATTGATGCTTAAGCAGTTTATGCCCAGCTGCAACTCACTGAGTAGCCCTGTTGTACCAGTCCAATTTTACACACAAAATGGTTATGCATTTGGAAAACATTGGTTCTCTAAAGAAATCTGAGACATCTCCTGAAAATTGTGTATTGTACACAAACTCAACAAAAAAAGATATAAGACCATCATCTGAGAAATCTGAAGCTGTCACACCATTGTCAATGCAATCGCCTTCAGAAGCCAACCAAATCAAGAATTCCCCAAAACCCAGAATTTCATCACATAATGGTGCATCGGCTCCTTTCTTCTGCTGGTTGTGGGGTCACCTGCTGGTACCTGTTTGACTCTGAAGGGTTGTATGTGAACTCAGAAGTATCCAGCCCGTACTGATTTACACCCAATGAAAAACAATATTAGAGCAACAAAATAGACAAAAGCTTGAGAGAAAAAGGATCAGACAGATGAAAACAATAACAAGAACAATAAGTGGAAATAGAAGCAAAAGGGTGCAGGGTGTGGTGCTTCCAATCTAAGCACCTAAAACAATAGGCAAGGTATGCATTATACCAGAGTACCCGACGACAGACAATAAAAATATAGTAAAATCTATGCATTTGGGCATTTACGAATCTGACTGATCAGAGTAACAGTGAGACATTCACAAAATGTTGGGCTTGGGCCATAGGAAACCAGAAAATAACTTAAGTAGCAAATATAGAGAATTGCAAAAATATTTAAAATTTTACCAAAAGAAAGAAGTATTTTAAGATTTTTTTGTTTAATATAGGGATATTCATCTAGTCAATGAAAATTTTGATTCAAGATTTCAGTATACAAGTTTATAAAATAATCCTAAATCCCTGATGTTTAGCAGATTATTAAACTTCAATATTCCAAGTCTCAAGAAAATCGAGGTACCACATAACTCAGTCTGAGCAAAACATTACCAGAGAGGACAACCATATGTCCATAGATAAAAGAGAAGAAATTGATGGAAACAGAAAGCACCTTTTCCCTCATACGAGTACTCCAAGCATCATTTCTGCTAGAGCGCTGTTCAAGGCTGCCAGCAACAGGTACACCTGTAGCTGGAACTGGTGGCCTGTTAATCAAAGGCTGTCTGATTTGTGGCCTTGGTGCAATGAACTCATCATCACTGTCATAATCAACAGGTTTATTGGCAGCCCTGACCATAAGGGCTAACAAGAAAATGAGAGCCTGCAAATTCAATTTGATTTTGCACCCAAATAAGTAGTATTAAAATGCAACAGAAATTATGGCAGCCTGGATATTATTCCAACCGAGAAACAACTGTCAGTTTTCAATTGTTTTATGCTTTATTTTGATGCACAAGCAATATCAAAGTAGAGTCACTTTAGTTCAAAGAAATAAATATCAGAATTTAATCCATTCATTTCTGATTCTCATCCAGCAGAAAACAAAGTCTTAAAAGCACATCTTCATCCTGTTCATGCATCTAAAGTATCATGCAATGAAATTTATCAACTGACTTTTATCTTAATAAATCATAACCAACGGTTTTCCCCAAATGACAGTCTCCAGAAGAATATCTAGAACTAAAACAATATTACAAGTAGTCTGCTTAATTTACTCCACATTGAAAAGAAAGGAACACACAACGTTCCCCATTAATGATAGTCAAGTTTTCAACTTCCCTTTAGTACAATTAAATTGAAATTTTTTACTTTAAGTTTTGATCCGGGCATTTTATAAGATCATATCTCTTGCAAGATCATATTTCTTTTTGTATGCTGGATATTTGCCACGGATAGATATGCAAGGCCAAATCATATACACTTAGTAAGAATAAGAAGTCCTAGACTATTCTGAGCATAGTTATGCCAAAGAATCCTGTAATATTTCCAAAAGCTAAATGAAACCACGGAGAAACAAATTGCATGTGCCCAGAATAAAAAATGTAATCTGCATGCTCTAAAAGAATAGGAATGAAAGGGGAAAATCCTTGTGTTCGAAACTAAGTTCATTCATTTAACCACTCTGGGTCTACCAGATTGTTGCTCAGTTTTCTGCATGCAAATGAACTTGATTGTGCATGCATGTGAAGTTATCTTATGTCCTCGGGGTTAGCTGCACTGTCACATTACACTTACCTCTAAGATAACAACACCAAGAGCAGCCCATTTGACAATACTCCAGTGTTCTTCCAGAAATTTATATATCTTATCAAAATCTCCCGTTTTGTCCGTAGGAAGTTCCTGAAGAAATTAGCACTAATTAGATAACCAAGCACACCACCTTCAATTGAATCAGGGGAGGAAAGGACAGAAAAATTAACTCAAAGCTTACATCTTTCCAGCTTTTATCGAAGAATATGAAAGCTGCACATCCCAGCTCCACCAAGATCAACAACATCACCAACACTGAATACTATGTTGCCTTAAGGAAACCAATCATCATGAAAGAGAAGAAAAGGGAGCAGGAAGTTTACACAAATAAGCTATTTATGAACCAATAAATTATAATGTTATTATGATGCTGCAAGGTATTTGTGTGACATCATCATTGCCACTTTGAAAAATATCAAACGAGTAATTAGGATACACAAGTCAAGCAGCATAAGTTCCGTGTTGCAGCTCCTATACAACCAAAACAAGAGATAACAAAGAGAACCACACCTACCCCAATAAATAAGTATATAAACCTGCAAATTTTGAAATTCAACAGTTAAAACACAAGAGAACATGCACATAATTCCACTCATATAAACACTTGAATTCCTATCAAAATTCATATATAAAGAAACAAGTAAAGAAAAACATCTAAGAATCAGCATAAGATCCTTCAACAATAAACTTGACCATGAAAAGACAAATGGTTGACATGCCATGAACTAGAAAGCAGAAAATACGTGGTAAGAGGCAACACACAAATTACAGGTGCTCAAGCTTGGCTTAGCTCTAGGCCAAAAGAAAAAAAAAAAGCTCAGCTTAGCTGGCCTTGAACTTTAATCAATATCAACCCAGTCTCCACCCTAACTCATCAAAGTATGCCGGAGCTTTTTCTTGAACAAATTATACAAAACACAGATGAAAAGAACAGTTAGCATTGCCATCTCACTGCATTCAAACAGCCCTAGCTATCAGCTATTCTGTTGGAAATGTCAAAGTTAGCACGCCTACAAGGAAACACCAAATCAAATTCCAAATACTAATTGACTCCCATTTGTTAAATACCAGAGTACAACATGCAAAACAAAACCACCAGTGAGCATTAGGGGGGTCTTGGAAGCAAATTCAATCCAGCTAGTATGACAAGGGCAGTGAGTCAAAGTTGCATTACTTATAAAAATTTTGCTAGAGAGAAAGAATTTTACAAAATCTACCCAGCCACCTTTGGAATTCAACTGATGCAAGCATGGCTAAACTAATAAAGAAAAAAGAACCACCATATCAAATTATACGCAAATGTTGAGAACCCATACCATGCTTTTGGCAGATTATCGAAAATACTAGACGAAAGAGACACAGCCAAGAACATGGGTCGACCGAGCTGTATCAAATCTTGATCACTGCCCACAGGTGACAAATGCATCGCAGTATTGGATGCTTTTTCGTACTCAACAAACAAGTAAATCCCATACCCAACCATTGCCAAACCAACAAGAGTCATCAACAAGTTCAAGAGCTTCAACAAGCACTCTAAGCACCCTCTACAAGCCATCCTCAATAATGATCTTTGTTGATCCTTTCTATTACAATTTTAATAAGTATCTCCTATTTCATCAACTTTGTAAACTACCTTCAAAAAAAAACAGAGAGAGAGAGAGAAAGAAAACCCACATTTACACTTTACATCAATAAACGAACCAAAATTTTTTGTGAATCATGGAAATGGGTATCTGAGGAAAAAAAGTAATAAAACTATTACAAATTCTTTACAACATTTTTAGAATTTTTTTTTCTGATAACTGAAAAAAAAAGGCAGGAGAAAGGTAGCTTCTTTCATTGAAAAAAAAAAGGGTTAAGTTGTTTTAAGATTTTAAATTTCTCGAAACCTAATGAAATGTAGAGATTTGTTTAAGTTTTAGTTTTAAAAAGGAAAGAAACAAAAATTCCAGGTTTCCCCTGAGTATTCTGAATACCCAAAATTTGGGTTTCCCTGAATACTTGGTACCATCAAATCCCAAATAATTGCTTTAGAGAAAAATCTTCTTTATGCAATGTAAACGGAAATAAAAAAAACTAAATTATCTAATTAACTTCACAAGTAAAATCAAAACCAATACATAGCTCTTTTCAAAATTAAAAAAAAAAAATCCATAGCTTAAAAAATAAAAGAAGTTTCTCTAGCTTCGATCGCACCAAAAATAAATAAATTGAATCAAGAACTTACAGTTTTCAAGTGAGATATCCGAACGGGCGCCTGATTCTAAGTAATAATAAGAAGTAGTAATTCTGTTTCTTGAAATGATTTTGTGAAAACAGAGAAGAAGAGATGGATTCAAAGGTTGGGCAAAATAAAGAGAGCATTTCTCATATTTACTATTTCCTGTCATGACAAGCTGGCATCTTGATTTGTCCACTCCTTTTTCTGCTTTTTGTTTTGGCCTAATGAAAATGCCATTAATTATGGCATTATCGCCCCTTTCGGTTTAACAACTCTGGGGGTATAAGAGCCATTTCGCGTACACGAAACCGAACGAGGGTGTAGTGCCCATATTAACTCATTAAGTCATTTCTTCTTTTATGAGTTGAATTTTGTTGAAATAAAGTTTAGATTATGTTTCTCTTTGTCTAGGATTCGTTTCTAATTGATAAAAGGCGTCTATGCCTTAAGCAATGCTCTTGGTGACATTATTAACCCGCTTTTAAAGTGTGAACCTGAATTTAGAAGCTTGTGTAAGTTTTCTTTTCCAACATTAATACCTGCCATAATTTATAAGTGATCTAATTAGAGTTTAATTATAGGTAGATGATGATGACTTATATCAAAATAAATATTATATTCACCATCATTTTGCTGATGTCAATTAAGATTGGGCATTAATCAATTCAAATTAAACTAATCCATCTTAACAGTTTGATTTCGATTAATTCATGTTAATTTTTTAAATTGTGACATTAATTGATTTAGAGGACTTGTTTATTTATTTTTTTTATTTATTTTGTTATTTAAAATTTATAACTAGATCGATTTGAAACTAGACCATCGATATGTTTTGAAAATAAATTATACATATTTTAAAGTATACCTAAAAAATCCTCCATTCAAATGGAAACAAATTAATTTCAATTATTTTGATTTTTTATTATAATTCGATTGGTTTCGATTAATTTTTATAAAAGTATAATTAATTTTATTTTTGAAATTTTAAAATTACACTCACTTAACATTTTAAATTTGAAGTTGGACTTTGGATTTTTCTCTTTTTTTAATTATTTTTCCTAACTAATCTCGAAGTATTTATTTGTTCATCAACCGTTCACGCTGCGACCATTATTTTTTTTTTCAAGTACTGTCTCCTTTTATTACGCGATGATCATTTTTTTAAATGATAAATGATGAAACAAGGGACACGTTGGGGTCAGTTCCAATGAACGACTATGATTTAAGAAACAAGACTATGGGCGGTGAGAAAAAGTGGTAATGGTGGGTCCAATATCAAATTTTGTAAATGCAATCCAATAGCACATTTTTAGACTATTGCAAAAGGCAGTACCTATTCAATAATAATTAATAAAAAAAGGTACTTTGTAAATTTCACTTGGGTGTCTTCATTTTTTCCATTTTAGTTCACTATATTTGACACGTGTTAAAACACATTGTCTAGATGTTATTGTCGGTGAGTAAAAGTTATACTTCTTAGTACCGAAAAAAAAAATAGTAATATTTATTTTCTATATCTTTTTCTTTAATTATGAATAATTCAAATTATCGACAAATATGTAATTCCTTTTTTTTCTCTGTGTAATAATTTTAAATTAAAAATATTAAGAAAATCTCAAAGTATAAGAAAGTGGAACAATTATTAAATAATAGTACCATATATGCGCAAAATGACGAATATAATAAGATGAAGAAAATGGAATGAATTAAATAATATTATCTTATTCTATGTCTAGTATATGCAAAAATTGCAAGTAAGATAAGATTATTTTTATGTTATATGAGGTTGGATGTGTGTAAAATTAAGAATAGGATAAAATAATCTATAATATATTAATTAATTATTATATGTCTAAATAATATTTGGTGAAGGTCCTGGGGCACATGCGAGAGAGGAGACGGCGGAAATTAAAAGCCACGTAGGTTGAAAAACTAGGGGCGGGTGGCAAAAAATGGCGGGAGAATATGCTTGGAGGGACCGTAACGGTCATTCAAGACACCAACTAACGGTCAAGATGGTGAGATGGTTGAAGCCTAAATAAATACTATGGAAATTCAAAACCCCACCTAAGCATGATGGTTCCATTTATTACACGACAACATAGCTTGTTATCCTTTCTCACTTTATTCTTCCATTTTTTTTCCCTTAATATATTTGTTGGGATGGATCGTGGACCTACAATTACAATAATTCATCAATTTTCTTTCAATTGTTTTCTAAATTTAAATGAGAAACAAAATCCCTAATGAAAGTTAAATTTCCATTACTTTTTTTTAAGTGAGAGGAAACTTAAGTCTTTATGTATAGATTCTATTTTTTGTTAAATGTTATAAAAAAATATATAAATATGTGTATATATGAAAAACATTATAAAGTTATTATTTTTTTATCTAAAAATTAACTTAATAAAATATATAATATTCACATTTATAAATTTTTTAAAATTCTTTTTATTTATCTAATATGAGATTGAAATATTTTATTTGTTTCTTCTAAAATACTTGACTAGCCATTCCCTCTTACCTAAACTGAATACACTAATGGCCACCTTGTTTATTAAAATACTTAATGTTTATCGGGTCTAGATTGACTTTAATATCATTTTATCACAACTTTTACTATTTCTTTAAAAGATTTATTAGATAGAGTATTCAGTGTCTACGTTTATAAATCTTTTTGAATCCTCTTATATACTTAGATATAAAATTAAAATAACCTTTTTATGGTTTTCTTTTTTTAAAATATTTGACATTATATATATATATATATATATGAGGCAAAAAGTTGGGGAGAAAGAGTGAACTAGGCCAGTTAGGTCTTTTTTTGGTTTAGGCATTCTCCACTGGATGCCCTTTCCTTTTCCTTAAAAAATAAAGTAAGAACCTATTTGACTTATTTTTTTTAATTTAAAAGTTATTATAAAATTTTTATAAAAAATAATAATTTTTAGAATTAAACTGAAGTTGTTTGGTAAATTTTTTTTATAAGTTATAATTTTGGTTAAAATTATTGTACAAAGTTTTTTTAAAAAAAGTTATATTGTAATTATTTTTAATAGATAGAGATATTTTTGAAATAAAAATAAAATTTTTTTTGTATTTTTTTAAAAAAAGCTCCTCATAGGAGCTTTTCCTCAAACTTTTTTTTTTTAAAATTATTTTTTAAGAGTTTTTTAAAATTTATGTTTGACTTAGTTTTTACTTTTAAGAGATAGATAAATTGAAAAAAAATTTAAGCTAAATAAACTCTAAGTAAGAAAAAAAAAACTCCATCAAAATATTACCAAAAAACTGAGAATGCGAAAATAGGGTGTATAAAATTGAAAATTGTATTGCTTGGAGACTGGGCTCGGAAATGGGTAAAGCTGGGATTGCGCCCACCATCTCCATTTTAAGTATCATGTAAGCCCATTGCTATTATTAGTTAAACCGAAAGCCTAATGCCAACAACGATTGCATCATTGTTTTTTTGGTTGAAATGAATTCATAAAAACCATATCAGATCTCCAGGAATGAACTGAACCAGTTGCAGCTTTGCACTGTCAGAGAGAGAAATTGATGTCAATGTCATGGGTTGAAATTGCACCGGCAGACACACTGAAGAACAAAGACCAAAATCGAGAGAGGTAAGCATCTATGAACAATTTATGAATAGATTGAAAATTTTGAGGTTTCAAGTGGAATTGAGGAATTCCAGTTTTCATTTTTTGTTTCTTAAGGACAATTGTCACAAATTACCCTTAGGAAACAAGATAAAGCATGAGGTTTTATGCATAAACTAATCAAAGACTGAATACTATCACTAAATGCACCCACCTTATTTTAGAATGATCATTCCCCCAATATATATATATATATATTTTTTTGTTTCACGACCCTTTTGTTAGTCCTTCTCAATGGTCCGATGCATGGCTTGCAATATATGTAAATTAAAAAAGACTTTTTCAACTTAAAATGTTAGGACCCTTCATTCTGAAATTAAGATAGGATAAATTTATCTATAACTCTTCTGGTTTTAATTTTTTTTTCACGTGATATCTCTTACATCCTCAAATTAAGATTAGGTTAATTTTACCAAAACTTTTTATTGTTTTAATTCTTTCATATGCTATCTTATAATTTCTTTTTTTTAATTAATCTTATGTAAATAAAATTTATTCTCGTTAAAATTAAATCGTTAATTCACCAAATAAAATTATCAACATATTTTTTTATTTAAAAATTAACTTATTTATTCACATATAAATACTAAAATAATTTTATTAAACAAAATTAATGATTATTAATTAATGATAATCAAAATTATTTGTCCATTTCAAGTTCGAACATCCAAAGGCCATGAGCCAAATATCCAATAAGGTCATATCCACTACTGTCTAAGAGATAAAAATCATGTCAGCATCCAATTAAGCTCTCGTGTCAAACTTTATTCACAAAGATGAAAGATCAGCCAGATCACCCTACTTCAACTTTCCATATTACATTACACAGCATTTCCCAGTAGGCCCCACCAGGGCAAAAAATTAAAATGACCGCCTGAACCATAAAATAACCAAAAGGGTCCCCGACAACAACAACTGTTCATGTCATGTCTCGTGTTAGAAAACTATATACAACCACATATCTCAAATGGGGTGGAAATCGCATCTACGTGGCCGTTCCTAATCCGTCCGTTTTGTCTACCTAGAAAGCGACCGTATTCGATCTCTTCACTGTGCCCCTACATTGGATCAGATTTTTGACCTTTTTTTCTTCTCTGTGTCGTCGTGTGCATGATGTCAGCAACGTATAACCCTTGAATCACGCTCTCCAAAGGCGCGTACCGTCAAATGTTTATTATTTTCTTCTGGGTTGGTGGCTTGATTTGGGAAGTGCAGCTAATGTGGGGCTGTCCGAGCGTGTGACTCAAAAATCTGGAAAACTCTGGATGCATGAAGGTGGGCCCTGTTGATCTAGTACCACGTCATCAGGGATTAGAGCCATTGATGTGAGGAGGGACGGCGGAGATGCCTTGTCTAGAGAGCTCAGCTAGCACACCTTCAGTAGAAGGAGGCTTGAGGCCTAAGGGTAATGGTAACCATGGCTTGTTTATTGCTTCTTTCACTACCTTGTCAATCACCTCCTCTGCCTGCATTAAAACAAGACAAATCGTTAGGGTTAATCACAGCGATAATGATCATTTTCTCGCTCTGTCATTCACCTCTTTCGTTTCTAATCACACAGTCAATGAATTTCTCATGCAATCAATATATCCCGCAGTCAAATTAATCAAGTAAGATCAGAGGGAACTAGTTAACTGATTCTACATAAGAAACATCTAGCACTCTTTTGGTAATGATTCCTAAATTCAGCAAATAGGTCTCACTTTGCCTGAAGACTAGGTTAACAGATGTACTGGGATGTGACTGAAACTAAAAGCTTAAGCAATGATCGGGTGGATTACCGGCTGATGTTCGACAGAGTTGTGAGGCATGCCACTTCTGTTATCCATGGTGCTAGAACAATGAAACCCGGATGCATTCTGCATTTTCACAATAAGCAGAATACCAGAGATAGGATTAAAATTCACTCAAGTACTTCAATCATATGGAAAAGACTACATTTTTTCAAATTATCGGAAAAAGGATCTTAGATGTTTAAATTACTACTTTAACTGCCGAAGAAAGAAAGAATTAGTTACTCACTTGAGTGAATGCAGAACAATATCCGGGAGGAGGGTGCATAACAGGGCAACCCCATGCATCAGCCTGGAACTGAAACAGAAAATGATCACAGATCAAATGGCCGCAATTCATAGATTTATCTATATATGCATACTAACATACTGGTTGATGAAGCCAGCCCAGTCATTAAAAAAGATGAAAATGCAGACGATAATAAACCCACCCCTGGATAGGGCTTCCAATGCCAACTTTCAGTTGGTTGCCATGGTGGGTAACCTGGCGAGCCCCACATCTGGATGTTGGCTGGATGAGGAGGTGCTCCCCACATGGGATAGAGAGGACCAACCGGGACAACATGATTAGAGTGATACGGAGGGAAGGCCATGATCGGTTTGTGTGGATAACAACTCCTTTGTGTTTGATCTCTTTGTGGCCATCTTGGATCATCCTCTTTGGGCAAGATGTGTCTCCTATGCATTCGATATTTCTGCTTCACAAGCAAATGGTGGCTTAATCAGCTAAGAGTAGATATTTATGCCACCCAGTGCTCAGACCAAGAAGGAAGAAAAATAAAAATTAAAGGGAAAAAATTGTTTGTACTCTTACTTAAATAATTTAAATGTCATGCAATGGCAGTGCCTATATTTACAAAAGAAACCATTCTTTTGGAACAAAAATGTAACTGGAATAGGCCTTTCATCAACGAGCAAGTAGTGCAACACGCACAGAATGAAAGACACTTGAATAATGGAATCTGATTTGAGAATCAAAAAGGCAAAAATGCTACCAACCTGGAGATGACTTGCCACATTATGCCTTGTCAAGCCTTCTACTTTCATCAGCTCTAGTATTCGAGAAGGGATGGCTTGATCTACACCCAGTTGGTCCACTGCCTGGACGAATTTCTTATGCAGTTCATGTGTCCAGTCTACCTGAGAATTCAAACAGAAAAGAACATCAAAAAGAAAAGTACTTAGCTACACCCACCATATATAATCATAAAAGAAAAAAGAAATAGCTAACTTGTCCTAGATCTGTTGGAGTTCATATTTAAAACTTCTCATCAATGAAGCTTCTTATGCCTTTCAAAAAAAAAAATCGTCTTAGATCTTAACCATAAATGTTCAGGCGATAAATAATCAATAAGGGTGAAAGCTTGATCTTAGGACTTCTAATAAAGGAAGGAAAGAAGAAATTGACCACATGAAGTGAATGATATACTTCTTCCAAAACTTTTTGGTATCAATCTAGAGTTGGTAAATTATCAACACACATAAAGAAGCTGGAAGTAATGGCCACAGGTGGCTGGTGATTATCTATCTAGTTTCTATAAATGTCAAAAAATATAAAATTCTCAAAACTCATCACTTAAGACTTCAATTTGAACACATTTCTCATGGAATTACGGTATTGGGTGATAATAACTTAATGATTAGCAAATACTCTTAGTGAGACATGTTTTCTATGCCGGTATTGGGAAAAGATAGTGTCAGGAGAATGGCAAGACATGCTGCAATCTGAAGGGGATGTCACCATCAGTTGAGTACAATCTATATATTTTAGAAGCTAGTGAAATTTTGCCAATAAAGGATTACACAGTATGATTAGATTGCAGTCCCTTAAATCACAGAATAGATAATTTTGTAAGCTGCATTACCTTCAATTTTTTTCGATTAGCTTTATTCAGACATGAACTATGAAGACCAGAAACTGTACTTGGCTTTTCAGCACTAGCTTGAGAATCTTTCCTATTTACTCTGTTTTGTGGATGAGAGTGCACAGTACTCTCGCCCTTGTTACCATCAACTAAGTCGGCCACCCCTTTTACATCACTCACCCTTGATCCCTGAGGTTGGCCAATAGGTGCAGTTACTTCAGCAATTGCATTGCCACTGGTAGTTTCGACAGATTTAGATTCTCCATCCTGCTCCCCACTCTCTTTTTCTGTTGAGCAATTGGTATGTTCTTGGCAATCCCCATCATCTAACAATCGTTCTCCCTGTTTCAATTGTGGAGTTGAGGGAGCTGGGTACTTATCACTTCCTGGTGATGGTTCACGGTCAATTTCATGAACCACAGATGCATCTTCTGTTTTGTCTGAGTCTTCATTCATTGGAATTCCATTTTCCATTTGCAGATGCAACATAGAAAACACAGATTCTTTACCAGGCTTTAGTGATTCAGAAAGGTCCTTCCCTGCTGCATTGAATGCCTGTAAAAAACTAATAAAATGAGAATGTCCTTATCATGTACCTTAATTGCCATTTACATGTAAATTCCAATAGTAATTCAATCAGTAGCCAGACTGACCTTATGAACCACATGCTGCCATATATTTCTTAGTTTATCCTCAGAGAGTGGTTTCCTAAGAAACTCAACTGCACCAAGCTGAAAATAAGTGGTCAAAACATGTGTTAGTAATAATGGTGTGTGGAAATGCAATTAAGGCTCTACTAATATGGTTTGAATCAGAATTTACTTATATATATATATATAAATAAAAAAGCTCAAATAGTTTCTCAAAGCACTGCACTTTAACTGAAATATCCAATATTTCTCTCTATGAACTTAAGAGTAAGCAGAAGAAGAGATAATAATTTAAAAATCTAAAATCTTTTGAATTGACAACACACAGATGTGCACCTGAAAATACATGTAAATCGTTCAGTAAATGGTAGGCTGGAATAAATCTTACCGCTATGCACTTCATCATGGTGCTGATACAATGAATGTTTGAAGTCACTGAAATAAAATGATTTAAAACAGCATTAGGAGCTAGAAAATATGTCCAACAACAATGACTAATCGTGTCACAGATACCAATAAAAGTTTATGTCTAGGGTGATTAAACAAAGTTTCATATATAAACTTAAGATCAATGGCAAAACCAGGACAGGTGTAGTTTCTGAACTTACTAACAGTAGGCAAGTCCTTAGCCGTTTCAAGAAACTTGAAACTCCCATTGTTATTGCTTGTACTAACCTGTGATCATACATGCTGTTAGTATAAATTGCATGTTTAGGACCCATACAACACAGAATTAAGCTTTATTTATCTCAATAATTAAGAGACTACATTGATATTAAACCTTTGGATGAAACAATCACTATTGCGAAAATGGAAGTGGTGACTACGCATTATTGATTTTATATAAGTATAATGAAGCATGAATAGCCTATATAAATTTTCTGGTAACTTACTACTAGTCCCAATATAATGATGAGACAAGTCATGAATAATCATCCTGAAGGTTTATAGGATATTTGCTAGATCATTAACATTTGAAGCATGCTGGTTTAACTAGTTTTCTCCCCGTAGATGAAACTTGTTGTGGAAAACAAAGTTCATTCATTACCTCTACAATGGCTACATGGAAGCTTTCAGGCCTACTTGAAACTGCCGACAGAGCTTCATTTTGATTGCAGAAGGTATAAACTGGCAAAGGCACGATAAATTTGATCATACACTAAAAAAAGATATATAGAGAAAGAAACAGAGACAAAAAAGATAAATAGCAGGTAATAGAAATATATGACACGTTAAAGAAAATACAGGAGATCAGTCTGAAGGCAGATTAAGAACAAAAAGACTTAATTACCAATTACCAAAAGGAACTATAAAAAAACATTTTTTGGAGATTAAAAGGGGTGATTATATAACTTTATCTGACAAGCAGCATTTATTAGTTTTTTTTTCAATAATTTTACTTCACAAGCAAAGAGGAGATCAGAAGAAATATTGAAAGGGAGAGAACATAACTGAAATGGGTATCCAGAACCAACTAAAGTCAAAACAATAATATACTATTATAAGAAAGGTATCAGTCTTCATACCTTCTCTAAAACACCCCCACACCAATCCCCCACCCAAAAAAGAAAGATAAGATGTTTATACCATTTTCATCAAATTGAGATTTAAAACATCAATACTATGGAAAACTTAAGTTTTTGTAGCTTTAGTTGACCCATGTGGAGGGGACAATCTATTGATAGCAGAGTTAAGCAATGCAACAAATTGATTCCTTTTTGCTGACCACAAAATTTCCAAGTTTTATGTGTGGCTACAATCCAAACCCAAACTTCCATAAGACCCAAATACTGCCCATCTAAAGCAATGGAGCAATAGCAGGTGCTTTGGGGGACAAAGACGGCCACCCACATACTAAAGAGAAAAGAACAGTCATGTGAAGTAAATACACAAAGAAACTACGAATTTCCAATTCAGGTAAAAGAACAAAGAATAAAAAAGGTGGAATCAAAATCTTCTAACCAATATAGTCCATAGCTTCAAGCTTTGATTTTATCTCGGCAGCAGAATTGCTGTCCTCATCAAGAAGAAGGACCCTGAGACCCTTTGGGAAATCCTTCCATGCTGATATATCATTAGCAGTGCAAACCATAGCTGGTTTGGCATCCTTTCTCAGGCCGCCGACAAGTATTGAAAGTTACTGCTTACCAACATCCGATTATCTCTGCATGGCCACAAGAATTTTCCCATCAAAGAATAAAAAGTTATGCTTGATCTAATAACCAAAGAACTGACTTTCATCAAAGAATAATTAAAATCTGTAATTGTGAAGCAAGATCAAAGAAGATTGTACTGTAACTAAAATTGCAGAAAAAATCAGCCAAATTATTAACATGGTTAATCCAACAGAAAAACATAGTGGGGTGACCCCATTGCAAATGCAAAGGCTTTTAACCAATTATAGCAAATAAAAGACTCAAGCATTGACCGATCTCTGAAGATTGACTCATAAAAGGATTGTATTAAACAGAAATATCTTATTTACACTCTAATGCATGAGGGATTCACTTTGCATGCAGCATCAACTAGATCATTTTACCAGATAAAACGTTTTCTGTTACCGGGGAATAATTAATGGAGCGGTAATTAGCGGAAAATGGTAGTAACGAAAAGAGAGGAGAAAGATATCCTGTTTTGGTATAAAGATCTTTTCTGCTATTCCTGGTATTGGAAGACAGGAAGTAGACAACAATAAAGTGCGCAAGAACATTTACCCAAAAAAAAACTGACAAAAATATTTGGAAAAAAAAAGAAATAGGAAAATTAACCAGAACAAATTGATCAATAGAAAAGCATGGGAAACATTTCAAAGTGAAAAAAAAAAAAAAAAACCCAGAAGGATAAACAAAACAATGCTAAAAGCCCACTTCATGCATGCAGAGAAGAAGCATCAAGTGACCAAAATTTTTGTAAAAAGAAAAACTAAAAAGACCCACTTTTCTCTAGTCTCCAAAATGAAGTTGCATGCAGCAAAAGGTGATTGCCACAAGAAAGAGAAGCGAAGCTGTTGGGGGCTGACTATGTAGTTTAGAGATAGATAGAATTAGGATTAGGTTTAGGATTTAGGAAGATAGCTCTCCACTTCTCCTCTCAAAGTCTTTGCGGTTTCAAACTTACAAGTTCCTCCCTTTGGATGCACATAGAAAGCCTTCAGACAGAAAGAGAGAAAAAGGTCAGATGGTTTTAAGTGGGGGTCTCTGTGAGAAAGAGGTTCTGTGACTTTGTGTACAGTTGCTATCAATACACTACGGGCCACAGAATATGCAAAAGAAATATAAAAAAGGAAAAGTAAATAAAAACAAAGAAAACTCATTACTTTTTATGATTTACAAACCTTTTTCAACCCCTTTTATGAGAATCCCCCTCCCCCCAAAGCTCAGTGATTTTTTTAAAACATTTTTTCTTTTCTTTTTTGGGAAAAGAAGGGGAAAGTTGATAAACTATATTTTGCTAATTATTAAAATAAAAAATAATCTCATAAAAGTTATTTTCTTTCATGTTTAATCTGCACGGTGACAACTACTGTTAACTAAATAATTTTTATAAATAAAAAATAATTTAATGCTTACTTCTTAAGTTTAATGAAATTGATAATTCCAAATCAACATATAATTTTATTATTTTAAAATAAATAAAAAAATAAATTCCTTATCATTTCCTAACTATAGGGAACTATTATAGAATAAAATGGATATATATATATATATATATATATATATATATTAAAGGTAAGGAACAAGTTTTACGTTTACTTGTTATTTCAAAATTGTGTAATTCACTCATAAATTGATATAAAGCCTATGTGCATATGAATAATTCTGATTTACCAAGCTAGGTGTTAAACTAAAGTAATCTTTGTACATCGTGCTTCAATTATTTGCACCTTTCAATTCCCATTAACCCATCTTTTTATATCACTTCAAGTTAGCCTTTTTTGTCATTGCCTTCCTTGGATGAAAAAAGCAAAAAGAAAACACTAACTAAAAATCTAAATTCTAAATAAGATCCTGGTCTAAATTTAATTGGACACTTGACCAACCTTTTCTTTTGATTATAGTCTCATGCAAGTAATTGAATATCATAACAATCTTTATGTTTTTTTTATTCAACTACTTTCCCTTGATTTCACCTTGGCCCTTGCTTTTCTCGAGTTTCTTGGTATATTTCTACTTATAATTAAGAATGGTTTTGGATAATAATGCTATAATGCATCAATGATCAAATAATAATAGAAACTTTACAAAAAAAAAAAAACTGTTCGATAACTTAAAGATCTATGTAATCATTTTTCTTCATTTTCTTAAACGCCACGATTACCATCTTCCCTTCTTCTCTCCTCTCCTAATTAGAGGTTTTATGCCCTAATCCTTTAGTTTAAGAGACAACTAATTGTAATCGTGAAATAATCATTTTCATCTTGTATGATTTATCTGAAATTATGTATTTATTTTACATTTTCTTATAATTAAACTCATAACTTAGTTTAATACCAGCAATTACACCTCTCTTTTTTATTTATTTATTTCATTGAATAAAAGCTAGTAATCGAACAATAATGGAGGTACGAGCCAACTCGTTGTCTTGTGACTTAACTACTTAAAAAAAAACTAAAATATAAACTCTGTAAATTAGCATTTTGTCTAGTTTCTGTTACTATATTCAATAATGATCGCAAGTACATAAATAATAAATGTGAATCTCTTGTCTTTTTTTTTTTTGGAAAAATAAGTAATGAGATATAATTAATAATAATTATTATAATAATTAATGATATCAAGATATTTTTACATTTTTTTCTTCTAAAATAAGAATTATATGTATATATCTAAATTAAGGATAAACTAATTTTTGCACCCATTTTATTTTTCTTTCCCTCTAAGGAAGGTTGCATAGTACGAATGGACTGTTGCTGGCAGACCTTGCCTATTTTCCTTTACCCTTGGCATTAATTATAATTGACTTTTCTTTAAGCATCAACATAAACTTTCCCAATCCATTCTACTTTGAAAATATCAAAATGATATTACATCCAAATACACTAGACAATCTTTCAACAAAAGCTTTTCTTTCTTTCTTTTGTTTTTTCATTGTCGTTATGACTATGACTTATAATCTATATGCCTTTTTTGTCAATCATAATATCATAGTTAATTCATAAAACCATAATCAATCTATATATATATATATATATATGTTACATGTTAAATTCCCAAAAATATACATGTTCCTTTTCATTTGGAGAAATTTATTTCAGTAATTAATTAAGATGTACCAAACAATTTAGATAATGGAATCATTAATAGAGAAGTCTATTGACCTATCCAGCTTGAAATGAAAGGATTAAACAAAAATAAATTGGCATGATCAAAACAACGCGTTTATTATCTTTAAATGTTTTTAAATTTTATTGTATATTTTTTGGTTCATTTGCCCTTCTTCATCTTTTCTTTTTTTAAATGTTTCTAAATAAAGTTATTTTTAAGACACTTAATACTCTAATTTTTTATATATTATAAATTTATTTTTCAAAATTTTTTCATATTTAAGAGTATTGAAGATCTATATAAAAAAATTTAACATAAAATACATTAAAGTTAAAATTTTTGTCTTAATCTCTATAAAGTCAAATAGAAATAAATATTTTAAAACAAAAGATTATACAATTATAAAATTATAATCATTCATGAACACAAAAGACGTATAGTTATTGCATAATTTTGTTATTTTTAATATAATTTCATTAGAAATATGTATGTTTTTGTTCACATGCAATGAATTTCAAAAGTTTAGAAAAATGTAAACTGGATTATGCTTACAGAAACTAAAATCGTCAACAACCCAGTTTTCTTATATATTTTTCGTTGTTTACCCAAGAAAGTGATAAAGATAAAAATTTATGAAAAGGGTAAATAAGTAATTTGATTGCACCAGTTCCGTGCTTCAAGAATTGTTTAAGCAATATGTTGGTAGTTAGTTCGTTAATTAGATTAAAAGTTAAAGGGTAGTTCAGAGTGGCTATCAAGTGCGTTAGAGCCTATTTACACTCTAGTTCAGAACGACATTATTGGAAGTCTATCAGTTTTTAGACCCTATGAAATGTCTCCACGTGGCTTATCATGCATCCCACGTTAAAGTCACGCTCATCTGAAAGGAGCCTAAATTTAACCCTTATTCTATAATAAGAATTACTGTACGGAGTGAAACGTTTTGTTTTTGAATAGGTTAAATGGCCAGAGCCTAGAGTCTAGAGTCACGTGCGCTTTGTGACAGTCTCATTTGCTCACGAGATTGATAAGCTAATCAATGAAAATTTACAGCATATATTTTTGGTATGGATTTAGTATTAAAACCTTCAATCGTTTATTTATACAAGTACAAAAATATTAAAGTAAATTTTAATTATACATTTTTATAGTTTTAACTTTTTTCACATAATATCTTATATTTTTTAATTAATTTTTTGTAAATAAACTCCATTCTCGAAAAATTACACTATTATTTTTTCTACTAAAATGATTAAAATAATTTTAAATAAATAGATTAACTCTGGAATTGACAATCTTTCCATAATTTAATTGAGTGAAGTTATTAGTATATTCACGAGGAGTTAATTGTGAAAAAAACCACAGTATATGAAAAATCTTTATATCATATAAAATGTAGATAAAGTTTACATAAACTTTTAATACTTATAATTACTTAATTTGAAGGGTCGCTTACTCTAATGCTTTTTATTCAAAATAGAAAAAGATGTTGAGAGTGTTGTTTATTTTTCTTTTATCTTCTTTTTAATGTCTTTCCATATATTATATATATTTTTTAACTTTCATTAAGTATGCAATAATCGGATAAGCACCTCTTTTATCTTGTTTCCTAAATTAATTACTCCATTATGTTAGTAAATATTTAAGACCGTAGGATTTTTATGGTGGTGAAATTTCTATTGAGACCAATAAAATGAGCAACATTTTTTATTTTGATTTTATATTTAAAAACAAGTGACATGCATGTGCGGCGTCCCCTTTTGGTTCGGACATTTTAATTTGAAAGAATAAAATGGTGACAAAGCCCCCACATATTTCATAAAACAGGGAGCACTATCTAGGAGGTACTACATTTTTAGTGGCAATATTACAAGTACCTAATTGGGGCCAAAAGTGCAAAGCCTAGTTTATTCCATTTTAGTTTAAATAAAATTATTATTTTTTTATTTTTTATCATTTAAAAAAGTTATCTTACTTTTACAATATTTAACCTTTAAATGGAGTTAAAGCAAGTTGCATAATTATTTAGCTTAGACTTTTTTTTAGTGAGGTTGGATCGAAGATGACCTTTCTCACCTAACAATCCCCTCTTAATTTTATGCATTAATTGTCTCGTTTATGTGCCTTATGTAGTTATGTCATAGATAACTTATTATTAGGGGAATATGTGCTATTTTACTTTAAAAAGATAAAAAAAAACCAACATAATACTTTAAAAAGTTTTTAAATTATTTTAAAAAATTCAAATAAATCTTTACTCTTTTATTGAATTTAATTAAATTTGGATATTTTTATTTTTAATTAAATAAGTTTTAATGAGTAATAATTAATTAATTAATTATTAATTAAAATATAATTTATTATTTTATATTTACGTAAAAAATAAAAAATATTATATGATCATGTCATCATATCATATCATTATTTATTAATAATATATCCATATATCACATCAACTGTTATGTCTTATGAAATAATAAATGATATTTTAATAAAGTCAACTATTAATCATAATAAATACTTATTTAAATTTTTATAAATAATTTAATGACTTTTAAAATATTACAAAAAAAAATATCAATACTCTTGATTTGACATTTTATTTATTAGTATATTTTTCTATTTATTGCGTTACAATATATTTGTTATCTTCGTTTTTACAAATTTTATTATGATTTTAAGATCTTGCATCTGGTAACGGTAATGCAAAATTTCTCAAAATATAATTAGAAAAAAAATTATAAAAAGAATGAACCCAACATTTTGCAAAAAAATTATCATGAAGTGTCGATCTCAATTTCTTTTTTTTTTTTATCAAAATGGAGAAAAATCTTTCAAAAAAAGATAATAAAATTAGGGTAAAGATAGAGGATTATCTCCTCCGATGCATGCACCTTGGGCCAAATTGAAAGATTACAAAAATGATTTACATACTCTTTTCATGCATCCCACATTTCAAAAGATTACTCAAAATGTATGCAACTTTCGATAATGGTATGGAGAACACGTTAACCTAATCCTAATGAACAGTGAGGAAGTCAGTGTCGGTTACTGGTTAGAAAAGACTCCTTCTAGCAAATACATGTTGAGTTGGAAGTCATTCCATTTGCATGATAGGAAAGATGTGGATCTAGCAGGTAGACAAGGCTAATTAAAGCAAAGGCCAATTTACCCTCAAAATTCCTAGAGATTAATTAGGTCTAGGCAAACTGGAGTTAGCTGATACTAATTTGGACCACCTCAATCCTTTATTTCTCAACGCATTTAATGGTTATTAATTCGACTCCTTATCTTGTGTAAAATTACTTGTATAAGTTTTATGTTGTTTTTCTTTTTTGAACATATATGTAATTTTCTTCACAGAAAAAAAATTAAGTGTACTGTTAGGTACACAGTTATTACAAAATTTCGATTAAAGTTCTCTTTACTGGACCACATCATATTTATTTTCTTGAAAGTCAAGATCTCGTATACTGAATTAAATGGCTCACGTTTTCAGCACCATGACAATTCTTTTTCAAAGTCTTCAAAGCCTATCCATAAGCATGGATGAAATCCCAGGCACAACTGTTCCAACATAGACTTCACATAAATCCCATTCTCTTTCCATAGCAAGTAGAAGCAAACTTTCGCTTTGTGCTGCTTCGACTTGTCCTTAACCAGCCCTCCATCTGGTTAAAGCATCACCCCAGCTTTGAATGCTTTCCCAATTTAAAATAATAAAAGGAGAGATATAAATACTTATTTGCCATTATTGGTTCTGCATTTCTCTGTCCATGCAATTAAGTTTGAATTGTTTATTAGTTATGGTTAATGTTATAACAAGTACCACAACGTCAGCCTCATTATTAACATTAAGAAAATTCACATATAAATAGAAACAAATTACCCATTCTTTTTTTATGGAAAATTAAGAATGAATTATTTTCTAATTGATACAGTCCAAGATAAAACATATAAACAGAGAGTTCTACTTGTCAACATGTTATCAAATATGTAATCAAAACAATTCAATTTCTCAACAATTTTCTTGATGGGAAATGTCTACATATAATATGTCCAAATTAAAATGAACAAAATTTCCAATCACCCATCAATTTTGGAGACACAATAGTGATAGATGAAAGAAGCAAAACTCACCCTTATCTTTTCTTCTTCTGCCATTTTATGCTGAGATAGTGCTAGTGGAAAACCCCACAGGATCAAATGGTTAGATCTTTGTCCCCTCTCTCCCTCATTCTCATAATTGTTTCAACAGCTTCAAAAATGGGGCTCAATCATTTACAAATTTTAGCAGTTTCTCTGGTCAAATGCCTTAAGTTCAAAACTTAACCTTTAGAAAAAATCCAAATATTAGTACTATTTGCCTTTGTTAATAATGGAGCTTCACCTGCCTTTTTCATCATATGAGGCACACCGATCTTCACTGTTTTGTTAGACCCTCCTCCCTCCTCCCACTTTGCTTCAGAGCCACAAAAATGAAACTTCTCTAATTGTTACACATGCTATGTTTATTTTTGTCTTTTCTTATTGGAATTTGTTATTTGGTGGATGCAATGTGACATTATTAGATGCGTCGTCTATTTTCTCTTCCTTATCTTTATTCTGCAAGTTGAATTGCTTTCTTATCAATGTTGGTACCAAATTACGTGCTCAGTGATATGAATCAAATTACTTTTTCTAGTTTTTTTTTTCTTAATTTCTCTAGATAAAAAAAATGTAAATTATAATTATGTATAGGAAGAGAATTTGAAATTTTGAATCCAAATTTTTTAAAATAAAACATATTTGAATAATTACTTGTAGACATAATGTTTGAAAAAGTTCTTGAAGTAGTTAAAAAATTTCAAATGAATTCTTATTTTTTATTACATTTAATTAAGTTTTATATTTTTATTTGAGTCAAATAAATTTATATAAATAATGATTGATTAATTTTTATTAATTAAAATATTATTTATTATTATATATATATATGACATTGATATAATGTTAGTATGAAAATTGAAAAATACCACATGTTTATGTCATCATATTATATTAGTATATTACGTAATCATCAATTATAATATGTTAATATATCATATAATCAATTATGACATTTTAATATATTACATAATAATAGAATGACAAGTGATATTTTAATTAAATCAATCATTAATTAAAAAAATTAATTTAATTTAAAATAAAAGTATAAGAACTTATTTGACTTAAAATAAAAATATAAAAATTTAATTAAATATAATAAAAAATAAAAATTTATTTAAATTTTTTAATAATTTAAATTTTTTTAAAAAAATTATACCTTACGTATATTGTAGTTATCCGATTTTATTTGGCAATACGTCAAAATTTTATAATTGGTTTTATTTTAAAAATATTTATACACGTGCAGCATCTGAATTGCTTTATTAGAAATACAAGATTGCTCTATAGAGGCCTTCCATTTAAAGATTTTGGCTCATTTTGATTACTTAATTAATATTCTTTCAACTACTATACGTAAGATGTAGTACCAAAGCTAGGTGAAACCTTGACATAATGGGTAAGGACCGTACCTATCCCTAGGCCGCAGTGGCTAATTCGGTTTGCCATTATAGGAATGAAATAGTAAGGCTAGGTTTAAAGGTGAATGTAGTAGGAGGGAGCAAGGTTCATGCTAAAATTTCTTCTTTGCTCAGTTAAACTGTTATGGGGATTTTCCAGGGAGGAAGATTGCGAAATTTAACTTACATCGTTCATCCCGTTGATGAATATTGTAACCCAAGATTAAAATTATTCTGAATCTGAGTTATCTAAAACTTGAGCCTGTTGAGGTATCAGCTAAACTAATGTAATGATAGCTGGCATCCAACATTAAATTGGTAAAATTTGCTGTGCTTGTAGGTGCCGGTTCATGGTCTGCAAAGTACATAACAAATGTAGGGGTGACAGGGTGTAGGGGGTGCAATTGGACTATCAATCATCCAAATCCTTTTGCCTACTTATTCACCACAAGAAGGGTCATTTCTCTGTTGCCAAGGGTCATTGGGACACTGGCGAGGCTATCTGAAGCTACTAGGCAAAGAGCAACAAATTTTGGAGGGGATGGTCATGGCTACATTGTAATCAAGACCACAGAATTGGTCCATATGTCAAGGTGGAATTCATGTAAAACAATGATGTGGGTGGTTTCGAAGAAAGTGGACAATTTTTGTTTGACACGATAGTTGTTGTTGAGGATACTTTTCCTTGATGAAAGGACACAACAAAACTGATCTGGTAAAGCTTGTTTAAAACTCTAACCCCCTCTCTCTATCCCTTTTGCTTATACCTTGTTCTAATTGGTAGCAAAATATTTTTTGCAAAAAGTTACTTGTTTAAATCTCTTTCTGAAATATTGATGGGTTTTTACTGTGAAACTTGTTTAGTGTAAGATACATGAATCAAATGCATTATGAGCAGGAAACTTTGGTATTCAACGTACATTTTGAGCGGAGGGATGGTCAAAATCAAGTTGTTGAGATCAGTTAAAAATCATGTGATGTCTTGAGTTGATGATACATCTGTGAAACAGACTTCTTTGGGTGCGTTGGGCAGGGTTCCTTGACAGCACTGCGTGGGTGTAAATGGAGAGAACAGCCCGGGCATGAAGTGGGCCTACCAAAGCAATTGAGCAACGGCACCAGACAGTTAAAAGTGATTCCCCATTCACCAACTCACACCCGATCAAAAGATAGATTGTGCTAACTTGATTGTCCATTTATTCTGGTGGTCCGCCACCGAGAGGTGATGGTTTGGCCGCGATGTCCAGGACGAACCTGGTCATCGCTAATCAATTATTAGGTAAAGTGGGATGCTGATGGTTCAGTTTACCGGAGGCAGCCGGGTAAGGTTCATACTCTGCTTTTGCAAGCAGCATAAATTGTTTCAATGACATTATTCTGCTTTTGGACAATTTTGGTTTAACCCATAACCTTCCTTGCAGTTCTAGAGTGCCTTGAAGCATGAAATATGAACATGGCAAGATGACAGATCAAGATAAAGAAAGTCAAGTAAGAGGAATGAAAAAGGTAAATAGCAATGTGGTCAATTTTGAGATGCATAATGACGATCATGCATGTCATTTTTTGATTGTCATCACTATGCATTCCTGTAATCTAGGCTTAATTATTTGGGAAGCTACACAAATAAACGTTACACTTTCCTTCCAGAATCACATCCAAAAACACTGACTACCATAATCGTGTGTGTATATTCTCTACATCACAAATAACAAAATGTAAGAACTTATGCCTCTCTTTGAGGATTGCGGATTGGAACTCTTCAGTCCCTCAGCCTCGAGCAATTTAATCACCAGTTGGCATCTTAACCTTGCCTTGATTTTTTACCTCCAAACAGATGACCTGTTGACATGGTTTATTGATCATTGGAGGTGCTGTTTCCACTGCTACCAACCCAGTATTGTTTAACTGCAACTAGCATCTTCTCTGGCACAAGGGGGCCATCCTCATGATCCATCATCTTGGTGTTCCATCTCATGCCTCCAGCAATTCTCCGGACCTTGTTTAGAACATCAACATCATCCCGGAAGATAACAGCCCCTTCAGGTCGCAAAATGCGATCCATTTCCAGAAGGATGTATTCAAAGTTACACCTGCAATTGATCATAAATTTATAGGTAATGAAACACTTTCACCCGGTCTTCAATGAAGTGGTCCAAACAAGAATCCGTTCATTGAGCAGTAAGTTAATTAAGAAAATTGAATAATGCAGTCAGCATTTTTTGCATTGCAAAGCTACGAATATCTAATTTTTGTTTTGAGAAACAAAAACTCTTGTCAATACGGAGTCTAAGAGTTATTCCAAAATAAACTTTCAGCCATATGATGGCAGTCAAAGTTGGCATTTAATGTTTAATTACTTTATATTCACCACACTATCAGTGAACCATAACTCTTCACCTCGTCAAACCAACATTTATTAATTTTGATTTTAAAAGGTTTTAAAGATGTGGTGAGCTATGGTTCACTGAAAGCATATTGAATTGTATGCTGAATTAAGCACTTTTGGAAAAAGATGAAAAGGAAATCACACATAAAACATGGCACATTGGAAAAAGGTGAAAAAGAGACTTACTTGTTTTGATACAAGCTAAAGACACCATTGGCATGAATAAAGTCATATGTTCTTGGATATGTAGAGAAACCTTCGCACCTGTAACAAATAAGAAATGAAAATGTCACCAATGGAGTTTGCGGTGGTTCATTTATGAAGTTTTTATGAGTTATATTCCATAAAAAGAGGAGTCACTAAAAAATAAGATATGACTAATGATTTCAATGCCCTCAAATTGTCACTAGCTCTGCAATTGCAAAGTATTTGAGACGGCCTTTAGCTAAGCTACTTCGAGCTTCTCTTTCTCTGGTAAGTGTCAGTGTGCCAAAGGCCTTAAGTAATGTGCATTTAGTTGAAATCTATAGTAATTTATTTAACTAATATAGGTCACATGTCCAATATCATGATGGTGCTGGTGGTTAATGAGTTATGCAGAAAGTTGATACACCAGTAACTACAAAAACAAGTCTATAAAATGTATTTTCCCTACGCATCAGTACATCATGACTTCTGAACAGAGGACTTATAATCAGGTACTCTACTTTCCACTGTTTCTACACCACAAGAACAAATAAACTCTTTTGTAAACCTCCTCACTCTATTTCCCTATGATAATTAACAGTATAATTTTGAGGATGAAAAAGAAAAAAAGGAACTCAATATGGAACTAGTTAAATTAATCACAGAGACAATAGAGAACAAAGATTGAGACATACCAGTCATGGTATATTCCAATTAGACCTCTCTCATAGATAATCCCTAAGGTGTTCTTAGCAATTGTGGGCACAACATTCATCACCCAAGACTTTGGTGATTCAAGTGATGCTGCAAATCCTCCAAGACCTGCATTCATGTCCATCACGTTTCGGTATCTTGCAGTACCAATCAATTTATTTATTCTTTTGTAAGCATTTACATGCTTCTTCCAGAGCTTATTGTCCTCCTGGTAAGATTCAGCTGAGACCCCATCAACAAGTCCTTTGGCTATCCGAGGAGGGACGCCAAAAAGCCTAGCTGGGTACTTCTTCAACTCCCCTCCTGCCACTTCACTTGAACTACTTACCTTAGGGAAAGGGGTTATGCACGTTTCCATTTTCTTGTACCTAAAACGCGCCAAAGAAGAAAGAATTACGGTGATAATACAAAAAGAAAATAACAACTTTACATATAGAAGAGTCAGAAGTGGAAATGACACATAGAATACAACGATTTCGCTGTGCTTGATATGCACCCACAACACTCTTAAACCAAATACTATTTTACTAATAAATATATGATAATTGAAATCAATGATGAAATAGCAAAGCTCTTACCGACTAGTGAATCAATCTTAAGAGAGAAAATGCAAATCACAAGAAAACTCACCAAACATCATCGGCATCCCTTGATTCACATATATTGGCAGACTTCCGGCGGCAGGATTTGTCATTTACTTTTTTTTGGAAAATAGCAATATCTCCCTTCTCATATTTTTTCTCCCAGCAAAGAAGTTCAGCTAGCTCTTCAATCTTTCTTTGCTCAGCCTTGAGATCTTCCTTAGATCGCTTCCACGTTTTGTAGTAGGTCTTCCAATTAATTGGAGGGCCAGACAAGACCCAGTATCCACCAGGCCTCAGGACTCTATCAACTTCCATTAAGTACATCCCATCTGAGTAAACAGGTAGACGTGTAGAAGCATCATCAATTTCCTGGTAGTTTTAAAATTCATTGTTGGCTTCTTATTGTTTAGTTCCAACTTCTAACCATACTTAATTACTGAACAATATACCAGAAAAGCATGGTGAAAAAGAAAACAAAAGTACTACATGATTTCACAGCTAACATGTTCATTATTACCAATTACCATTTGCAGTCCATGGTATTAGGCATCGAGAACACTGAGCCATATCAAATGCTCTGGAGGGATATGGAAGGTTTATAGATCCAAGAACACCAACAACAGCAGGTACACCTCGCTCCAGTGCAAACTGTACCTGTGCTTCATGATTGTCCCGAGGTGCAAAAGACATAGCCAGAACATTTCTCTTCATCATGTATGCGCCCCAACTTGCGACCTACATTATGATTGTTTCTATTAGTGCAGGTAATCCTGCTGAATAAAATGCCAAACTGGTGCTTTGATGATGATTGTTGGCAACAAGAACATTATGGAAATCGTTCGACCTCTAATATGATGGAGAGATAGACAGACTGTGGTCAGTAAGATAGAGATCCAAGAACAAAAGAGTATATGTGATGACTAAATGTAAATAAATGATGAAGGAGAAAAGAATATTCATGAGCACAAAGTTATGTAATCTCAATTCTCAGTATATAAGCTCCTTAATATATCTATTAACCAATACAATCAGTTCCTATTAGACATAGTAGTTATGGGGATGCTTTATCAAGTGTGGACTAGCTTAATCCTACAGACTTAGACATATAGCATGTTTGTATATGCAACAAAAAAAAATACGCAGTTGATTAAATATTCCGCACTTCACTATGGTATATTCTAAGACTAAAAAACCATGCCTATATACATTATTTTAGGGAAGTCAGACACTCAAATAATTCATAAGCTCACAGTTTGCAGAAGAATAAAATGTGAAGGGAATAGCTAAGAAGTAAACTGCATTGTAAATTACTAAACACCCCTGGCCCCAAAAGAAAGCAAATGCATAACAGCATCATAAATTCTCAACTAAAGAGGGATAACATATTCTCGAAAAATCAACATACTCCACAACCGGTGTCCAATGCTGTTCTGACAGAACCATCTGCTATTGGGATGACTGATGCAAGCTCATCAATATAAGCATCTGCACCTTGAGGAAACATAGTTCCTCCACCTGGAAATTTGAACACATTTCCTTTGAACTGTACCCAGTTCTGGACAGCCTTCTCAACTGTCAGGCTTTTGTGAGGAACATTAGAATAATGGACATAGTCACGACTCTTTGGCCATTCAAATGGTGTCATATACCCTTTGGGAGCTGGAATGAGACAATGTAATTTTTCTTCTTCAGCAGGACAGTGCCTTTCCCTGTAAATCATGTTATCCCTAGGAAACTTCATGGCACGGTCTTGCTCTTGGCAAGGGGTGTAATCAGTGTATTTTAAATCACATGGCTTAAACACCACAGCTTTTGGTTTGGAATGCTCAACAATCTCTACATCATTGTGATGAGTTTCAAAGTTTAAATTGGTGAAGATACTGCAGTCTGTCTGCTTGGTTACTGCCAATGCTATACTATCTCCTTTGCCAAAACCACTTCTCTGCCATGCTCCCAGAATGTAAAAGAAACAGCATAAACCAATCACAGCAAATATAGATAGTGGGCTTCGTGTTCTGTTGCCTGATGGATTGTGCTTGGATGCCATGATTAGAGGGTGACAAATTCCCCAAAGCACACTGTGAGGAGAAGTAAGTTAGAACATAATGAATTTCCATGGATACATAATGGTAAAGTAAGAGATAAATACCAAAACGTTAAGAGAAACTATTCATAATGTTCCAATTGTGTACACTACACTTGCTTCAACTAATAGCAACCAAAAAATTCACTAAGGCGCCAAATGTAAAGTTAACAGGATATAAAAAGAATTTCAAAATCCTAAGGATTTAGATCAATTTTATTGTCAGCAAAATACCAAATTTTAAAAGCAGATATAGTAACCTAAGAAATAAATAAAGTAAATAATAATTCCACCTTTGCAGGTAATAACATTTCAAAATAATCCACTTCACTCCCAACAAGCTCAGAGTTCTTCTGCACTTACTTCTCTACTTGGGATCAATCAAGTTTTACAGCCTCAAGAGCATTACGAAAAGAGTTCAGTTCTTTATAAATTTTCTATAAAGTAAACCTAAGAAATCAACTAAAAAGCTGGCGTTTTTATCAAATGGGTCTAAACATATCCACCTTATTTTACATCTCAAAACACAGAAAACAAACTGAAAAAGTGAGATCCATTAACTGAAGTAGAAATCTCACATCTTGAATCCATCAAATAAAAAGAAAACAACATGCATGGATCTCAAGAGAGCAAACAATATAAGCAAAAATAAAGCAAAAGTTCAAGCAAAAATAGTAGCATAAAAAGCTACGAACTTTAAAGCACAAAAATGGAGAAAGATAGAACATGGGATCAAAGAAAAATACCCAGAAAAAAAGAAAGAAAGAAAGTGCTCTAAGCAGAGCCCTTTTGCTTGAATATCTCTCTCTGGATCTCCAGAGAGCAAATGAGTGGAGAGTGTTTCGGTGAGAGAATGGTAGAGACTTGAAAGACGTTGGATTTACAGTAAAGGGTGTGTCTTTTATCTCTCTTATACGCACACAAAAGTCGGTTAAAATGGCATATTCACTTGTTTTTATCTCGTTTGAGTTTACACAGGAGTAATCGAGGTCGGGGACGCACTGTTCTGTTTTAATCCAATCAATGTCCAAAGCAGGAAAATGGGTAAACAACTAAAACAATGCTACTTGACTTCTCCTAGATTTGCTTCTGCCTTGCGATTATGTCATCCATTGATACTATATATAGTTAGATTTATTTTTCTAATACTATGGAAAAGTCGATGGAAGAGGCCACATAATGTAATTGCATAAGGAAATTCAGGAAAAGAAAACACAATTCAAAATGCAGCAATAATTTGGGGTTAGGACCATATTTTGTTGAAAGTGTATTTCACCTAATTTGTGAAGTCACATCTGCACCCTTGCCGACACTACCGTGTTGAAGAACTTTGATAATGTTTGAAACGAATAAAGAATCATCAATATCTCCATTGAATATAGTTGAGTTGCTATTGTTTAATTGAAACGTCATTGTATCATGCGTACTAGTACTAGATCTACGCACAAGGACAGAATTTGTGATCTATACTTGAGAATTTGAGACTTAAGATTGAATAGACACATAAGCGTTATCCCCAGATTTTTCTTACACTAAAATTATTGGGAAATTTGGACCCACTAATCAGTATGACAGCTGACAAGGATTAGAAAACGGAAACAAAAGTGTGTGCACGAAGGTGCAGGGGCATGGGTTACCATTTTCTCTTGAATCTGTCTCCAAAGTTATGACATAGGAGCAGTTAGATGAAATTGGTTGTTCATCCCATCAGCATGAGCTCCATTGGCATCAGAAATTTGAATAGTACAAGCTCTAACCATAGACTGATTATCTTTCCAGTGAAACTGTGAGAGTGATAGTTTCGCATCAAAACAGAAGAATTTTTGTGGTATTTTCACCTACTTTGAGAGTTTAAAACACAAGCATGAAGGGAAGCAATATAGATTACATTGTTTATACCATAAGTCCAAATTCTTGAAACACCAAAATCCCCAATTGGGATGCCGATTTCCTAATGCAACAGAAGAGGAATAAGCTGTGCTGTATGACGTTCAATGGTTTACAGGAACCTGGTGGGGCGTGTACAAGGGGATGTATTTTAACCTCCAAAAACAATCTCCAAAGACTAGCTCCACTGTCAAATGGTGGAAACTTTCACTTTGTTCATCAATCTCTTAACACCTTGATTAATCCGGCAAAAACCCTTAAATAAAAGCTATAATGAATGAAAGTCTTCTGCTACTGCTTAGAGGACATAGAGGTTGAAAAGAGGCTGTTCTGACCATTCTCAATACATCCCCATGTGGCAATGTTAAAGCATCAGTGCTTTAGGTTCTGCATGAACATTATGGTTTGTGCATATCAGACAAATATGAAACCAAATTAAAAGAGAACACTGAAGCCGACATCAGAAGAGGAAAAAAAAACTTTAATGCACAGATAAAGTGTCCTGAAGCACAGCAGCCTTCACTTTGTGGTCTGATTGATTTGAGTTTGTGTTGATGCCTCCATCTGGTTTCGATGTGACTCCCTCCCCCTTTTTTCTCATCCTGGAAGAGCTCAAAGAACCTTCAACTACAAAGAAATTAAAATGAACAAATCAAGATTGAAAGAGTCACTCCAAAGATGCTACCCTAACGATGTGTTATGGTTCTGAAGAAGCTCCTTTGACTAATACTCAACATACAACAACAACATGAAAGAGTTTTGGAAAACTGTAAGCATCTTAATTGAAAAAGTAAAACACACAAATATAGATTTTGAACCTTGCCATTCCCACACGACTTTTGATTCACCCTTAATAAGCTTGGGGTAGCGATCTACTCGAGAATCTTCCTGTACCAACTCCTCAACCTGAAAATAAGTTGAAGATTGAATCAAGTTTTAAAATCTTATAGCCTAGTTGATTACAATTAATTGGCACTTCAATGTATTAACATAAAATTGCATCAGGGATTAGTTCTAACACATTAGGAAAGAAAAAAGAAAAGAAAAAATAAATCCATGATTAGGTACAGATAATTTGACTAATGAACACAAGCAAGTGAAAATACCTTTTTCCATAATTGAGGATCCTTTCTTTCCCTAGGAAAAAGAAGATGATCCCGCAACCATGAGGCAACAACCCATGATTCACCTCCACCATTGACGCTCTTTGACCTCAAGGTTTTCTCCTCAAGTATGTCACAGACCTAACAATTGAAACAATTCGATTATCAATTTCTTAATGATGTTCAAATTGCTTTATAATTTGATATAATCACTTTAGATGTGGGGATCAAGTTAAACATAATGAAAGCATGAAATTTTTTTAAGCAATCATTTCTTGAGCATAACAATGAGGGATAAAAAATGGTTATTCTAAAGTCTGCAATTTTACAGCAAGAACATTTACAGAATGCTTCATGTATTTTGATAACAACCTATCTCACATTTTGCTATGCTATCCTTTTCTTTTTTCTTTATCCATCCCCTGCTTCTATATCCCCAGTTCTACTCATTATAAGGTGGTCATTTTTATATATATTAAAAAACATCACTTAGTTTAAGCCCACATCTATTTGGAATCTATCTCAGCAGACTGTTCACAACCGCTGGGTAAAATAATGCTGAGAATTTTAGGCGTTAAACTAAAACGCAAAAGACGACCTCCAAAAGAGCTTGACATGCAGAAGGTAAGGAAAATAAACCATTAATTAACCATAACTGTACATGGAAAAACTTGCACACCTGATGGTAAAGCTCTTCTATTCTAGCTGAAAGACAGCGTTTCTGATGGACTTTCCAAAACAGCATTGCAAATCCTAAAAGCTGTTAAACTAAATATTGTTACAACGGTCAAAATATTGATACTTTTAACTAAAGCATTCAGAGGATGGCTTTTAGAAGGGACTACCCCTGCACAAACAGGCACAATAATAAGAGCATGATTGGAGATCAATTGACGGATACGACAGGTAAAGGGTTTGAAATATTCTGCCAGAGAATCTGGACACTTGACCTCCTGTATCCTGTATAAAAACAAGAGAAATGTGATTTAAATGCTTCCAAGTGTTGAAACTTTAAATAGATGATAATAAGCATACCCATGGGTATTTATTCTTGTCTCCAATAATTTAACTATCATCTCCATAACCCTTTGTTTCGCAGACAAGTATGTGGCATTGTCTGGGCCAAAATTTTGCATCAGCTCATGTCCATCTAAATCATTCCAAATATCATGTTCTCGAGCCTGAAACGGGTACATATTTAGAACAACAGCTTCAGCAAGTTATAAACTCTGGGATACTTAATCTACTGGCATATGCATTTAATATTAAACAAAATGGAAAAATCAAGGGGTACCCAAACTGTCCCAGTCCCATAGCACAAACTTTGAGCGTAAGCTTCACAGAGGCGAACTTCTATCCACTTGGACTACAAAATACAAATGATAATCAGAAAAGTTACATAAATATTCCAAGGTAAAAATTGCATTTGCGGTGCTTAGAATCTCATATACCAGAATAAGCAAAAGTCTAAGAACACACAAATTTCTTAGCTGTTTCATTGATATCTCGATCTTCTACACACAGCTTTCCATGTCTTCTATAGCCATGAATGCATTCCAACTTGCCTTCATAACATTCCCCATTACTTGGACAAGGCTCACAAGAATCTGTAGTAATGCACATTTTTCAGAACATTATTGGAATCTATAATTTCTAAGCAGACTATATGAAACTAGGATTAGACTACATCATGAAAAAGATAAAATATTTGTTCACCAAAATATACTTTAAAAATTTAATTACATACTCGATAAAGGAAGGCAGAAGAAAATTGATAGTCACGGTTAGAAAGAAATATGGAATAACCATAATGAGCAAAGAACACTAACATGGGGCACTTGAAATATAAAGTTACCCACAAATTCATATAGCCAACAAACCCGATTAAAGCCCATATAAAAAGATACCAAGAGAGCCAGAATTAATACACAAAATGAATTAAAATTCATATAAAAGGACACCCAGAAAGCAAAGTTTAACAAAAACGAAGAAACGCTCATAAAAAATAAGAAGAGGGGTAAAAGAATTGACCAGAGAGAGAATCGATGGAGTCTAAGTTGCTATCGCAGAAGGACTTAGAGGTGGAGGTGAAGAAAGTGGCGAAGAAGTTACAGGAGAGAGCAACTGAGGAAGCGATTGCGAGTGCCGCTATGAGCCGCAAAAACTCTCCTTTCGAAGGGAATAAACTCCGGGGCGGCTCTAATATCGAGTTTAGTGAAGATTTTGAAGTTGATGATTTAGAAGGAGAATTGGGCTTCGGTTTTGGACGCTTCTTGGGCGTTGGCGTTGATGAAGACATGTTGAGGCTTGATCGACAAGAAAAATGTTAAATTTCTTTCGAAGAATTAGAGAGGGAAAAGTGAAGAGGAAGGAAAAAGAGAAGGAGAGAAGGCTCGCGATTCCTTTATTTGATTTTTCTTTCCCTATTCTGGCCAAAAAAAGGAAAATATTATAGAAATAACTTCTCCAAAGGTAGCGGTAAAAGCACGAGTGATAAGTAAATTTGACATTAACAAAATGAAGAGCTTGAGAAACCGGCAACCTGTTAGTAGAAGTTGCCGGTCTCAGTCTCAGTTTTTCAGTCGGAGATGGTGTGAATTGGGGCGACTGCCTCTAGCACTCCCCACAAAAACCAAAGTGATGCCCCCATCCATGTGAAAGAGACATTTTTGGACACTTCTTTTCTATTTTTAAACTTTTGAGTCTTTTTCCATTCCCATCCATTCCAAGTTTCCAACCCCAGACTGTTTCCTTTACATTTACCAGTTGGTAAACTCACTACTTGACCTACTGCATCTGATGTTTCCATCTGAATTTCAAGCTTATTCCATTTGAATATTGAGCATTGAGCTACCACAGGCTGTTATCACATGGCTAACCCACCTCCAAAGCTACTAGCAAAAAGCAACTTATAAATTGGTTCTGATGTAATACCAAAGAAAAGTTCCTTGCATGTGCCAACATTTTAATTTTATCTCTTCTTCGTTTATTTCTTGAAATTAGCTTTCACTATTTTCTTAATAGACGAGTACTGTAGCAGTATTTTCTCTGTTGAGCAAATAAAGGCATCTCCCATTGAGTTTTCATTACTTTATTATTGGGACACCTTTTTTTGTAAAATATTCTTTAATATGACTGTAATTAACACACAACTGCTTACTCTGTTTTGAAGCTGCGCCCGGACAAACACCCAAATTTTCTGGTTGATTCCTTTAATGGGTACACTACAGAACCCAATTCAATCAAAACCCTAATTTCCCCAAATTTTCATCAACACTCTGTTCCCAGATCAACCTCTCCTGGTAAAGTATTCAATCCAAAATTCTTTTTCTTTTTTTCACTTCTTTATTCGTTATATTTGCGTCAATGGAATACCTGGAATTCAACTCAATTGCTCTCTTACAGAAATGAATTTATTTTTAGACAAGGTTGAATTTTCTTGGGTCTATAGTACAATTCAGCATTTGGGTATGTTAAATTCTTTTTCTTATTTCTTGTGTTTCTTGGGTTTTAAAGAATTTTTACGAAAGGAATCTTTCGCTTGTAAACGATGGGACTTGAACAGATATTAACGTAAGATCTACATCAAAAAAAAAATGAGAAAATTCTCTTCTTTAAGCTCTGAAGCATTAAGAAAGGAAAAGTCTTACACTGATATATACAATTATAATCGTGGGTAAATTTTGGAGGTTGTACCGGGAAACCCCAGAATCAATTTCAGTTAGGCTCTAAACTAAATCTTTTAGTTTTCTGATTGGTTTTTCATTTCTTTCTTTTGGTTACGAGAAAATTGTTAGAGTAATAGATGTAAAGTGCATATAAAAATTTGATTGCGATGCTTTTTGTATGTTGGTGGGTTACGACTTTTCTAGTGACAGATGAGAATTGTCCAACTTATTGTTATCAGGTCTCGGGAGGGGAATTGAGAATACATCCATTTCAGGTGTTTTCTATGAGGTGAGACAAGTTGGATGATGGCAGACTTACCAGGTTATTTGCGCAACTGCTTGCATACTGGAAAACTTGCACTTCTGGCAATTTTAGTTTCGGGAGGGATTGTATTGCAAATCTTGGTTAGTAGTGCATTTCTCTGTTAATTAATTACCTTTGGTTGTGGCTCTAAATGTTTTTGTCATTCTGATTCCTTGTGGATGGTGGTGTCTCAGGCATGCGCTTTGTACAATAATTGGTGGCCAATGCTAACTAGTAAGTGAATGTGAAGTTTGTGATGTTAGTTAGCTGTTTCTTGTAATTGAGTTACGTATTCTCAAATGAATATGTTAGTTTTTTCCAAATGTAAATTTAAATTTTCAGTATGTAACTTATCCAAGGCAGCCTATCACTGATTCAGTTGTTAATGTTATGTGTCCCTTTATATCTACCTCAAAGGTTGATGCTCATAAATCAGCTCGTTAGTCCTGTGATTTAGAAGCATGTCAAGAAGACAATTGCTCTTGAATCTACAAAACTATGTTTCTTAAGATTCAACTGATTTTACCATCTAGGGACATGCATCATGCATGCAGAAATGTGTCATTTCCACAATTCTTTGGGTTAATTTCCTTTCATTGTTGTGTGACTTTGCTGTGATATTTGGTACTAACGAGTTTGCTGGGTTGCTGCTTGATTGCACATTGTAGGCAATGTTTATGAGTGAGTGTGAAGTTTGTGACTTTGTGTGAAAGTGTGTGTAAGCAGGGAGGGCCTGAGATTTTCCTGTCACTTTTTTTGTGCAATTAAGTAAGAATCTTATACTGATTCAGCATGCTGACATGCTTCATTGCTGTTGCAGTAATAATGTATGTGCTTCTTCCAATGCCTTTGCTGTTCTTTGCGGGCTCTGATGGTTCTTCTCTTTTATCTGAATCTGACAATAGGTAATTAATTTTGGCCCTAAAATTATTCATAAATAAGATTTGATCCTCTTTTACAGCTTGCACAATTAGAATACTCATTATTTGTCTTCCCAATGAACAATGTAACAGTTGGGTCAATGCAACAAAGTTCTTGACTGGAGCTTCTGCAGTTGGAAGCATTGCAATACCAGCTATCCTAAAGCATGCTGGTGTTATCGGTTGGGGCGCACTGGCAATGGAACTCTCATCTTATTTTATATTCATACTAGCCATTATGTGTTATATCCGAATGGATGATAATGACGACTACAGTTTCCTCTGAAAGATGACTTATCTGCAATCATGTCAAATACTGTAAAAGTTAGTTCAAACGAGGCAATGTCTTTCCCTGTTTTGATGAGCCTTATTTCCATAATTCCATGTTTGTTCTTGTAGAGTGATTGGGTGATTTATTCTTTTTTTGGGTCCGAGTAATGAGTGCCAATGTGCCACTATTGGTTATGAACAATTGTTGCATTGAAAATGAAAAACCTCTTTCATAAGAGATCTTGCTTTAGAATTAGACAATGATGGGGTGAGAGAAGTCTCTACCGGTATGCTTGTTTTCTTGATAAAACCTACTTTGAATCACCAGAATTGTTTTGATCACTGATAAAAAGTCATCTTTCTAGAGCATTTACCAGGCTCAAGTGCCATGTACGTTTTGTCATAGCCAGCTACCACAAGCCTACAGCTATACCATTTCCTCATCATTTAGTTTTTATATAGAGATGACAATCAAAGAGTACAAAAGATTGGGCCCCAAGCACTCTGCAGAAAATTTTCCATATTTACTCGGTAGTGTTTTCATTTTTGTAAGAAAAATTGAAGAAAAACTCCTGCAAGACCTCAATCGCAACGAACATAACACATTGTTGGATCAAGAAAATAATGAGTTTGAACAAACTGATTCTGAAAAAGCCAGGGTACCGTGGAACATATTCAGTAAACTTAGTTCAATCAAGCAACATGGAAATTGCCTGCCTGTAAAGCCAATTACTCAAGAAGAAAGTGACTATTATGAACATAGCCATACATATTTAGCAGAAAAATAATTATCACCCTGGTTTTTGCTTTCCTTAAGTTGACCTTCAGCAGTTACGACCAAAAATCCTTTTCTTGTTGAGCTCCATTCGACATTGTGTTTGTGACCAGAAGAATTTTTTTGCATTGTAAAAGTTCTTTTTAACAACAAACACAATGCCATCGAAGCTCAACAAATGAAATCTTTTGGCTTATGACAGTTAACAGTAGGTAATCAAATACAAACCCAGACCAAGACCTACTATTCTGGCGAGAAAAGTGTGGTTTGACCATAAATTATTTCCATTCTTTTTCCCAACTGTTTTAAAAATTTTAACTCACAGTAACACTTTAATCACAAGAATGCCAAGCACACACCCTGTAACCATAATTTTTCATACAATTTTCAATCATAATTCTTTACCAAAATCAACTACATTATCAATGAAAAACTAGACCTTCAGCATTTGTGACCAAAAATCCTTTTCTTGTTAAGCTCCATTCAACATTGTGTTTGCGACCAAACAAATTTTTTTGCATTGCAAAAGTTCCTTTTGACAACAAACGCAATGCCAACGAAGCTCAACAAATAAAATCTTTTGGCTTGTGACAGTAAAAAGTGGGCAATCAAATACAAACCCAGACCAAGACCTACTATTCTGGTGAGAAAAGTATGGTTTGACCATAAATTTTTTCCAATCTTTTTCCCCAAAAAACAAAATTATGTCTGTTTTAGATATTTTAACTCACAGTAACACTTTAATCACAAGAATGCCAAGCACACACCCTGTAACCATAATTTTTCATATAATTTTCAAAGAATTTATTTTCAATCATAATTCTTCACCAAAATCAACTACATTACAATGAAAAACTAGACCTTAGCAAGATGAGAACAGCTAATGACGTAAAAATCCATATAAGACTTATACACATGCCATTCTCCAAAAATCCATGAGATTTCTGGAGCATAAGATGGTGCTTATATGATGAACATTTCTAGACCAGCGCACCCTGCTAATTGTAGATAGAGCCATAAAAAGTCTTTCAGTAACTTTCCAATCATTAATTTTCAATACACCTACCAAAAACAATGTCACGCATGCATCAAACTCTAATTTAAGAGAATATTCATAGCTTGCAATTTCGATCAGTACATTAAAAATTATTGATTCAAAATCTCCCTAAAGAATAAATTCAAACTATATTTCCTGCTGCATAATAATTTGGGCATCTTTGTACTCTGAATTTGCCTTCTAAATTCTTATAATTAAAATTAAAGAAAGAAACGAAGACAAAATTCAAAAGAAAAATGTATTTCTCATTACCCAAAATCAGAATAATCTCTAAACAACAAGTCTATGTTAAACGTTCAACTTTCTTACAATCAATTTTCTTTACCGACTTACAACCGATTTTTCAGTGTCAAAAGACGACGCGAAACTGGGGAGCGTCGGATCCACTAGCGGGCAGAATTTCCCAGCGGCAAGGCTCGAGCTCGTCGGAGACGGGACAGAACCCGGCTAACGTAACCTTATCAGCAGTAGCCGCTACGGACCCGAACTCGAACACTGTAACACTCTCAGGTCGGGGCACTACAACGGCTCCGTGCATTCCCGGAACGGGTTGCGGCGTCTCGTTGGGCTTCGGTATGGTTTGGGTTTCTGTTTTCGGATTGCCTCTGAACCAAGAGAGAAGACCCATTGTTGGTTGTGCGAGTTTTCCGGGAATCGTAGGGTATTTTATGGAATAGGAATCGTAGGGTTTTTGGAAAATGGAGAGTGGGCTTTTATAAGGGGAATGGAATTGGGCGCCTATGTGAAATTACAAGGATGCCCTAGTGTTTTTGGAATTGCAAATTGCATTAGAAGCAAAACGGTGCGTTTTCTCAGGAGGGTGGATGCTTTTTGGTATTGACATCCTGCTTAATCACAAAATATAAAAATTTAAAAAATTAAAAATAAATTAAATTTTAAGTTATGAAAAAATTATTTATTTAAAAAATTAATATTTAATTTACTGATAATTTATTAAAAAGAAAAATATATGTATCTTTTTTAAGTTTTGCTTAAAATTATACACAAATCAAACAGTATTCAAAATATATAATTCACTTTAAATGTGTAAATGATGTTAATAGATAAACATAAAATATCTAAATTAGTCTTTAAATGTGAATAACGTTATTCACCTAAAGAAAATATTAACCGGTGACTAAGGACATGACTTTTGTGCCTAAGGAAAGATATTCTTTTAAATAAATTATCTATTTTAAATACTAATAGACCCACATATAATTATGGTTAAAACATGATAAATTTCCACTTTCCAATTGCAGAATGGTTCACAAGGGCGCAAGGATTGAACATACAGAGAGAAAAAGTTCATAAACAATATCAAATTTTTCTGAGATTAAGTGATTTTAGCACTAAAGTTCTCTTTGTAAGTAAATATTGTCATCTCCAGCTTCGAAATCCAAACATATAGGTTTCTCATATATGCATGATGAGTAGAAATCAACCGTGATAGAGAAAAGGAATATCAGCAAAATTCTGCAATTGAATTGTACGAGCCCGAACGATGAACTTAAATGTCACTGGCCAAATCTCAGACAGCCAAGAAATCCATCCAAGAACTCGAATACTAAGACATAAATAGAACCAGAGTATGCCATGCCCTCAATTTATATTTTGCATTGTGACAGAATAAGCCTGGAACAGCTTACAAATCTATAAATGAACTTGATTCCGTATCAAAAAACATGCAGCAAAATGAATCCTCTCAAAACAGGAATGCAATTGGGAAACATCAGTTACCTCCTGGATGCTACCTTCAGATCAAAATTCCAAAATGCCAAAAGGCTTTAAGTCCCTTCATTACTAGCTTTTGAGCTCCTATAATCCCTTTTCAACTCAGCAACTCTCTTCATACAAGCTGCCTTTGATTTCCCAGGCACAGCAGCCGCAATCTTCTCCCATCTCATTGGCGCATCCTTTGGGAACGCCTTCAGAGCATTGAGCAAGGCAATGTCTTCCCCTGAACTCCACCCCCTTTCTCCAGCATTATTGTCACCACCACCGCTATTTTCTTGGCCCTCCGTCGTTACACCGTCATTTCCACCGTGAATTCTCGTATCCAATGGCTTCCTATTCTTCAAAAACTGCGCATACGAATCACTGTCGCCCGCTTTCTTCTCTCCCAATTCTTTTGCTTTCTTTATCACACTCTCCGTTGTATGTTTCCCCTTAAAGGCTGCTGCTATAGACTCCCATCTACCCGGCTTCCCCACCGGATTCTTCACCATTTGTTTCTTCAAAATCTCCACATCTGCCTCACTCCACTGCATCTCCTCGCCATCGAAACCACTCCGGAGATCTTCTTTTTTTCCCCCTAAACTAGAAAACCCATTTGAATTTTTACTTTTCACCTCTAAATTCGAAAACCCAATTGCATTTTCCACAGACGAACCACGATTTCCACCCAATTCGTCAATTTTATCGGGCTTTGACCGCTTCTGGGAAAATTTTTTCTTGGATTCAGGCTCAGGTTGGGGTTCTTCATCGATGGGATCAGGGATAATTGGTCCATGACCGACGCGAACGTCACCGCCGGTGAGGGAAGGAGGAGCAAAAGGGCCTAGAAACAGTGAGAGGGAGAGCCAAAAGAAGAGGGATTTGAAGGGCTCGGTGTGGAGAGAGAAGAGGGACAGAGAGAGAAGAAGGGAAGAGATTGAGAGCGTAAGGAAAAGTAAGGTTTTGGAGGGTTTTTGTGGGGTATTCTCATGGGATGAGGAAGAGGCTTGCAGGCGTGATTGGAAGAGAAATCTGGGTCTGGTGTCCTCGTCCAAGAACTCCATTTCTTCTTTGCTTTCGCGAAGAGAAAATTAGGGTGGCGATGGCTAAACTAAGAAACAGACCAACAGCTTTTGACTTTCTCTATTTAAAGTTTGTCCAACAGCCTTTTATAATTCCTATTAATTAAAGAACAGAAGGAAGGAAATCAATTGTCCATAACTTAGTCGTGCTATATCGGTCCATCGGAGATGCTTCGTAAATAAGATTGGATCTAGAACTAATTAGATGACGAAATGTTCTCCAAATACATTTAATTTAAAAAATATCTTATTTATTTATTTAATAAAAAAACATTTATTTTGAAAAAGTAGTAGAATTAATTATTTTAAAGTTAATTTTAGTCATAATACAGCTCATATATTATTTAAAAAAACTTAAATAAGTTTTTTTTTGTTATTACTTTCAATTAAATTTATATATCTTTATTTTAAATTAAATAAACTTTATTGATTAATTATTATTAATTAAAATATCATTTATCATTTTATATCAATATGACACTTGTATGACGTTTGTGTGGTCTATAAATAATAAAAAATATTATCTTATCAAATTAACATATTGTATCGTTATCAATTATAATATATTAATATGTCAAATTATCATAAATTATAATATATTAATATCTCACGTTAGCATCATACGATATAAAATGATAAAAGATATTTTGAATAAATCAATCATTAGTAATAAAAACTTATTTAATTAAAAATAAAAGTATAAAAACTTATATGATTCAAAATGAAAGTATAAGAATTTAATTGAATACAATAAAATTATAAGAGTTATTTTAATTTTTGAATAATTTATGAACTTTTTTAAAATATTATGTCATAATTTTAAACCAAAAGATAAATTTTTTTGCAAGACTTTTCGTTTTTTTTAATTAATTATAAAAAAGATTACAAGATTTTTTTTAAAAAAAATTATCTTTCATTATTAAACTATAATTTAATTTTTTGTCCGACCATCACCTCCTTTATCATATGAAACATCGAGTTTATTAATTGTGGTGAATATTAAGTATTTTTCAAATGTTGAAACAAAATACAAAAAGATTTTGTATATTGAATTTATTTTACTTCAAAAAATTCTTTTTCTTCCAATATTTCCATAAACTAGCTATAATAACAATTGACGGAATTAAAAAAAATGAATTACCCTGTTATCTTGTCGAGCTTGTCTATCTAGGATTTTTTTTTGCTTTTCTTTCTTGGTTGCTTATCCTTTTTCTTGCACATTTGATGGATTTGATGAGGTTAGTAGAGCTCGTTTGCTCGGCCGGCTAGAACGTCCACCCGAATCGTCCATACTTCCTCGACGCAAGGACACAGTGCAAAGGGAATAAAAAAGGAGGGAAAATGTTGGAATTTAAGACACAGGACAATCTCGGTAAGAGAAAAGGATTAAGAGCTTAAAGCTTGAAATATGTAAAAGCATTGAAGACTTGCTGAAAGCGAAGAAGCAATATCTCTAGCAAAAGACCTGAATCCAAGTTTTGAATAAAGCTGGTTTAATATTGTCATATTTTAAATACTAAAAAGTTATTTATAAATAAAAAGTAATATATTCATTAATAAGTACAAACTCTAATTTTATTTAAAACAATCAGCCTCCAACGTGAATAAACAAAAAAAAATTATGTTATATTAAAAAAATAATAACACATATAAATGTTGATAGTCAAAACATTATTTTTTCAAGTTTGATGATCAAAATAAAAAATTTTAAAAAATTAAATTACTTTTTTAGTAATTTATTCTAAAAATCACTTAATAATCTGTCAATGTATATAACAATAGTTACAATAAGTGATATAATTATTTGTTTTAAGGGAAAATTTATTTTTTAAGGATACCATGGGGGGAAATGAGAAGCAATCAACTAAAATAATAAAAAAAAACTCTCACAATATGATCTGTCCAATGAATTTATTATTATCCAACATTAAAAAGAATCAAATTCAAATGTCTATTCTCGTATACCTGTTACATTTATTATTATCCAACATTAAATTCGAGTAAACATAACCCATAAATGAATCAAAATTTAGAAATATTTATTTTTACAATCATATTATTAAATAACATATAATTTCAGACAATAAATATTTACTCACTGAAACCTTTTTTTAATAAAAAATATAAAAATAATAAATAATTAAATACAATGCACGTGAACACATATATACAAACCAAAAAAAAAAGTCGGGGTAGATGGTGGGATTGAGCTTTATTCATCGAAGGAATCCAAAAGTCATAACGGGATTCCAGTTTATTACAAAACAATTAAGCTCCCACACAAATGGAGGACTTTAACTTCACTTTCCTTCGAGCCGCTTTAACTCTTCAACCAACTCTGCAAAATGATACGCCAAAAAAAGGAAAAAGGAAATTTTCAATCAATATATGGAACAAGAAAGTTGAATCTCGAGCACAGAAAAAGAAAAGCGTATAAATTTATGTACTTGGAACAATCCACGTTAGGTGAAATGGTGACGGGCAAATTGATTCCACAATTAGCAGGAAGGGCCTGAGCTAACTGGGTGTTTGGTTTTATGTTCTTAGCTGCTGACTTGATGCATTCGCAAGCAGCCTTCCTGTCAGAGGAGGACGATGCGGCGGACGCAAGAGCGGAGGCTCCAGCACAACAAGCAGAGGGCGGTTTCCCAGTCCCATTCACGAGGTAGTTCACGCAAGGTCTCAGGTCCTTGATCACATCACTGCAGGAAATCGCAGCGTCTGAAGCTGGAGCAGAAGCAAGCAAGAGAAGCAGCAAAACAGCAGCCAGAGCTGGGGTTCTGATTCTTGAAGCCATCTCTTTGAGGTAATCAGGACTGGCTCTTGCCCGCTTTTTATAGGAAACTAGTGAAAATATTTTAACCCAGAAGAAAGAGAGGACAGTGATTTTCTTGTTTCTCACACCCAAGTTAGGTGTGATTGATTGAATTTTTATTTGAAACAAACCAAAGAAGCCTGGCCATGTCAATTTGTGCAATCCACTACGAAACAATCCCAGTGTTAAGAAACCACCGAACCGATTATTGCACTCTTGCATCAATTATGCGAAACGTGAAGGTGAATGTTCTCTAACTATGATCCCGGTGTGAATTAAGGTAAAGTGACTGCTTGGGTTTTAGAGCTGGTGGGAATTTGTACAATCAAATCCGGAAAGATTACTTCCCTTGGAAGAGTCCAACCTGTTGAAAATCTAATGTTTAATGTTTTGCCATGAATGGACATCTTAACCAAGCCCCATATTCATGTGTATAAAACTAGTACTAGAGAAGTCTACTTAATAGAGCTGGTTGTCATTTATATGAAGGTAAAATATTCTATTATCCTTAATTTTTAATCATAATTACTTACTATTCATTAATTTATAAAATATATATTCCATCCCAAACAGTTAAACAAGATTAATGATTAATTAAAATATCTAAAGTATCAATTTTTTTAAATCTTTTTAAATCGGTCGACGATTAGATTTTATTTAAATTCGATCAAATTTCTTAAAAAGCACCAAATTTGGTGCTCTCAAGATCCTTGTAGATCTGTACTTCTTGAAGAACACGCTAATGGTGCTCCCACGATGGGGAGCACCGGATCCATTATGAAAAGCACCAGATCAGTGCTCCCAATAAGCACTCAAAGGAAGGGAGATGGCACTCCTCGGTCAGAGCCGAGGAAGAGATAGGGGATAGGTTTTTTTTTCATAAAAAAAAAATTAAAAAATATAATTTATATAATATGATAATTTTTAAAATAGATGAAATGTAAAATTATCTTTTTAATATTATCATGTTATTAAACTATTAGAAATATTAATAATCACTAACGACTGTATTTATATGTTTAATAAAAAATATTTTTTTGAAATGGACTATTTATTTTAAAAATTAATGACCCACTTGAAATTATGATTAAAAAATAAAATTAAGAGTATTTTACTATTTATATTAAATTTTTTTACTCATTTAAAAAGTAAGAGACAAATATCATTTCGTGAAATGAGTATTTCATGAAATAAACAAAAAAAAAATATAAAATACGAAATTAAATACATGTACCGGACTTGCTCAATTTAAAATTAAATAAATCAACCAAATATAATGTCAGCTAGCTACATATATCCAATAATCAATATGTTTGTTGAAAAAATCCCAATCCCAGCTGGATAATTTGTTCTATTAGGTCCAAATTCATTAACAATGACAAGGTCTCTTTAAGGACAATCCCTGCCAACAATATACTATTTACTGTAGCTAAAAGTCCTTTTACTAATATCATACTATGAGCTATATATATATATATATATATATATGATGAAATTCTACTAATTAAATGAAGTTTATTAATTTTATAATTTGAGGAGTATAATTAGATTAGTTTATTTAATACGATATTATAATTTAAAATTTGTCATCTTAAATATTTTTTGTTGATTATAAACTTGTAAACCGCACCGCAAGTTTTTCGGCAAAAAGTCTGACTTCAACGTCGCCGTTTCAATCTATGGACATAAATTCCAAAGCTTCGTTAGTTGATTTTAAATTTTTTTCGACACCCTTTCGGAATAGCTGCTAATGCTCTCTCGCTCTTTATTTTCTCTTCTTCCTTACCATCCCCTCTATGTTCGTTCCTTCTCTCAAACAATATTCTCAAATATGCATTACTCAAAACTCACTTTTAATGACTCCCGACTTCTCTATTACCTGTTAAATCACCGTTTCCAAGAAGCCCGTAACCTGCTCGACAAAATGCCCCACAGAAGCAACCATGCCCGCGTTGTTCACTTGACTTCTCTTCTCTCAAAGTTCTCAAGGGATGGTTTCATTAATGAAGCCAAGGCGCTGTTTGATATCATGCCTGAGAGGAACATTGTTAGTTATAATGCCATGTTGTCGGGTTTTGTACAGTGTGGGAGGATGAGTGAAGCAAGGAGGTTTTTCGGGGAAATGCCTGAAAGGAATGTGGTTTCGTGGACTTCGATGTTATGTGGGTTGTTGGAAAGTGGTAGAGTTTGTGAAGGAAAGAAATTTTTCTATGACATGCCTGAAAAGAATGTTGTGTCGTGGAATTCTCTGATTGGTGGGCTGATTAGGAATGGCGATTTGGAGGAGGCAAGGTTGGTTTTTGATGCAATGCCGGTGCGTAACATAATTTCATGGAACACTATGATTGCTGGATATGCTGAGAATTGTAGAATGAAAGAAGCTAGAATTTTGTTTGAGGAAATGGAGGATAGGAATGTGGTTACATGGACTAGTATGATAGCAGGTTATTGCAGGGCCGGTGAAATAAATGAAGGATATTGTTTGTTTTGTAGAATGCCTGAGAGGAATATTGTTTCTTGGACTGCCATGATTGGAGGATTTACTTGGAATGGTTTCTACGAAGAGGCCCTGTTGCTTTTTCTTGAAATGAAAGGGAACTATGAAATAAGACCTAACAATGAGACTTTTGTATCTCTTGCTTATTCTTGTGCTGGCATGGGATTTCCTTTTCTTGGCAAGCAGTTACATGCACAAGTAATTGTTGATGGCTGGGAATGTGATGATTATGATGGCAGGTTATCTAGAGGGCTCATTCACATGTATTCAGTATTTGGTATCATGCACTTTGCATTTTATATATTCAAAAAGAACTTGAATAACTCTGCCGTTCAATCGTGTAATTCAATGATTAATGGTTATATTCGTATTGGACAGTTGGAAGAGGCTCAGTACATGTTTGACATATCACCTATCAAGGATAAGATTTCATGGACTTCAATGATTGATGGGTATTTGAGGATTGGACAAGTATCAAAGGCTTGTTATCTATTTAACAACATGCCAGAAAGGGATGCAGTTGCATGGACAGCAATGATTTCAGGTTATGTCCAAAATGAACTTTTTGTAGAAGCTATCTCTTTATTTTTGGGAATGAAGGCACAAGGTGTTTTTCCTCTGAATGCTACATATTCCATTCTTTTTGGAGCTGCTGGAGCTACAGCAGATCTTGATCAGGGGAGACAGTTCCATTGCATGCTTATCAAAACACAGTATGAATTTGATTTGATTCTTGAGAATTCTCTTATCTCCATGTATGCAAAATGTGGGGTAATAGATGATGCATATAACATATTCTCAACTATGGTCTCTCGGGATTTGGTTTCATGGAATTCAATGATCATGGGATTTTCACATCATGGGCTAGCAAATGAAGCTCTAAAGATTTTTGAAGCCATGCTTGAATCTGGAATTCACCCGAATTCTGTTACCTTTTTGGGTATTCTATCAGCATGTTGCCATGTAGGCCTTATCAGTAAAGCATTGGAATTATTTAATTCAATGAGGGATATATATGGAATTCAACCTAGTTTAGAGCATTATGTTTCTGTAATCAATCTTCTGGGCAGAGCTGGGAGAATAAGGGAAGCAGAAGAGTTTGTATTGAGACTACCTTTTGAACCAGATCGTGCTATTTGGGGAGCATTGCTTGGTGCATGTGGATTCAGTGAGACAGGAGCAGAGATTGCTAAACATGCTGCCCAAAAACTGCTTGAGCTGGACCCACTGAATGCACCTGCCCATGTGGTTCTCTGCAATATATATGCAGCAAGAGGTCTGTACTTGGCAGAGCAAAAGTTGAGAAAGGAAATGGGATTGAGAGGAGTAAGAAAAGTCCCTGGGTGCAGTTGGATACAACTGAATGGGAGAGTTCTAACGCTTGAGCAAGATGCTGATGCCAGGTTGTAAGCGTTAGAACTTGAGAAGAGCAAACCATTTGCTTGAGCCAGGTGAGACTGAAGATAACTACAACAGTTAACTTGTAGTTCTTTTGGCTTAAAATTCTATTTTATGTTGTTGAATGAGGGAAGATGAGCACATTGCAAAAATTTCCACAGGAACCTACATCATCAAAATGTTCTTCTGTGAGCATTTGGGAGTTTTTGGGCACTTCCTCTTCTTCATGTTGTTAGTTTAACAAGTTACAGAGGGAAAGGCCATGCAATGCTTTTTAACCTTATCATCTACTGCCACAAGATGCTATATTATGACTGAAAATGAAGCCTATTTCCTAAGTGATGATCTTAGACCCCAAAAAGAATAAACAAAATTGGAAAGAATTAAGAAACACCATCCATGTTCACCAACAGAACACTACAGAGTACAAGTTGCTGGTTTCTTTCCTTACCTTGCCATGAAGAGCAGGCTTTTCTTTTTAATCGTCTGCTTGCAATAGCTATTTACATTTGCATCATCTGGTTGCAGGAATGATATAGGACTCAATGATAAAATGTTGAAGGCAAGATGGGGTGGTCCCATGGCACATGTGGCCAAGGTAATTAATTGACTTGTCTGTTAGTGACCTGAATTGCAGATAGTTCATTTCTGACTTTGGTACACTGCTTAAAAATTGCAGAAAATCCTTATATATAGTCTTAGAAGATCATTAGAAAATGAAGAAATCAGAATATTTTATATGGGCCCAATTTCGTGGTTATTTCCCATTTAAATAATAATCACCATTTGATCACTCGGAGATTTTCGTGCCAAGTAACATGCAACAAGGAGATTGGTGAAGAAATAAAGTTTGCAAAAGCAGAATGAAGTCCCCGAATGCCAGCCACAGAGAGGATACGATCAAATACCTACCATTGCTTTTACTATGCTCTTTGAGTGCTGGATAATGTACTTCTTGAGGCTGTTTTCAAAGTATAATGTAGATACAAAAGAAGAGTTTAATGCATTGTGAGTTTTCCTTCTTCTGTCAAAACTTGGTGCCCTTGTTTCTTCCTGATGATCACATATGGCTTCTTAGCTGTGTAATTTTATTCATTTCCTGATCAAAGGTGCATCGTTGATGCTGTCAGTTTAACCATTGGGAAAAGGATTTTATCAAGCTAACAAAATGGGGCTAAGACCCAAGAAACTGTTTGACTGCAAAGCTGCAGGCACCTGACTGCTATCAGGCTATCAGCAACCCTTGCACAAAGTGAAATCATGGCCAAGGAAACACTCACACTTATTTTCCTTTATCAATTTTCAGCAGTTTTAACTTTTAAGTTTTGAACTTGACAGGCAATATCTGCTTAAGACACATACTTGACATCAAGTGAAATGGTACAAAGGCAAGATCTGCTATTTGTTTATTTAAGGTATTATTCATTTCCTTTTTGTTTTTCCTTTTGGTCCCAACACACTGAATATCTACCGCTTCTGTCTATAAATTTGGAAGCCAAAGCCTTCCCGCCAAACAACGAGAACAGCAAAGAAATGACTGGTCGCTTCAACAGGCTTATCCTCACTCACTATCGACAAATTCCTCAAAGCCCAGAAAAACCTCTCTGAACCCCAACCAAAGCTGTGGCCCAACGATCACCAACTCAAAATCCCACGTCACGAGACAACCAACAACAGCGACCAGTCATTTTAAGAAGAACCCGCCCCATTTTATGAGTCTTAGAATCATGCACTTGTTTCAATCCATTCAACCAAATCCACACTCAACTCCTCAAGTCTGACCTCCTCCAACACGCTCCCGTGGTGACCCGGGTATTGAAAAAGCTCTGCAACTCTTTGAAGTCAGTTTCTTAGGCCGTTTTGGTATTTGATTGTATCAAAGAGCCTGATACTTTCATTGGTAATATTGTGTTGAAGGGTTTTTTGGATTTTAATGACCCATTTGGTGCTTTGAGTTTCTACTAAGAAAAAATGGTGGGTAAATTGATTGAGCATAATGAGTATACTTTTCCATTGTTATTGAAAATTTATGCTGAGATTAGGTTTTTGAAAGAAGGGGAAAAGGTTCATGCCCGGGTTTTGAAACTTGGGTTGGAGTCTAATTTATGTGTTAAGAATTCTTTGATTCGCATGTATTCGTTTTGTGGGCAGATTGCGATTACCCGTGAGGTGTTTGATGATGGGTTTGTGTTGGATTTAGTGACTTGGAATTCGATGATTGATGGTTATGTGAAGAATGAGCAGGTTGTGTTGCACGTGAGCTGTTCAATGAGATGCCTAAGAGGGATAATTTTAGTTGGAATTCAATCATTGCAGGTTATGCGGGTGTTGCGGAAATGGAGGTGGCGAGAGAGTTGTTTGAAAAGATGCTGTTTAGAGATCTTTTTTCTTGGAATTGTATGATTGATGGGTATGCAAGGATTGAAAATATTTCAGAGGCCCGTAAGCTTTTTGATCAGATGCCTGTAAGGGATGTTGTTTCCTAGAACATCATGTTGTCATTATATGTTTGATGTAAGAAGTATGTGAGCCAGACTTTAATGTTGTTTGATAGGATGATTGAAAGAACAGAGGTTAGGCCTAATAGTGCTTCTCTTGTTAGCATAATGACAGCATGTGCAAATTTGAGGAGGCTTGATAAGGGCTTGTGGGTACATTCTTTTATTGACAATAACAAGATCAAATGCAATGTTACTTTCAACTACTCTGTTGACAACGTATGCAAAATGTAGGGGTATGGATTTGGCTAGAGATGTTTTTGATCAGATGCCTGACAAAAATGTGTTCTCATGGACTTCCATGATCACAGGATATGGTATGCACGGCCATGTTGAGAAAGCCCTTGAGATGTTCATTGATGTGGAGAAGAGAGGTCGAATGCCTGATGCTGCTACTTTTCTCAGTTGCTTATCTGCATGTAAGAAGGCAGGAAAGGTTTTTGAGGGTTGGTGGTGCCTTGATATAATGTGCTGAGTTTACAAGATTGAACCCGAGGTGGAGCACTTTGGTTGCATGTTTCATCTACTTAGGTTGGTTTGGTGAAACATTCAAAAGGGCTTAAGGGGAAGATGCCTGTGCAGGCAGGGGCTGCCCTGTGGAGAGCTCTGCTTTCTGCATGTAGGACCCATTCGAAATTAGGGCTTGGAGAGCTCATAGCCAAGCGGCTAATTGAGTTGGAACCGATGGATGTTGGGCCATATGTATTATTATCTTACATATATTCGGTGAAAGAGAAGTGGGGTGAAGTAGAAATTATTAGAAAGTTCATCAAAGATAGGGAATTGTCAGAAACAAGTGCATCACCGCATCAGAGAACCATGATATACTCTATGTTGATGGAGTTGGGCGTTCAGTTAAAACTGTCTTGTGGAGATTCTTTTGGGGTTTAAGATTTTGGGGAGAATGAAATGATTGGAAAAACGCACAAAAGGAACTTGTAGCTGGTCAAAGAATAAAAATTCCAGAGAATACATCTCTAGAAAAGGGCATGGGTAGGGCAATGGCTACAATTATATAAACATAACAACTGGATGGGCTTAGAATATCCGACTGCAGTTTATCAGGATAAGGCCACGACAATGTAAAGCTGAAGAGGTGTGTTGACCCACTTCCACCTGATTCAAACTTTAAAATTTTTTTTTAGGTAATAGATTACTCAAATGTAAATTTCTGGGAAGTTCGTTCAGCTTTTGCTATGCTATTCGAGAATCTAGTTGGAGAACTTCCCTTCTTTCTGCACCTGCTTCAAGTAGGGATTATCACCAAACAGTATCATCTTACTTTGCCATTATTTGTAAGTATACTTAACTTTGAACCTTCAATTTTTTCCCCCTTGCCCTCTTGTGATGATTATTAAAGTTCTTCCTTGTAGGTTAATGTTTGGAAATCTATTCTGAATATACATGTTGACATAAGCTGATATTTGTTGCACTTCTGAATAGCATCATGATAAGGCACTGTATTTTTGCTAATATTAATTGGACTTATTCATATTTTAGCTATATTGGAAACTAATGGAAGAAGCATTATGAGAATGGATAGGAGGTCGTTTTTGTAATTAGGTCTTTAAGAACCACTGCTGGATTTGCTGCCTGAACAATCAGGGTATGTTGAATTGTCATGAAAATTATGAAATTTGTTTGGTATGGTTAAGTAATGGAATACTATGTTTGTGGCTAAAATCAGGAGTAACAATAAAACTTGAGAACTATGTTTAGAAGTAGAAGTCAAGGTCTTTTCCTTGACCATATGTTTAGTGCTGTTTTATAGATGACTGCTTTGAGAAATTTAATTCTTTATTTAAGAAACATAAAATTTCATTAGTCAATATTACAAAGAAAACATAAGAATATCTCTTAGTAAAGTTTGTCATCCCTTCCTTGACACAAAAATAATAAAATATATACTAACCAATTAAACAAAATGAAAGACATTTTTGAAGAAAGCTAGGGACTTAATTCTTTTATTGGTATTGCTAAAACAAAGAAATGAATGACTCTGGTGCATATTTCTAGATATTAATTTGAACTCCGGTGTCATATGTTTCTCCACCTTTCCAATTTTCTGGTATGTTATTAATAGGAACAATCCATGACTCATCTCCATCCTCTCCACTCAATAGCATCCTTAAAGACAATGGACCACTTGGTGGTGAAGTGGTTGTCCATACTGCTCCATAACTCCTATCCAATAGCTTGCACACAAAGTTTTGAGTCTGCACATATTAGACGGAACCCGTTAATAAGTGTTAACAAATTCATCCTCGCTTTACTACTCCTTAGTTGGTCCATACCAGTTGAGAAGACTAAACAGAAAGTTATTTTCAGAAAGAGCATAATACCTCACATAGCTGCACTGCTGTGATATCCTTGTCACCTTGTTGATACCATAGAACAAATGCCAAATAATGAGGGTAACTGCTGTTCCCATCAATCATGATAGTGATATTTTTGTTGGGGTAGCTGCATGAAACACTGTATAAAGAGAGGAATTGTGTAAGAGATCCATGAGTTAGTCATATCATTATGTGGTATACTTCTGGTTTCTTGCTACTAAGGAGAATAAAAAGGGGAAGTGTACAACATTTTCCTGAAGATGCTTCTTTCTTAAATGCATCTCAATGTAGAGAAATCTTACCGCCTATATTCAATGTCAACAACTCCCTGGGCTAATAGAGATGCAGCTGCATCTGTGGTCTGAGCCATCCTACCAAAGGCTCGTCTGCTCAGGATAAAGTCGGTATTGTGACCTGAGCCTTGATCAGTTATAACCACTGTCACACCTTTGTCTGAGCAATATTTGCTGTTGGTGCACCTCACCTTGCAAAAGTAAGAATTGGTTCAATGTAAATTGAAAGTGCGATTTGCATCATAAAAGAGCATGTTTAATATTATTTAAGCATGTAAAAGGGCATCTATACTTAAATTTCTTGACATGTGCAAGGGCACATCTTTCTTTAATACCTGGTAGCAAGCACCACAACCAACACCATTACGGTAGAGTTCAGACGCTGTGGATACATCTCCACCATTTATTGTTGCTCCAAAGGAGCCAAAACCGCATGCACCTACTGGAATTCAGTTAAGAAAATTTGTGAGCATTTATGTCGGTATTATGCACAATACGCAGTACGCATTCCTTGTATGTATTCCCTTACCATCTGTTCCATGTTCATCAGAGTTTGGATAGTAGGCTGCTCGTGAATGGGTGAAACAGTTGCTGCATGTTGCTGCCTCTGCCAGACTTTGTGTGAGAAGCAAAGCTGCGAAAAGGATCAAAAGGGATTGAAGAGAAAGAGCCATAGAGGATTCAATGAGCAAAGACAATGAAATCAAAGAAGATAAGGGCATGGAATAACGGGGTCTGCAGCTGGTATTTATAGTGAAGCAAGCAGCCAAAATATCGTAGTCTGGTAAACCTTGCCAACTTTGACATTTTGTAAATAAACATTGAGTGGAATTCTGTTAGGATTGTATTTCCCAGCTATTGTTTTAGACTTAGAAGTACTTGTTATGGAACTATGTGGAAACATCCCTCTTGACTTTTCAAATTCTGAAGCACTTTTCCTTTCCTTATTGAAATCTCCTACGAGTATTTTGACAATAGTCATGCAGCTAGACTTTATTGTAGTGTTATTAATTAATTAATGTTCTCCCAAACTGCCATTTGAAGATGAAGATTTTGTTCTGTTTGCAATCTTCATAGTTCTGCTACCGATATCATCATTCACATCAGAAGAAATGTTATATTTATAAGACTAAATGTGAAAATGTTGGATGCCTCAAAACGTTTTCTAATTTGTTCATGCAATAGCTATATATTTGACCATGACGGGTTTGGTCTTATTGACTCTTTACTTACCTAACTAGAGAGAGAAAGAGAGAGGTTGCAAGTAGGTTGGATGTTGAAACAATAGCTATGTAACAATGGTTTGTCTCGAGTTAATTCCATGGAGGAGAGTTTGGTGGTTTTGCACTTAAAGAACCGTAGCTAGGTTACACATTAATTTTTCTTGATGTTCCCACTAGCTATGACCACATGGGCTGTGATTTCTTGGGAGCGGAAGGTGCAAGGGAAACACCCCATTTCTACGTTTTGTCAAACAGCCGTGTTGCTAAAACTATTCAAGGAAATTGTCTTCAAATGAATGTAAAGAAGGAATTGTTTATTTGCTTAGAAAACACACCACCATGGCTATTCCAGGTGGTGGTAAAACTAATAGAAAGCTTTAGTTAATCAATCACACTAGCTAATATCCTTGTTTGTGGAGATTGGATGATCACTTTCGCTTGTTATTAATCGTTCAAGAGCTGATTTTCCACGTAAAACTGGTTATAACTGTGTATTGTGCTTGTATGCTAACCGACTCTGGCAAACCTTTACAATTCCATTTTTGAGTTATCTTACTTGATTACATACCTAAGCCAAGCTGACTGCAAAATTTTCCTTCTGGGGCCGAAGGAACCACTCGCTTACACAGCACGCCGACGTAGACCGACGTGAAAGAAATGCATTGAATTTGAACCACATCAGCCGTGACATGGAATCCATTTTCGGCTTTGGTACCCCATTTGGCGTCATTTTTTCCTTTAGTGGAAGTGATATGGGAATAAATTAACCTTTGCCTTCATAAAGCTTGCAGTTGCTTTCATGGATTCAAATGAAGCTATAGCTATAGGTCTAAAAGTATCTTTCAGTCTTGCCCGTGACAATTAGAACTCGAATCACGCAACAACATCGACCTAAATTGTTTTCTAAGCTTTTGGTGGCTTACAGTTTACCTAAACAGTTTTTTAATCCCAAAATCCTTTTTTATGTTGTCCTTATGATGTTTCACGTTCTAATTCAGTAATACCATGATTCACAAACTGATTATTTTATCCCCCATTTGCATTTTGCAGGTGAAGCCGAAGGAGACAAGAGAAGAAAGATGATGCATTGCTGTCCTCAGAATAACTTATTATGCTTTACATTCACTTTCCTCTTCTTTCTCTACTTTGCATTGACAATTGGCTGTGATAAATTTATTACAGGAAAGCAAAATTTTCTAGCATCTTGGAAGGAAAATCCGGTTAGGTTTTCTGACAGATTTTTCCATTTGACAGGCAGGAACGTGAAATGTTTTGTACAGAGGAGAGATCAGAGATGGCTTCGACTGATTCAAAAGAAACCAATACCAACTAGATATTAGGATTTAGCATGCATATCATGGAAGTTTTGGATGATTAATTCAAACAATAGTATTGGATGAATCAAGTATTTGAAATGTTATTGAATCTACTTTTCCTCAAGAGCCTGCAGTGCTTTTCGTTGCTTGCACCCACCAAAGCAGTACCACTTGAACCCTCGAGGACAATGAGAACCATGCCAAAGCTATATCGAGGTATTGCTCGTCCTATTCTTATTCCCTTCAGTATTACTTTGGGTGAAAAAGCAGCCAGACAAAGGAGAATTTCTCAACTTGGAGAGTAACAGTACGTAATCGTTTGATTCTCTTCTCCCACGTTTCAATTCAAGCTATAAAGTTGTACAAAGCCATCAGTTCCAAGCCCGTTGAAAGCAACATCCCTAGTGCTCCACTCACCTTGGGCACTGCACTGTTTCTCTTGTAAGATCAACGAGAATGAGCGTTAGGGCCTGCCCCTAAGTTCTTAAAGAAATTTCTCACAAATATTACTAGTATGTTATATCTAAGAAGAAGTATATCTTTCAAATTTATATTCGACTTTTTCAATCTCTTTGAACAGTTGACCTACATCACCACATTTTGGTCCCTCTCCAACTTCAAATCTTGTAACTCTGCTACCTTGTTTAGTGCTTTTATATCACCACATTTGGTGTTCCCACCAAATGTGAATTGTCCCCACCAACGAGTAATCTAAGACTTGTCAAAAGATACTAGGAACAAATCTATATTTGTTAAAATTCAATCATAAAGATATTTAATGTCAATTATAGGAAAAGCCCATCAATTAAACTTCTTTTAATTTTTCTTAGATCATATATTTAAGAAAAGCCCATCCACCAACTAATCACTATTTGATTTCAGACAAAAATACATGGGCTTTTTTCAAAACAACGAATAAATTGAACTCTGCAGGGCCTGGTCTCAATGTTGGTTAAAGCCCAAACTAATGGATTCTAGTTCTAGGTTCTAGCCACCCAAGTTGATGTTTTTTTAATCTAATGTAAATTTCATCCCATTTTTTTAATCCTAATCTCTTAATCTATTACATAAGTAAAAGGGCTTCCACCTCTAACCACGTGGAGGCCATAAAAGAAAAGAAAAAATATTAAAAAAATTAAAAAAGAGAGAAAAAGGCAAATAAAAAAGAGATTCGTGTGCAATGCACAGGTCATAGTCTAATGAATGCAATCCTATGATGTTGATGGCACCATGGCTATTTATTCCAACAAAATAGTGCAAGAGGAAGTAGCCAATTTCGATTTCACCAACTTTTTCAAGATTTAAATATATTTCAAGAAAATAATTTAAAACTGTATAAAAATATGCAGAAACGTGTTAAATTAGGAAAGACGAAAGAGAGCGAGAAAAAGGAAAGAGCAGTGAAATTAGTGTGTGGCAGCCTAAGTGCCAAGTTTGGCGGAAAGTTGAAAATCCGTGGCCACCAAAAGTGTGAGCGTTGCTAAAAGTGAGGAACCTGATGCTATTTCTAAATTACAAAAGCACCCCACAATTTTCCTCTTTTTGCATCTGTGGAGCACTTAGAAATGGAGTTGGATTCTTTTTTTATTCTATTTCTGGTAGAATACCTCTACCGTTTCACCATGAACAATTATTATTTTTTCTGCAAATGGAAAGTGAAAATTGAAATATCATAATAGCAAAATCAGAATTTGATGGATTGTTGAATTGATAATTTAATAATAATCTCTTATTCATATGTAATTATATCTACTAATATCTTTTATCCGTATATAAGTCTTACATATTATTAATATAGAAATTAAAATAATTATTTTCGTAGATAATTCAACAAAATTTTGGAGTCATGTACGAAACTTTAAAGAACATTAATAGGTCAAGTGAAATTATTGATAATTCAAGGAATTATCAATGCAAGTCTTACACATTATTAATATAGAATTAAAATGAATTATCTTCATAGATAATTTAACGAAATTTTAAAATCATGTATGAAATTTTAAATAACATTAATAGGCCAAGTGAAATTATTGATAATTCAATGAAATTATCCTTATAAGTCTTACACACTATTAATATAGAAATTAAAATGAATTATCTTCGTAGATAATTCAACAAAATTTTAAAGTCGTATACGAAATTTTAAAGAACAGTAATAGGTCAAGTGAAATTATCCAACTATAAGTGAGCTATTTATTAATAAATTCATGCAATTCGTTCAAATTTAAATTTAATTTGATTAAGAAAAATGAATAAATCAAATCCATCTAACTTAAACTTAAAATGATCTAAATTTAAAATAATCAAAATTTAAATTGATTTAAATCCGTATAACTTGAAAATTTAATTTGAAACAATTCAAACTTAAATTAATTTTATTTTAAAAATTAACGGATTAAACTGAAGTAACTTAAACTTGAATAGCCCGAATGTAAAATAATCTAAATTTTACATTTAAAACCATAATAATTCTGAAATAAAATAAGCAGCCCCACCGCCCACGCAATTAATACAAGTACAAAAACTGGACAAAGGAAAAATTGTGAGGGCCAATTTGTTGCCGTTTCTTGATTCCGTGGTACATTCCTTCTATCAAATTTGATTCTTTATATTCATCACCACATTCACTTCGATCTCCAACTCAAAACCCCATCACTAAGAAACCAGATTTTGCGGAACAAAATTCATTGCCAATGACGGCTGGTGAGAATTCTGTGCAAAGGTATGCAAACTCTCTGTCCTTTTTTCTTCTTTTTTGTGCTTTGATTTGATACATGTTGGAAGATTTGTATTGGATTTGGGATGGGTTATTCTCGATTTTTCGAAGTTTTTCTCTCAAGCCACCATTGATCCAATGTAGCAATCTGGGTTTCCTTTTTTTATTTTGTTTTTGTTATGCCTCTGTTCATGCACGGCCAACAGCTAGGACTTAAATCGATTTTCTTTATGAAATATTGTGATGGATGATCTTTCTTTGGTTTCATGATTTCTTTCTTGGGTGAAAATTCTTTACGTTCTACTATACTGATCAATTTGACATTTACGTAAGAACATTCATTGCCTCCCTGTTTATGCATTTATTCTCCTAGTTGTATTCATTAGATAATAATTAGATTTACTCTTTTCTCTTTCTTATTTTGCACTATTAGATTTTTAGTTTTCTCCGATGCCAGGATCGCTCTTTTATGTCGGGATTTAATCATTCTTGTGAGTTGATGTTTGTTTAGATAAATCCTTCCTCTTTTTAAGATTTAGTTCATTTACTTAACTACCTCAAGGCATAGTTCTGCCCTAGCTGGTCTTATGTTGTCAAGTATGCAATCGAATTCTTCTTGGGACTGCAAATCATTTCAAGTAGAAAACATTAAATCATAATTTATATGCATTTTATGTTCTCCAATTATGTTTTGATAAGGAAAACCATCTTGCCTTCTCGATATGGTTGTCGTAATTTAACACTTTTGTCTTTGTAACGCAGCAAGAAATCAATTCCCGATCTTGCTCCTTTGGAAGCAGTACTGTTTGATGTTGATGGAACTTTATGTGATTCGGATCCTCTCCACCACTATGCGTTTCGTGAAATGCTCCAAGAGGTATTTCTGAAATTTCTGCTCACCTTTCTTTTACTCTCAAACAAAGAATCTGTTCTGTTCGATTTCATTGTGTTTCGAGCTCAATCATATTCTTCATTTGTCGAATTCAGAGCCCATTACCTGAATGTACTTACAAATCTGAGGGTAATTCTCGGGGGTAATTTGCTAATATGCTAATGTATTTAACAGATTGGTTTCAATAATGGAGTTCCAATAGATGAAGAATTCTTTGTCGAAAATATAGCTGGTAAGCACAATCACGATATTGCTGTGCGTCTCTTCCCTGATGATATGCCAAGGGGCACAAAGTTCTTGGAAGATAAGGAAGCAATGTTTCGGAGGTGAAAATGTTTTATTCCTTTTGCAAACTAGGCAAGTCTTTGGCAGTTGGCTACATTTTAATTCTTTGTATGGATGAACAGGTTGGCCTCAGAAAACTTACCACCTATAAAGGGCCTGTACAAATTAACGAAATGGATTGAAGATCGTGGGTTAAAGCGAGCAGCTGTTACTAATGCTCCGAAGCAGAATGCTGAAATGATGATCTCGAAACTAGGCCTCAAAGATTTTTTTGATGTTGTTATTCTAGGAAGTGATTGCGAGCGAGCCAAACCGTACCCAGACCCTTACTTGAAGGCACTCGAAGTGCTCAAGGTGTCAAAGGATCATACATTTGTATGTGAGGTATCACCCCTTTTTTCCAAACCATGGTTTCGGCAGAAGAAACTCACGAATTTGGATTCTTCATGAATTTGAAAAACTTGACTGTGTTTTTTGTTGTCCAGGACTCTGTATCAGGGATAAAAGCAGGAGTAGCAGCTGGGATGCCTGTTGTGGGCCTAACTACTAGAAATCCAGAAAATCTACTAATGGAAGCAGATCCTACTTATCTCATAAAGGATTATGAGGATCCAAAGTTATGGGCGGCTTTGGAGGAGCTTGATAAGAAGGGAGGATCTTTGAAAACAGCAGCTTGAAAGCCAACGCAATTCAGAAACTCCAACATTATTTGAATAATAATTTTTTAGGGGAGTCTCAAGCTCTATTTATACTAAAGATAATTTCCAGCCGTTAAAGAGATTAATTACTTTCATTTCCTGAGTTCATGAAGTTTTTTCTCATATCAATCTCAGAAACAGATTAAAGGAAAGTAAAATAGGATTAGAAATATTCAGATTCTCAATAGAGATATATGCCATAGACATGGATTGGAAAAGCTATTCACTGCACACTTATACAAAAGGATTACAACAAAGACTCTGATTGAAGAAAACAATAACCAAGCATAGAACAATGTCCCAGAAAACTTTTAGGTTTGACGGGTAGAAAACAGGAGCTGCACAAGAAAATGCAACAAATGAAAGCTGAACAATCAACAACTTAAACCTTCTACAGCACCTCCCTCATTCTTTGGCTATGATGCAGAGGATCTCTTTGCAGACACTCAGAGCTAGTTTCACCTGGCCCATGAGACTGAATCAATCTCATCCCTTGCAGATTTGTATAACTCAAGCCTCTTGGCACATTGCTGCCTCCTTTCCATCAATGCAGGATCTTCATCCAACAACTGTGCTAGCTGCTTGCCCTACAAGAAAATAATGAAAACGAGTCAGGAAACAACTATTCCCTTCCCCTCTGTCCAACCAGCATGCCTCCCCCTCCGCGAGTGTATCAGTTTGAATGGAACTCCACTCACAATTGAATTACTGTGTGGATGGAAACACGACTATATCCAAATGCATGCATGTGCACGTTAGGGAGAATGAAGAAGTAAATATGATTGGGTACCTCCTTTTTGCCCACTTGTGTATAGAAGTGATCAAGTAATGACTGCTTGGCCTCCCTCACTTGGCAATAAACCACAGCCTTGGGAATGGTATTTCTAAGCGTAGTCAGACACCATCCCCACATAAGAAGAAACATTTGATCCTATTCTGCGAAAGTGGCCTTCTGCGTATCTATCTGCAGATAAGGAAGTTGGGTTTCCACTTTTCTCCACTTCTTGTGGGAGTTTCCGAAAGAAATCCACTGTCAAATATGAGGACTCCATGTCCACTAATCGCAAAGTTGTCTTCTTGCTATCTTCACGAAACCTCTCCAATGCTTCATTTGCAGCTCCTGCTATTTCAGCTTGGAGAGTTGGAAAGCGCTTTCAACTCCGTTTAATTCCAAAAGACCAACTTATATTCTTCCATTGTCCCTAAAGTATCACTATTCTTCTTCAAGAAGAGTAAAGTTTCAATTCCTACTGAGTTTCTGCAATGGACCTTCTTACAAGCTCTTTTAAAAGAAAGTGAACCTGCAATAAAGATCACCAATTATTAAAAACAAGTTACATTTCCAGTGCTTTTAATGCATGAAACAGCAAGATATATTTAATTTTTAATTTTAAAGCCAGCAAACAGCATTCCCTAAACCCTCAGTAAAGTAAACAACTACAATACCCTCTCCATACCACCCACCTCCAAGAAGCACCAGAGGCCCTATGCTATGCACTAATAACAGAGAACTAGCCAAGATGACGAAAAATTGCCACCTTGAAAAGGGAACTTACAGCATCTACAGAAGCTTCAGCTGGGCCTCTGAAGTAATTAAGCGCACCATCAATGAGGCGTCGATAACCTTGCTCAGGAGCGATTAAATGAGGTTGGTACCCATCTGCCTCTGAAACTACTTTCCTTATGTTTTGCAGTGACAAATGACGGTCAAATGGAAGCTTCCTTAAAGCAGCAGGCAGCTGGTGGTCAAAAACTCCATAAATGCGGTCTCCACCTGGCCGCCTAGAAAAAGAATGGAAACAGGAATGATAAAGTGTTATGTTGTAACGGACATTATATCTCTAATTTCTGGTGTGTTTCTTCAGGAAAATGGAAGCGAGAACAAAAAGATCTAAATATAGTACCCTCCATCCAAATGCTCCTTGAATATCCGATCAAATGCTCGACATAACTCTAGGATAGTGTACAACTGGGCCTGATACATAAAAGCAAAACAATCTAAATTGAAAATGAAATGGATGGTTATCCCTATATCAAGAAATAAGATAAAAGTTCAGAGGCTCCTCACCCCAGCATCAACAGCAACAGGTCTACCAAGATGGGATAACTCTGCTTCAAGTTCGTCAATGCTCTTGTTAATTAAAGAAGTAATGCCAGGGAGGCGGGCTCTAATTACAGACTCCAAATGCTGATGCCAAACAAATATTCTAATCAGTAAACATACATGCTATACAGATATAGTTATGCATATAACTAGGAAATAAAACCTTTGACAGAAGCTTTGCAAGATATTCTGAGCCCATTTTGCTGGCTAAATGTCCATAATCAGAACTAGTGGCAAAGAATTCATGCTCCCTCCGCCTAGCAGCAATCATGTCAACATTTTTGTTAATGTCAGCTTGTGAACGGTTCACAATTCCAACCCAAGGGTGTTGAAGTGGATAAGCTCTTCCCTCAAGAACCTTCAATTAAAAGTAAAAGCAAAAATACGTACACTGGGTAAGGGGAAATAAATCATATGGATGAATGCCCTATTCGGTATTTAACCAACAAAACAGAATTACTTAAGACTTTATATGTTGCAGCACATGCCAAAAGTCAAGTCACAAACTCATTATTAATGCATATTAAAATAGGAAGAAAGCTTACATCTACAGCATTTGTTCCCTTGTCCATCAAGTCAAGCTTCGTTAATACACCAAATGTCCTTTCACCTGGGAAAAGGAAAACCAAAGATGTAACCTCTAGTACAATTATAACGACTATGATAGCATATTCCTACAGGCCAATCAAATTGTAACCAGAAATGACAAGTAGAGAGATACCTGTTGGATCAACTTCTCTAGACAACTTCATAGCATCAGATGTCGCTATATCTTGATTAGCTGGAGTTATGGCCAGAATGATGCAGTTTGGCTACATTCCATGAAAAAGAATCAGTTATTTGAACCCCCAAAGGTCTAATAAATTGTTTTGCGTAAGCATCAAAAGTATCAATAGTCTGTTAAGCATATCATGTAAATTATTGTGATGAGGTCTATTAAGCATCAAAAGTCTGTGATGAGGATAATTTATAGTTATAACCATATTATGTAAATCCAAGAAGCATGCCACTAATTGTATTCTTCTTGCTGCCATCCACCACAAATTATTGTGAGAAAGGAAAAATTCCCATTACCTTCTCAACATATGAGCGAACCATGCTTTCTATGTCTTTAACAATACTCTCTGGCTGTCCCTCTGCCAATAACAAGGACCTCTATTTACAATCTAATAAATTAAAAGAAAGGAGAATAACTTCAGGAGGGGATTGGGTAGTATACCTACAGCAACCTTTGTTAAACCAGGCAAATCTATCAGTGTTAAGTTGACAACTGCCAAGACATAAACTAGATTTGTCAGATAATGGAAGGCAAGATTACAAAAACTACAAGGACAACAAAGAATGAAAGTAAGCAGGTATGTTTTCAACTTCTGCAACAGAAATCAAATTCTGAATGTCGTTACCATTTGGTGAGTAGATACTGAGATGAATGGGTACAGGGGAAATTTGTTTTGATTTCCCAGTCACTCTATCAGTTTCATCTTGGATTTCCTTCCGAACCATGGCTGCATCAGAAAACAAGAGAACCACAAAATCAGTGGACCAACAAATGCCTTATTAGTGATGCAAGGCTTGAAGTTGAGAAATCATTGTAAAAGACAATTTCTTACAATGATAACAATTACCGGATAACTTATGAACAAATTAATAGGTTGCCTAATAATTTGCATGAATAGGAAACTAGCACCAAATCCCAATATGTGAAATAGGTTGATCATAATGTTCAGAATTTAAGATAAAGGTGACTAAACTTGAAGGTTACGAAACTAATCAACAATAAATAGGTTCACATAACAAATTATGTACCGAAGTCTGTGAATTTTCTCTTGGGCAAGTGAAGGAACTCTCCATATTCTTGTACCCCTTGTTCTGTCTTGTGTAGCTGCAACACTAGAGGTCTCCTCGTCACAATTCCTGAAATTTGAACAATGTCATAAAGGAACAGACAGCACTAGGCTTCTCTGCTTGCCAACAAAAGCAACCAATTATAATATATTTTACAGTATTAAGCATGCTACACCAGTGTGACTATTGTTGACGAGTTGAGGATTAATTTAATATATATATATATATATATATATATATATCTTGAATCAGTTTGACTTAGTTTGACCTTTTTGACTTGAATTTCCAGTCTAGTAGTAAATCGAAAGCAAAAGAACACATAAAGACGTTCATCTTCTTCTTTTTTTTTTAAACCTTTTTCTTTCTATTTTCTCAGCTGCTAAACAGAATTCAAAACGAAAATTCAACACAAAAGCACAAATAATTTCAAAAAAAGAAAATCAAAACCTGATCCCCTGGGAAGGAAGTCGCGTCCTACAATGCTCTCCAACACCGATGACTTTCCCGAACTCTACATTCACAGTAAATTATAACATTAACAGAGAAGCGCAGCAAAGCCACTAGAGGTTAAACAGAGAGAGAAGGAGCAAACCTGGCCTCCGACGACGACGACAGACGGAAGAGCTTCCCAAAGAGTAGGCAAAGCACTCTCGCCACCGTGGTCACCGAGCACCGTACAAGCTCTCTGTATCCTATTCACCGTCACAATCAAGCTCTCCATTGTCGCCATTTCACCTCCTTTTTCTTCGTCTTTTTCTTCTCGTTCTTCAGAAACGCCAGCAGAGGAAGAATTACAGTTGGATTTCGAATTCGAACGGAGGGATATTGCTATAACGGACGCAACGAAGGAGATTGAGAGGAAAGAGAAGAAGAAGAAGAGAAGTAGACAAGCTATTTTCGCTCTTTCTGGGGAGGGGAATTAATTAAATTAATTGTTATTTAGAGTTTGGAGCTGTGGGCCTTGGAGTTGATATGATGAGATATTGGCCGGGGTATATAAATTCGCCACGTAATCATATTCCCTTTTGAATTACCTTTGCAATTTGGACAACTGTGTTTTGTTGTTTTTAAATATTTTCCTTACCGTTTCCGGATTTTGTTAGTTTCCGCCCATGCGACCGTTGCTTCAAAACTGAAGCTGGGCCTGAAAGCTGCCTGGGTGGGTGCCTGGAGTTGAAAGAGTTTTGAATAATTTTGAATTTTGGCGGACTCCCTTATCCAACACACGAATTGTCCAACTAAACTGCTCATGATTGTAACTCTTTCATTTAATTCCCATGAAACGTTAATGCTTATCTATAAGTATTAATCAATAAAAATTGAAATAATTGATTGACAAATCGATTGTTAATAATGTAACTTTATATGTAAATATTATTAATAATTAAAATTAACTCAATTGATCAATAAAAGTTAATTTTGATTATTTATCATTTTAAGATATATTTTGATCAAATTATATTACTTTTTTATACGAATTCGATTAATTCAATTTTTAAAGTTTTAAAACTGAATTAATTGAACTGATTGAATACTTGGGGATATTAGTAACAACTAACAAATAGCAATAACAGCTAGATACTTAAAAACTAGCTATTATAGTAGTTGAATTTTTTCATTTTTGGAAGAAATTTCTTTTCAAAGCATCGTGAAAAGTGTAGTCCTCTCATGTAGTAGTCTACACATCCATTGGTACTAAACAATGGTAAAACGTTGAAAGCACTAACATGCTCCCTGGATCAATTTAGTTTCAAGGGCCTCGTAATTTCAGGCTACAAAAATTAAATTTTAGGCCCATGCTCAAGTTCTTGCAGAGTGGCACCTAGATTTAGCATGAACTGGAACAGTATTAAATGGTCAATTCGATGGCAAATTATTCACCTCTAGACTTCTGCAAGAGCCACAGAAACTTCATTGGAATTCTCCTTCTTCACCTTGGATTCAGAGTGGTCCAAATAATGCTGATAGATGTAAGAAAGAAAGCCCCAGATTGCCAACAGCATGGCCACCACCTTAACTGCGTCCATCTTATCATGGAAGAAAATCACAGCAAGAATGGGGACAACGGGCAGAGCCACTGTACTGATGACATTGGAGAACAAAGAAGATACTTCAAAAACCAATCCCAACAAACCTATCGATGAAATCTGCCATGTCACAGCTGTCCAAATCAAAGTCATCAGATATGATACCTGTCCTTCCTGGTATTCCTTCATTTCCTTTGACAAACTTTTCCATTCCCCGCTTGCAAATAACCCAACTATGCAGCCACAGGTTGCAACAAACGAAGGGTATATTTGCATATCCAAGACAGTAGAGAAGGTCTCTCTTTTGATAACCTTTTGAAAAGACAATTGCACCAGGGAAAGGTACAAAGAGTAGGCTGCGGATGCTCCAACAGTGCATAAAAATCCGATTGCATACTTTCCTTTTGAAACTGTTGAGGTGTTCTCAGAGTCTGCATTGACCGCCAGGTGGGCAGCTGAGATGGTAAGGAGGATTAGGGAGTTGAGTATGAGAGGAGTGAACTTTTGGGAGTTGAGGAAGAAGGAGAAGACAGCATTGAAGGCCAGCTGAGTGGCGCAAAGCAGAGAATATGTGGAGACTGGTAGGTATAAAAGACCATAAGAGTACATCATGTTGTCACCTGTCAACAGTAAACCAAGGGCAACATAGAGAAAGACAAGGGTGGAAGTCTTTGGTTGCCTTGCGATGGAGGAAGCAATGGGGTTGCTGGAGGTGATTGATTTGGTTGGTGGTGAGAAGAAAAACAAGAGGGGAAGGAGAATTGGGAAGCCAGCTGATTGAACAAATGTTGCCATCCATTTGCTATTCCCACCTTTGTCATAGTATAATCTTCCCAGGAGAGTAGCCGTTGATTGGCCAGCAACAAGAAAAAAGATGTAAATCATCACACGAATCCACCACTTGTAATGTTTGAATCTTGGAGGAGCTTGAGGTTGATTTGATAAATGAATGCCTTTAGTTGAGTTTGGCTCTGTGCCATCAACAGCTGAAGCGAACAACAAAAAACGATTCTGGTCAAGAACTATTACCAAAACAAAGCTTAGAAAAGCCAATTTAGGAACATTGTAGTCAAAAGTTAGAGCATAAGCGAGAAAGCATAAGCATTATTAATTGAGAAATACTACTCGGATTTACTTTAGCAACTATAATTTGAATAGAATTTCAACAGCAAAGAAAAACTGGGCAGTATCATCACAAAGGGGGAAAGCAGTATCGAATCAAACACTTGTTCCTAGACTTGATTTGAGTCTCTCAACTCGTTTCAAGAAAACAGATTAGCAGGCTGCGAGTGACTAACCTCTTCCTTGCAGTTCAACTATCTGAGCCTCCTCCATGCGTAAAAAGATGATAAACCAATAGCTAATTAAGGGATTATATGCCTATTTTCCTTTCGGGGGATGGAGAAATGGAGGAGCGAGAAAATCGAAAAGATCATCTTGGATAAGCCAACTCTTTCGAGTTGATCACATTTGTTCACACTCTGGAACAACGGCATGTTGACTCTGAAAGCCAAGCTGAAAGAGATGGGTTTTTTCTTTTCTTTTATTTGATTCTTGTGCATAGCAAATTTGACAGGCAAGTTGTTTGAACTTGACAGATGAGGATATGTTTACGCACCTACTTGAAAGTATGAGGCTAAGAATTACATCACTCCGTTTGTTAAATTCAATGAGAATCTTCATTTGGTCTAAATTGGCTGGCTTTCGTTTCCCATTGCAAGAGAGGTAGGTTTTAATATACTAGAGACTTATCTAAGGATATGTCAATCTTACCTGAACTCGGTAAAAGATCCGATTTCTCATCCATTTAAAGCAAATTTAAGGAAACAGCAACACGAGTAGTGATGGGAAAGAAGTGAATTCCGACGGAAACGAAAATGGAATGGGGAATATATTTTATAAGTAATAATTGAATATATTTTATAATTATAATTCATAAATTATATGTTTTGGTATTTAATTAATGGTTTGACTTCCTTCTAAAATATGAATTTCATTTGGTAACCTTTTCCAAATTTTGGATTTGTATCTCTTTTTATTATATTTGTATATTATTTGTTACAACTTGTGGTAATTTTAATTTGTTATTGATTGAACTTTTATTTGAATTACTGAGTTTTTTAAAATAGTGTATGTTATTAAACTTAGTTTAAATCATTTTTGTTTAATTACATTAGTTGGATATCATATAATTTAATATTTTTTTTTAATTTCAAAACAAATAACTACGGATAGGGGATTCTCAATGCTCTACTAAACCTCTGTTTAAATAAAATTTAAATCTTCGTTAAATTCTCGTTTAATTTCAAAATAAGTAAATTGAACATTTTGTGCCCAAGTGACATTCTAGACCTATTTACACATAATTTTATTTTTACATGGAATTAGGATATGTTATTAATTAGTTAACTTTAGTGAACATACATCAATAATGTTAAAAATTGTCTTATTCTCGAAATAGGTTATGAGAAATTTATGAAAGCTCAAAGGACATTGATGGACATAATAAATGTGACAGGACCAATCCTTACTAGTAACACTCCTACAACTCGGGATTAATTTGAAAAGAGAATGAAAAATCGAGAGACATTAGTAATTTTCCGCATTGCCATGTTCCAATCTGATTCAATAATTAAAAAGCTAAACATAATAATTTGTTTTAGGTTCTTAATGTAATTGGATTTGCATCATAATTGTTAAAACTTTATCTGCCAACCAGGGGTTAATTGGGCAATAAACCAAATGAAAATATAAAAATATATCAAATAAAAGATAAATACATAAATTTGTTAAGTTGGGTAGGAAACTACTCTTATCACTTTTGTAATTACCTGTTTTTATCTGAAAAATTGTCTTATTATCATTTCTTACTTCAAAATTATTATATTTATTAATTTCTTATTCTTTATTTTGATTTTTAACCGTATTTTATATTTGGATTTTTCACTCACTTGTTTTAAGATTAAATAAATCCATTTATATTTATGTGAAAGAATTTGCACATACTGAATACATATTAGAGAAATTAAAAAAAAAGAAGCTTATCATTCAATAAACAAGAATGAAAACAACTCGATAAAATCAGTACCAAATTTTAAGAAGACCCATATCAGCTGTTTGGTGAATGAAAACAATTCCCCATAAAAGTATAAGGTAAGCACCAGATTTTAAGTTGCAATTAGATCCATATCAACTTAAAATCCATGACGGCAGCGGGAGTCTGGCGACAGCATGGATCGGGGTAGCAACGTGTCGATGGGGTGTTGCGCTCTGGCATCATGGTCGGCGAGAGCAATAGTGGAGGTGTGATCGACATGCTCAACAGCCTCATGACCAAGGCAATAGTACTGTCCTCAGCAATGGGGTCATCGACAGCGAAATGGACAAACAGTCCGGTGACACCAAAGTAAAGACAAATGTAAAATATTCAGACTTTATCGACTTAGTAGAGTAATGGAAAAAATTGAAAACGATGAGTTTCTTTCTATTCTTATTCCTATGAAGAATAAAATGAATGAAGATAACAGAGTTAAAAGGGAAATTTACGAAATTATATTAAAAGTATTCGTAGAGCGCGTGCCAGTAGTGCATGAAGAGTGCACATTCATTATGAATCAAAATTCACATTTATTATAAATTAAAATTCTATTAGCATGAGATTAGATTCTATTAACATAGGAGAGATTAGAAGTTGAACTGAATGTCTTGAGAAAAAATTTCAAATGCATTCCTAGTGCAAGAAGAAATAAAATTAAAAGTAAAAAATGTTGGCATTGAATATATTTTTTTTCTTCCATTTTCCATCCTTATTATCAAGTGAGATAAAATTGAGACACTTTTAATATTTTGTGACTTGACTTGAAAAAAATATGTATTACAAACATGTACTAAAAATTCTTGATAAAAGCATTGCTGAAAGAAAAGTTTATGTGATGGTATTAGGTTTCTTAAGCTATTTTTAAGCTATCAGCTAGTACATTGAGGGAGGTGAAAGAGTTTAACATATGACAACTGTTAAAATTGTGTTAATTTCAAATCAAGAATAAGAAGGATATCGAGATAATCAACAAAGTTGATAGAGTATATAAATTCAAAGGGTTTTGACTCCTCAGTCCAAATGTTTAAAAGAAGTAGACGATTATAGCTTTCATTGTGAGTTGAATGCGTTTTACACACGAGAGGAAAGTGATGTCTTGAAAAGTTCTTCAGTTTTTACACTGGTTTTTTCTTCTTCACCAATCCCACATGATTTGCATTTAGCTTCTTTTTCTTCACTAATCTCCGATTATATGGATCGTAGATATCAGTATAACTTTCCTGCACTTCCAAATGCATATGATTATCCTTCACTTTCAAATTTTGATTAGTTTTCCGATTTTGTGATTTTTTTTTTTTTTTTGCACAACGGCATGTAATACTAATGCCTTACGATTATCTTAGTAATATGGTTGCATGCGTACCCTTATTGCTAACTTAAGCATTTGATTTATTACAATTAATAAGTCTTTAATTCTCTGTTCTATACAAACAAAGGCCA